>NC_047084.1:456758731-457068555 GCF_902459505.1 Geotrypetes seraphini
AAGCACAATCAGCAGCCTGATCTGAATGAGAGCAGGCTTTCCAAAGGTGAGGGCTCTGGCCATGGACCAGCACGGGTCAGTTTTAGGGAGCCACCAACTTATCTAGGAGAAAGACAGCACCAGCCACATCCTGCTAGTGATTGGACACCGCAGCGCAGAATGGGGGGCAGTAGTCACCTGCCTTGTCAAGGACACCTGCACCCTCGATCAAAAATGGGACGGAGGCGGAGAGAGAGGCAGCCTCCACATGAGGAAACTGGAGGACCACCAGCACTGACACCAATCTTTCCAAACACCTACCACCGACAGCACCATGACAGTGACGTTTGCTCTACCTGCTCCTCTTCTTCTGAGGAAGAGGAGGAGGGATACTTTATGGGGCAGCCAATCCCCGTCCCCCCTCACTTGCGCGACAATGCCAGCGGAGAACAGGGGACTCCCATAAATGTCTCTCCTGCAGGGAAAAGAGGCAGGAAACGACAAGATGGACGAAGGAGAGGCAAAGAGAAAAACTGCATTGTGTCTTAGAGAGAATAACCGTCACTATGTGGCAAGTGAGGCCCCCAAAGAAAGCGACACAGCCTCCACAAATCCTGAACCACAACCTTTACAGGTCCTACAAGCACCAGATTACCCAGAAACCCATGGGAGAGAGTGAAGCACTAATGCTATTAGCCTGAGTTAGCTTAGTGGAGGCTAATTTTAGTCTATTGCATTCATAGACTAGTAATGTTGGGTTTCAGAAGCCTGATTGAGCCCGTCCTTGATGAGCTAGAGTAGGCTGATAAGGCCTCTGAGCAGAACTTAGGCAACAGCTTGTGGGACCTTTCAGTAATTGCTAAGCAACCAAACTAAGCTCTGCTGCAGCCATCTTGTACATTCAGGAAAGGGGCAGAAAACTGACCAGCCGAAAGGTAGCACCACTTGGGAAGTGAGAAATATGGGAAGGCATATTGGCAACTGCATCACAGAAAGACTTACAGTATAATAATAAAAGTTTATTTCATTCTGTACTCTCTCATTCTAAATCTGCTGCAGCTACTACACACCAGTTGTTCCTATGTAAAAGCCTCACACCAGGAGGCATGAAACAGACAAACAGACCAGGATAAAACTGGCCTATCGTGGGATTAAATAACACCTCCCCCTTCCTCCCCGGTAGGGGAGTAGCTCCAATGATGCCAAGTTACCCAGGACTAGATGCACAAATTTCTGGCGCTGTTCCTCTACAATTCTGGAGAAACACCAGTCTTTTTTAATGACCAATGCTCAACCTCAACAGCATGCAAATTATATGCATGCTGTTAGTATAGAGCATTTGTCACTTATGGGGTCAGAACTTCCTAAGACATGTCCACAAGAACTGTGCAATAAGCACAACTCTTGTGTGTATGTCCAGGAAACCCCTGACCCCACCTTATCTTAAAAAAATATCTCTGGTAAAACCCCACCCAAACCAACCCTGATCCCTGCCAGGTCGGATCAGGCCAGTCCCCAACTCAACCTGATCCCCCCTCTCAGACAGAAATAAAATCCCTGGTTGACCTGACCCCAATCCTTCCCCTCCTCAGCCAAAAATTAAATATTCCTTGTGATTCAGTGGATCCGACTCTGACCCTGATTCCCCCCCGCCCCTCCACAGCTAAAATTAAAAATCCCTGGTGGCCTAATGGACTCAACCCTGATTCCTGCAGGGCCAGGTCAAACCTCCAACTCAACAGCATTACCTCTCCCCAGACCATGTGAACAAGAGCCCCTCCCCCCATACTTTTCATAGCAGCAGGAGGGATACCTACTCCCTAGGCCTATTCCCTCTTACTTCAGGGCCTGCTTATCCAAAATGGCGGTGCCCTGGCCAGTTCATCCTAGGATACACTGAGAGGCCTTAGCACTATATAAAGAGTTTTTCTCCTTATATGGTACTTAGGCCCCTCTGATTTCATCCCAAGATTCACCGGTGACCGGGCAGCAGTGGGTCCTGAGGCAGAAGAGAATATGTATCCCTCTTGCTCCTATGAAAGGTATGGGGGGAGGGTTTTGGATTAGTTCAGTTCAATTTGGGGGTGGGGGGCTGAGATGTTAAGTTGGGGCCTGGCCCAGTAGGGATCAGATTCAATTTTGGTTAGGGTTTTAGGGGTGTGCTTCGACTTTCCTGTCAGTGCCTGAGCCAGACATATGGTAACCCTACCCTCAAGGACTGGGAATGAAAAAAAAGGTCAGGCTTGTCCAACGGACACATGGAAAAGGTTGCCCAAGTCTAAATCCTTCATCCTTGCACTATTGTTTCAACCACGCATTGAGACTTCAGAGCTCTGCCTGCCTCTTGGATCCTGGGTGAGAAACTGGGAGCATTTCTGAAAATGTTACCTTGGAGGATCTGGATTTCAGCTTTCTGTCTAAGATCCAGAATTTGGCTTAGAGACAAAGGCAGAGGAGAGGTGCCAACACCCTGGGCGCTTCTCACCCTCGCTACGCCACTGCCTGTGTCCCTGGCCAAGTCATTCAATACCCCCATTGCTGCCAGGACAGACGGGGGAAAAATGCTTGAATGCCTGAATAAATTTATGTAACCCATTCTGAGCTCCCCTGGAAGAACAATATAGAAAACGTAATAAATAAATATTGCATAATTTTCTCATACCCTCGATTGTGGTGCTGGATAGCACATATTGTTTTAAAGTTGATAATGCACCATTGCGCCCACTTGCTTCCTTACACTGGCCACCTTCACACAGCACTCTCTTGTCCTACTGCTGAGCTAGAGAATGGCACCGTGACAGAATTCATCATCGTTCCTGTCCCCACTGGAAACCATCCAGTTTCCTGTGTCATTCTTTTTAGTGTCTATCTCAACCTTAGTCTTTCTATACCAGCATTCTTCAATGCAAGGCTTGAGGGTTAGTGGTTTAGCCCATTCATACTCTGATTCTTCCCTCTCTCCTTAAAGAATGACATGGAGATATCTTACTCCATATACTCCATTGTTCCCTGCACTCCAGCAACCAAAACGTATTAGAAATCCCTTCAACCCATCACATAGTTTATCCCAGGACAAGCAGGCAGCATATTCTTAACGCATGGGTGACGTCACCGACGGAGCCCCGGTATGGACACTTTTAACTAGAAAGTTCTAGTTGGCCGCACCGCGCATGCGCGAGTGCCTTCCCGCCCGACGGAGGAGAGAGTGGTCCCCAGTTTCTTCGTTTCCGCGGAGCGAAGAAGACGCATGTGTTTTCAACGGCTGTTGAAATATCTGATTTTTGCCTTCCCGCTCGCGAAATTGTCTTCCTTTTTGTTCCTTATCCTTCGGGTTTCTTTTCCGTTCTAAATAGCAAAAAAAAAAAACAAAACCTTTGTTTTTTCTTTATTTTTCAGGCCGGCCCCGGCGGGGCCTGTTGCCACCATACAGGCCTTCGGTGTTGATTTTGCGGAGGCCGTGTTTCCCTTCATGCCCCCTCAGCCGGGCTTTAAGAAGTGCCAGCGGTGTGCACGCCCGATCTCTCTCACTGACCTGCACAATTGGTGCCTACAGTGCCTGGGTCCAGAGCATCGGGCTGACACCTGCACCCGCTGTGCTACTCTTAAAAAACGTACATTAAAAAATAGACAGATCCAACAGAATATCCTTTTCGGTACCGGATCTGCCATGGAATCGGCCGCGCCGTCAACGGCACCGCAAAAGTCGGCACCGACTACTTTAACGACGCCTGATCCTTCCTCGGGGTCGCTGGCACCAGGTAAGCCGGCTAAGAAGCCTTCCACTTCCCTTGAGCGCCCTCCTGCCACAGCGGCGACGCCGGTCCTCTCGGCATCACGCCGACCCCGCAAACGCTCCGCTCCGATTTCAGTGAGTGCCTCGTCATCGGCATCCTCATCGCCGGGGCATGGAGCGGCATCTATGGTACCGAAAAAGAAAAAAGCGGTACCGGTGCCTCCTCTGGACGACCGCATTGCGGCCATACTCCAAAGCCAATTGCAGGAGCAACTACAACAACAACTCCAACACTTGTTGCCAGCAATGTTGGCCCCGCTCCTTCCGGTACCGGACCGGCCCGAGCCTCGCACCATACCTCCAGTGTCGACACCATCGGTACCGTTGAACACCTCCATGCCGGTACTCGCGGTTGAACCACTCAATCCTCCCATGCAACCACGCTCTGTCGCCGACCCTCCCCGACATCGAGACCGACACCAGTCCCCCCGAGACCAGGACCGGCACCGGTCTTCCTCCCCCGGTACCGTCTCGATGCGCTCTGGCAAATCTCTCTCTAATACTCGCCACACTGAGCTGTCCACACCACCGTCCCGTCCGGCACACACCGACGTCAGGGACCCGGACTTATGGGAAGAATCCCCACCCGGTACCGATGATGAGGCTTCATCAACGGACGAGGAACCCTCGATGGTTGATACCAGTTCCAAACCTGAACAGTCCTCATTCACAAAATTTCTAAGGGAAATGTCGGCAGCTCTGTCTATCCCATTGGAATCCGACTCTAAGAAGTCCCAGGCTTTCCTTGACTCCCTGGACTTCGAACAACCCCCCAAAGAATTTTTAAAGTTACCCGTCCACGACATCTTACGGGAAACCTTTTACAAAAATTGGGAAAACCCTCTCACGGTACCGGGTGCCCCTCGAAAACTGGATAGTTTATACAGGGTCATTCCTATCCCGGGGTTCGACAAACCTCAACTACCTCATGAATCCCTTCTAGTGGAGTCCACCTTAAAGAAAATCCAGGGCTCCAGTGTTTATGCCTCCACCCCTCCTGGCAGAGAGGGTAGAACGATGGATAAATTTGGCAAGCGCCTTTATCAGAATTCCATGCTTGCCAACAGGACTAATAATTACACCTTCCACTTCTCCTTCTACATGAAGCATTTGGTGCAACAAAAGTACATCCTCCTTACAAAAGTACATCCCTGAGCGTAAGGTCCTGGTTTTTCAACAACAAATTTCCAGTTTGCTCCAACTCCAGAAGTTTATGGTGCGCTCCATTTATGACTCTTTTGAGCTGACCTCTCGAGCATCTGCCATGGCTGTTGCCATGAGGCGCTTGGCCTGGCTGAGAGTTTCTGACCTCGTCATTAATCACCAAGACCGCCTGGCTAACGCACCTTGTCTTGGTGATGAACTCTTTGGGGAGTCCCTGGACTCAACTACCCAGAAACTCTCGGCACACGAGACCAGGTGGGATACCCTGATCAAACCTAAGAAGAAGACTCCACCTGCTCGCCCCTACAGACAGCAGTCTTCCTACCAACGCAGGTTCTCGGCCAGACCTCTCAACCCGCCTCAACAACAGCCTCGCCGGCCTCGTCAGCAGCACCAAACTCAGGCACGCTCACAGTCTCACCAACCTGCTAAGCCTCTCCCTCAGTCAAAACCATCTCAGCCCTTTTGACTCTTTTCTCCAGGGCATAGCCAGCCTCCCACCATCATTGCCTCTTCCTCAGCCGATCGGAGGACGCCTTCAACTCTTCCTCAACCGTTGGGAGGTCATCACATCAGACCTGTGGGTCCTCAACATCATTCGCCACGGCTACTCTCTCAACTTCCAGACTCTTCCACCAGACAATCCTCCCATAGAGTCTGTTTCTCACTCCTCCCAATCCCTCCTCCTCCTGAGGGAGGTCCACTCCCTCCTTCTTCTCAATGCCATCGAAGAGGTACCCCCAGACCAAAGGGGTCAGGGATTCTACTCCCGCTACTTCCTGGTTCCCAAGAAGACAGGAGACCTCCGTCCCATCCTCGATCTCCGGAACCTCAACAAGTGTCTGGTCAAGGAAAAGTTCAGAATGCTCTCCCTTGCCATGCTTTACCCTCTTCTCTCTCAACACGACTGGCTATGTTCCCTAGACCTCAAAGAGGCCTACACTCACATTCCAATCCATCTGTCTTCACGTCACTACCTTCGATTTCAGGTTCAGCACCATCACTACCAGTACAAAGTGCTACCCTTTGGCCTCGCATCATCACCCAGGGTGTTCACCAAGTGCCTCATTGTGGTGGCGGCCTTTCTCAGGTCCCACAACCTCCAGGTGTTCCCCTACTTGGACGATTGATTAGTGAAAGCACCTACGTCTCCTCTTGTGCTACAAGCCACTCAGCACACCATCTCCTTCCTCCACCTCCTGGGGTTCGAGATCAACTACCCCAAGTCGCATCTACTTCCCACACAGTGACTGCAGTTTATTGGAGCCGTCCTCGACACCACTCTGATGAGGGCGTTTCTCCCCTCAGACCGCCAACGGACCCTGCTCCATCTCTGCCGTCAGGTGCTCCTTCGTCGCTCCATTCCAGCTCAGCAAATGATGGTCCTCTTGGGCCACATGGCCTCGACGGTCCATGTGCTTCCTCTGGCACGACTCCACCTCAGGACACCTCAATGGACTCTGGCCAACCAATGGTCACAGACCACGGATCCTCTTTCTCATCCCATCTCTGTGACATCGTCTCTTCAGCAATCTCTTCAATGGTGGTTGAACTCCTCCAATCTTTCCAGGGGTCTACTCTTTCATCTACCCCCTCACTCCATGGTCATAACCACAGATGCCTCCCCCTATGCATGGGGAGCTCACCTGGGAGATCTTCGCACCCAGGGACTCTGGACCCACCAGGAGCGTCAGCATCACATCAACTTCCTCGAACTCAGGGCCATGTTCTATGCTCTCAAGGCCTTCCAGCACCTTCTCTACCCTCAGGTTCTTCTCCTGTGCACAGACAACCAAGTCGCCATCTACTACATAAACAAGCAAGGCGGCACCGGATCTCCCCTCCTCTGTCAGGAGGCCATCCGCATCTGAACCTGGGCCACGGCCCACAGTCTCTTCCTCAAGGCTGTCTATATCCAGGGCGAACAGAACTCCCTGGCCGACAATCTCAGTCGCATCCTTCAACCTCACGAGTGGACCTTGGATCCTCCCACACTCCACTCCATCTTTGCTCTCTGGGGCACTCCTCAGGTGGACCTCTTTGCAGCTCCTCACAACCATCAGCTGCCCCAGTTCTGTTCCAGCCTCTTCTCTCCTCATCATCTGGCCCCGGATGCATTCCTGCTCGACTGGACAGATCGGTTCCTCTATGCCTTTCCTCCACTGTCTCTGATGTTGCGGACGCTCTTCAAACTCCGCAGGGACAGAGCCACCATGATTCTCATCGCTCCTCGGTGGCCTCGCCAACACTGGTTCTCCCTCCTGCTCAGCTCCAGGGAGCCCATTCCTCTTCCTGTGTTTCCTACTCTACTTACGCAGCAGCATCAGTCTCTACTACATCCCAATCTGTCCTCGCTCCACCTGACAGCTTGGTTTCTCTCGGGCTGACCTCCCTAGAGAATCTGTCTCAGCCTGTCCGTCGCATTTTGGATGCCTCCAGGAAACCAGCCACCCTCCAATGTTACCATCAGAAGTGGACCAGGTTCTCCTCTTGGTGTCTACTGCATCACCACGATCCCACCTCATTGGCGGTGGAAACTGTACTGGACTATTTGCTCTCTCTATCCGATGCTGGCCTCAAATCCACCTCAATCAGAGTCTACCTCAGTGCCATCACTGCGTTTCATGAACCTATCCTCGGAAAACCTCTCACGGCTCATCCCCTGGTTTCCCGATTCATGAGGGGCCTTTTCAATGTCAAACCACCTCTGAAGCCTCCCCCAGTCGTCTGGGACCTGAATGTGGTTTTATCAGCCCTCATGAAACCACCGTTTGAACCTCTTGCCACTGCTTCACTCAAATTTCTGACATGGAAGGTGCTTTTCCTCATTGCCATCACCTCTGCCAGGAGGGTTAGTGAGTTGCATGCACTGGTGGCCGACCCACCTTTCACTGTTTTTCACCATGACAAGGTGGTTCTGCGTACCCATCCTAAATTCCTTCCCAAAGTGGTCTCGGACTTCCACCTCAACCAATCCATTGTGCTGTCTGTCTTTTTCCCTAAGCCCCATTCTCATCCTGGAGAACAGGCGTTGCACACGCTGGACTGTAAGCGTGCCCTTGCATACTACCTTGACCGTTCCAGGGCTCACCGCTCGTCCCTCAGCTCTTTTTGTCCTTCGACCCTAACCGTCTAGGTCGCCCTGTCTCTAAACGGACGCTCTCCAACTGGCTTGCTGCCTGCATTGCGTTCTGTTATGCTCGGGCCGGTCTCTCACTGGAAGGTACTGTCACGGCCCACAGGGTCAGAGCTATGGCTGCTTCTGTGGCTTTCCTCCGTTCCACGCCCATCGAGGAAATCTGCAAGGCTGCCACTTGGTCCTCAGTTCACACGTTCACTACTCATTACTGTCTGGATACCTTCTCCAGACGGGATGGACACTTCGGCCAATCTGTGTTACATAATTTATTTTCCTAATGGCCAACCATCCCTCCTCCCTCTCTGTTAGCTTAGAGGTCACCCATGCGTTAAGAATATGCTGCCTGCTTGTCCTGGGATAAAGCACAGTTACTTACCGTAACAGGTGTTATCCAGGGACAGCAGGCAGATATTCTTATGTCCCACCCACCTCCCCGGGTTGGCTTCTTAGCTGGCTTATCTTAACTGGGGACCACGCTCTCCTCCGTCGGACGGGAAGGCACTCGCGCATGCGCGGTACGGCCAACTAGAACTTTCTAGTTAAAAGTGTCCATACCGGGGCTCCATCGGTGACGTCACCCATGCGTTAAGAATATCTGCCTGCTGTCCCTGGATAACACCTGTTACGGTAAGTAACTGTGCTTTATGATTCGACTAGGAAATCTATCTTCAGTGTCACAATATGCCATCCCATCTCCGCGAAGATTCCTCCCTCTCTAAATTTAAATCAAACCTGAAAACATTTTTTATCAAGGATGCCTTCGATTGTTAACAATGCCATTAGCATTACCTTCCAGGCAGGCCTCTAAACCCCCCTCCTCTCGTTTCTCCCCTTAAATGGTTTTCTTTCCTATGAGAAATTGTATTTCCATTCCCACCTCACCTCAATTTTGCTTTTATGTCGTTTTTGTTTTGCTTCAATCTAATCTATATTTTAGCCTTGTTGATTATGTACACTGCTTAGATAATACGTAAGCGGTGTATCAAATTTAATAAACTTGAAACTTGAGATGGTTTCCCACGATTATCCTTGGGGGCTGGAACAGTGATGAATTTTGTCATTCTCTCCCTGTTACTGCAGGAGCTGGACCAAGGGCTAGATTCACTAAGCCCACCAATCGTGTCCCGACCACTTTGTGACCCCCGACCCGATTCACTAACCTTCCTCCCACATCCAATACGATCCACGCATGCAAATGAGGGGAAACGGCGTGCAAAGTAGGAAGGGCCTTGATTCACTAATCTTGTTCAGGAACACCGAGTGGGCTGGCCGATTAAAAAAAGAAGCGATTGCTGGGGACCAGTCGCTCACGTCTGCTCTGAAATCCCAGCCCTGCAGCCCTGAAAAAACCCTGCTCTCTGCCTCTCTTGCTTTTGCCGCCCCGATTTCTCCTCCTCTGCCGCCCCAACATCTCCTGCTCTGCTGCCTTTCCCGGCAGTGCAAGCAAGTGGTTTTAACCTGCGGGTGAGTTGGATTCTGTATTTTTCTTCTGTGCAATGTTCATTTAATAAACATAATTAAAAAATAAATAAATAAATAAAGCGGGGCTGCACTACGGCATGTTCGGTTCTGTTCCAGAACATGCCACAGTGTAGCCCTGCTTCAAACCTGCGGGTTAAAACCACGGGCTCGCAAGTAAAAAAGGCAAAAAAAGTTTCAAAATAAAAGCCCAAAGTCAAAAAATAAAAAAGCCAAGTTTTGTTGACGGACACCAAGCACATACCGACAGGCAAAGAAGATGGTCTGCGCATGTGTCGGGATCGCTCTGCCACAATCCGTGCAGTCACTGTGGGGCGGGCCTCCGACCGCAGTCATTTGCATGAGGAGGCTTGGTGGATCGGTCGTCTGGGAAAGACTCGGCCATGGATCGGACAGGTAAGGGGACTTTAATGAATCTAGCCCAAAGTAGCAACAGAGAGCTTTCTTCAATTGTATTCTCAGCCTGAATTGGCAATGCTGAATGATCCAGCTTTTGCTCCACTCTGTATTTTGGGAAAGCTTAGCAGCCCTGCCTCTTATATGAGTAAAAGCGCACCAATGGTTCTTCCAGTTTGGGTAGTTGTCATGACTTACTGTTTTGCACTGACTAATGCCGCTCTCTGCTATCCTATTTTTACTCTCAGAAGCTGCCAGCCTAAGTAGCCACCTACACTGGTACTTAATCTTGCCAGTGTAAACACACACAAAAAAAGAGCCAGCAACCTCATGGTGAATAACAAGAAAAAAGCGGGGAGGGAACTGTACACATCAACCTGTGACAGTGTTAAGTTTCAAATCATTTATTAATACAACACATATGCAAATAAATATGAGTCCTTACCGTATATCCGTATAATCACTTGGTCTATCTTGTGAATCCTTTCTAATCCTTTCGGACTCTCTTATACCCAACACGGTGTTTCGGCTACAACATTGAAGCCTGCATCAGGGGTGTGAGTAAACAATTCACCAGATGGAGTTGAAACACTTAGCATCGATGGAAAAAATACTACGCGATCATGAATCCAACGTTTCGCTCAAGGTGCCACATAGCTGGACCTTTCATTAACGGCTCTACACACAGGAACAGCTCAACGCTATTTGTCCTGAGGGAACCCCAGCAAGTTAGGTTTTCACAATACTGGCAATGAAAATATTGATGAGTCAGACTTGCATGTAAATCTAACTTGAATATTCATTGTGGATATCCTGAAAACCTTCAAGGCAGTAAACAACAGAGAAGTCATGTTAGGTTTACCATATGGCTCCAGAAAAAGGAGGATGGATTGAGACATTTGGATTTTACTTTCAGTGGAAGTAAAACCCACATCTCTAGTTCAAACATTTTATTAAATTTTTATAACAGCCAAAATACATGGAAGTAAAACCTGGATTTCTCAATCCATCCTCCTTTTTCTGGAACCATATGGTAACCCTATGTCACATTATTTAGATCCAGGTTGGAGATTTTTAGACAGACCTGGTTTTGAACTTACACCCCCAAAGCATTGTGGAATTTGTAGTACCTGATCCTGCCCATTGCAATCAGAGCTGCAAACCCCATACGTACCAGATTGGGATGGTCAGAAATCTAGGACTGCCCCAAAATCTCCAGCTTGTAACTGGGTAACTTGGCATCTCTGCTATGCATACTTTGAATGATTAGCACTGGAGAGCTGCCAAGTTACCCAGTTCCAGGAGAAGATGTTATGCCTGAATTTCTGATAATCCTATCCTAATGCCTTATGGGGCCTGAAGTGCTGATTTCAATGGGTAGCATCAGACACTATAAATTCCACATTGCTTTGGGATGTAAGTTCAAATATAGGACTTGCCAAAAAAGTCTTCCTCCTCGAACTGCGTAACTTTGTGGACTAAGTAGCTGAGCAAGTCATTTGCATGCTTTAATGTCTCTGATGCCAAGGGCGGACTGCCCCAAAGCATGAGATTTACGAGCACTTCAGGTGATTTCTAGCCAACGCCTGCCCTCAACCCTGATATTCAATGCTGGGCCATTTCTGGCAACTGGCACTACATAGCTGGGGGGGGGGGGGGGAAGAGGGTGATTGGGCTGGTTCTAACTTAACTGGCTAAGTGAATATTCAATACTGGCTGGTTAACCCTCCTCCTTTTTAATAGCAGGTGAAGATAGGACAGCTCTCTGATTTGCCCGCTTAACTTAGCCAGTCAGCACTGATTTGGCACAGAACTGATTAGCAGCTAACCGCTAACCATGAATATTCAGTGGCAATAACTGTTTATCTCCTGCTGCATATTAGCTAAAGACTAACCAGCCAGCAGGCTTGGCTAGTTAAATAGCACTGACTATCAGGCCGGGATGTGGCAGATATAAATTTACAAAGTTCCAGCATGTGAAGAAGGCCTCACAAAAGGAGTAAGCAAAAAAAAAAAAAAAAGGCATCTAGCTTTCTTTGATGCTTTTTTGAAAGCATATAGACTGAGTGGAAGCATTATCAGGAAAGTTTTGAAAGGAGTTTGCTCAGGTAACTTCACATCTGGGTAAATTCTTCAGGCTGTCCTTTTCAGACACTCCCACTCTCGCCTTTCTGGTGTTTGCTCTTCATGTGCTCATTCAGTCAATACCCTTCCCCACCCCCATGCAGCTTTGCCCACTATCATATACTGTAAAGTTCTTGCATTTGCTTCCAGCTGTTTTTCTCAGTCTGCAGTAATAATAATAATAATAACTTTATTCTTGTACTAGTCTTATAGCCCGTTACATTAACGGGTGCTAGAATATATGTGTGTGTGTCTCTCTATTTCTTTCTCTCTCTCTCCTTAGCCGCTTTCTTTCTTTCTGTCTTTCTTTTTCCTTGGCTGTCCATCACCACCCCTTGCCTGCTCCCCCTGTCCTTTCTCCCTTCCTTTTACCTTCCCTGTGTCCACCACCACCCCTTCACAGCTCTCCTTATGCAGCAGCAGCCCTTCTCCCTTTGTTTTACCTCCCCCCTGTCCAGCAGCACCTTCCTTCTCCCCCTGTCCAACATTAGGCCTCCGTTCCTTTTTCTTCACCCCCCGCCTGTCCATCAGCACCTCTTTCCTTCTCCCCCTGTCCAGCAGTAGGCGTCCCTTCCTTTTTCTCCCCCCTCCTCCTTCTTATCCCTATGATACACTTACCTTGCTCTGCCTCTGATCAGAGGCTCCCGACAGCCGCCCAGTTGCACCCATTGGAAAAGTTCCCTCTGCGGCATCCCGCACCCCTCCTGACGCGACTACCGCTGTCTTTCTTTCTGTCTGTCTCTGTTCCTGGGCCCCTTTGTCTGTTTGTCTTTCTGTATATCTCCCTGCCCCTGTGTCTTTCTTCTTGTCTTTCTGTCTCCCTTCCTCCCTCTGTCTGTCTGTCCAAAGCAGCATTCCTTCCCCCTCCATTTCCCTCCCCCCACACCAGTTCCCTGTGCACCTTCCCCTGTGTCTTTCTTCTTGCAGCGTTTCCTCTACCCCCTTTCCCTTCCCACAGTTGAGACTACAAACGCGGGCCCGAGTCCTTTGCGGCCCCTCCCCCCTTCCCTTCCCTTACCGCGGGCCCGACTGGCGATTTAAGCAGCGTGTCAGCAGTCTTCACACACTGCTTCGGGTCCTTCTACTGCCCTGATTTACTCTTGCACGTCCGGAGCAAATCAGGGCATTAGAAGGGCCCGAAGCAGAGTGTGAAGACTGCTGACACGCTGCTTAAATCGCCAGTCGGGCCCGCGGTAAGGGAAGAGGGGGGCGGCAAATGACTCGGGTCCCGGGCAGCGGAAAGTTGCTGGGCTCCTCGGTGGGGGCGCTGAGTGGCCGCGAACCCTCTCCTCCCAGACCCCCTACCCCGGAGGAACGGAGATCTGCTGCTACAGCCGCTGGCTTCGGCGTCTTCTATCCACTGCGGCCAACCCTAGTGGAAACAGGAAGTAATCAGAGAGGGCGGGCTGCAGTGGACAGAAGACAGCAAAGCCAGCGTTAGCGCAGTGCAGCGCTTTTCTCTTTATTTTTAAAAGCGGGTGAAGCGGGTGAGCCGGCGAGAAGGAGGAGGTGGTGGTTTTGGCAGTGAGTGAGGGCGGGAGGGGGGGGAGTCGCCGGCTGTGCTGTGCTTTCCCGATCTGTCCGCCGCATACGCACTCTGGCCACGGACCTACGGATCAGGGATGACAGATCACGCAGGCCTGAGTGCGCATGCACGGCTAGCTTTTTATTATATAGGATACCACAATACCATGGAAGTTCAATGCGGTTAACAGATGAAGAGACTGTACATTTACAGCGAAGTTACATACATGGCAATGATAAGGCATATAATATATAGGCGTAACAAGGTCAGAGCATTTAGATAAACAGAGATCGATTATGAAGGCCATATAGTGGCTTGGCAAGGTAGGAGGAGTCAGAGTTTGAAGGCATATCGAGGGCAGGGAAGGAGGGAGGGGAGAGTTAGAGGAATTTGTCAAAGAGATAGGTTTTTAATGACTTCCTGAACAATTGGTAGGGCGGAGAGTTGGAAATGAGGGCGGTTAGGCAATTGTTCCAATTGCCCGCTTGGAATGCTAGGGATCTATCGAGGAATCTCTTGTAGAGGCAGCCTTTTAGGGAGGGAAAGGTGAACAGGTAGGCGTTTTGTGTGCGAGAGGGGCCTGCTATTTCAAGGTGCTCAGACAGGTAGATTGGAGAAGAGCCAGTTAAAGTTTTGAAGCAGAGGCAAGCGAACTTAAAGATGATCCTTGCCTCTACTGGAAGCCAGTGGAGTTTGGTGTAATAGGGGCTTACATGGTCGTATTTTTTGAGATCGTAGATGAGGCGAACGGCCGCATTTTGGACTATTCTTAAACGTTTGATGGTATTTTTATAGGATCCCAGGTAAATGATTAAGCATATAAGAATGCTTAATATCAGAGATTGGACAAGTAGTCGGAAGGATAGGTGGTTGAAGTAACGTTTGATGGTGCGAAGTTTCCAGAGGGTGCAGAAACATTTTTTCACCTGGGCGCCGGTATGGTCATCAAAGGTCAGGGTGCGGTCCAGGATGACTCCGAGGATTTTTATGGTGGGGTGGATAGGGTAATCTAGACCATTCAATTTCAGGGAAGTGTTTGTTAATTTATGGTTGGGACTTGCCAGGAAAATTTTGGTTTTTTTCAGTGTTCAATTTTAATTTGAATTGTGAGGTCCATAGTTCTAACTTGGTGAGGATAGAAGAGGTGAGTTGTTCCGTTTCTTGTGTTAATGAAGTAACAGTAATGAAGTAGCAGAACCCCCTCACTCCTACACCTTCTTTCATTTCCTACCAACACTTAATTTCCCCCCCCCCCCAGCACTTATAGACAGCTCCTCCTTCCAGTAATTAGATCTCCCTTTCACTGACTGGATAGGGGGGGAGGAAACTGAGGCAATAATGTCAGAGTTAGTGTAACTTTAGGGTAGTTTTGTGGGCAGACAATGCAGAAATGGGGTTTGGATAAAAGCTAACCCTGTTCACCGTTTTTTTTTGCTACTTCAGCTTGTCTGCAGTGTTCTTTGCTCACATGTTTAAAGACAATAGACTATTTTCAGTCCAATTCTTTATATGTGAGTTTGCAAACCATTGGACCCCTGAGGAAGGCGTGTTTGCCGAAACACGGACCGTGTAGGGTCCGGTTGGATTTTTATCACTATATTTTTTATCATTGTACTTTTTTCATTGAATTTTCATGTTTTTACATGTCAGTGTATAATAAATTATCTCCAGAACATCTGTATCCACAGTTTTGTTTTTGTTTTCATTGGTGGATTGTTTTGACTGTGGATCATTGGGTCTCCCCATTTTTCTTTGTTGCACAGCCTTTAGTGTACAGCAGTGGTCTCAAACTCGTGGCCCGCCAGGTACTATTTTGAGGCCCTCGGTATGTTTATCATAATCACAAAAGTAAAATAAAACAGTTTTTATTATTAAGACTTAGCCAAAACGAAAATTGTTATTTCTTTAATATGACATTAACTATTTTTTTCTGAGGCCCTCCAAGTACCTACAAATCCAAAATGTGGTCCTGCAAAGGGTTTGAGTTTGAGACCACTGGTGGACCCCATAAAACTAATAGTAATAAGGTTAATTTAGTCAGCCTAAATGCAGAGGCAGATTGGGAAGGGGGTTCACTACACCACCAGGGAGTTCTCTCTAGATTGATGCATGGACAGGAAGGGATACATTTTACTCCTTAAGGCAGCAATTATCTACATATTATGGCAGGAGTCTGCAGTTTTTTCAGAGTACAGTACACACTTTTCAAATCAGTGGTCATTTACATATTATTAGTTTATTGTATTGTAAAGCTACATTTTTTTTTTACATTACGCTTGTGTTAGAGACATTGACAGCACACAGCTTTCTAACACAAGTATATTGCATCAGCCCCACAGTCTCTATACTGAAAAGGGAAATAATTGGAGAACGATGGAGAGATTAAAAGCCATGAAATATATCCAGATGCTTTAACTATCCTCCTGGCATCAAGCAGTCAATATCCCCAAAAATGTGTAGAATCCTGAAAAGAAAATTCCAGGTAGTTGGCAATCTTAGCCTTGTGAATCCTGAGCACCTGTGGGGGAGGAGGGATGGAGGGGAAGAGAGAGAGAGAATCACTAAAAGGGTACGGAGGATAGGAAGGGGGACCAAGGAAATGAGTGGAGTGGGAACAGGATCATGTGTCTTCTTTTTTGCCTTCACAAATTTGATAACCCTAGGGATAGAGGATATACAAACACAGAGCTCTCTAGAAATAATTAATAGTAGCAGTAGTACTGCATAGGAAAAGTAACTGGGCATAAGCACAGATCCATACATTAAGAGAAAGAAAAGATTGATTTAGAAAATTAACCAGCAATGGAGGAGTGTATACTGATGACATGTTTGGAGTTGTGGTAAAAGATGAAATCTAGCAAGAGCACTGTTGTAGAAAGACTGGCCAGCGTTGTGGGGACAGGAGCATGTTGTGCAAAGGGCCTTCAGCTTATGGCATAGCAATAAGGGGAGACTTCATTCACCCGCTTCCTTAGGGCTCCCTCCCTGCTCTCCAGGCTGAATTTTTTGATACAATCTACCCCTGAAATGAATCCCTAGAGGAGAGAGAAAGGCCACTGGGAGACATGGAAGGGGGGCAAGTAGGCTTTAGCCAACGAAGGGAGGGGGACACTCTAGACACTGAAATTCTGAGGGGGTCACTGGGGAAACAGACTTCAAGAAGAAATAAGGACTCCTCCAATACTGACATCTTGAGAGGAAAGAGGGACGTCCAACCACTGAAGTACTCTATGTACAAAAAGAAGAGCCGGACTTGCGGATGATCTTAAGGTGGTCAAACACAGAAAAAGCAATGGTAAAAGCTGGAAGGATGCTTGAGTGCAAAGGGAGAGGAAATGGCCAGCAGGTAAAAAAGAGGATATAGTCAGACTAGTGCTAGACATGATGGGGCCCAGGGTAGACACAAGGGAGGGGGGTCCCACAGCTCATTTGCAGGCTTTCCCTCTTTCAACTTAACATATTTTGAGTAGGTATTTTTGAATATAGTTATAAACTAAAGATAAGCAGCAAATACTTTATTCAAAAATTCCAAAAAAAAATTCAGGAAGGAAAAAGCCTCAGCACACTTAGCGGAGCACTGTTCTCATCATGCATGCCACATTCCAATCATTGGCTCAAAAAAACAACAATTTGTTATTTCAATACCAAAAATCCCTGCCTTTAAAACTTCTTTATTATTTATTTAATTAATGTCATCTCATTTACAAAAAAATAATTTACTGCATATGATTACGTATACATCAAGTGCATGCAGCCAAAAAAAAAAAAGAATGCGGTAAGCACAAGAATAATGTTCTGAGATTTTTTTCCTCCTCCAGTATTATGAGGGTCCAGGGCAATTGCGCTGTTTACCCACCATTAACAGCGGACCATGTCCACACTCCACTCATTGCCTTGGTCCCCCTTCCCCTCCTCTGTACCCTTTTAGTGACAGAACCTCTGTATACGTTTCTGGCAAGACTTCATTTAGGGTACCGTCTACAGTTCTGGAAACCGCACCTTTGGAAAAATATAAACAAGATGGAGCTGGTCCAGAGGGCAGCTACTAAAATGGTCAGTGTTCATCAAAAATCATATGGTGACAGACTTAGAAGATTTCAATATGTATACTTTGGAAGAAAGGGGTGAGATAGGTTAGTCACATTCAAATACCTCCATGACATAATTAAGAAATGATTCTCTTTCAATTGAATGAGGGGATATAGAATGAAGGTGAAAGGGAATACTGTAGACTCATCTAAGGAAATACTTTTTTCACAGAAGGGTGGTGATTATGTGAGCAACCTCCCAGTCAAGGTGGTGGAGAGAAAGACTGTTTCTGAACGCAAGGAAGTATGGGACAAGTACATAAAGATTTTTTTTTAATTTTATTTATTTATTTATACACTTTCAAATATAATCAATCAAGTAAAACTTGTACAGAAAGCAAGGTCCAAGAAATAAAGAAAAACTTCCAACATAATACATACATTCCAATAATTATTCCATCTTAGATCTCGCTCAAGTCCTCATATAAGATCCAAGATTAAATTAAACGGAATTTAAGGTAATCAATTAAAAGAAAAGAACAATTATAGGTGAGACCATGATTAGGCAGTCATCTATTCATCATGAGCTTTCTCCAGCCGTGACAGAGACAGGAATGTTGTCAGTTGTGAAGGTACAAAGAAAACAAACTTATGCAATTTATAATGAACGATACATTTACAAGGGTATCGAAGAAAAAAGGTAGCACCCAGGGCAGTAATTGCAGGTCTTAACAGTACATAAAGATTTCTAAGGGAGAGAAAGGGATATCAGCCCCTGGTCAGTAAGACCTTGATCCTTCCCTCTGCACATCCCAACACCGAGTTGGAGGTAGGGTGGGTGGGAGAGAATAATGGTAGGACTTCCAGGAGCTGTGCAGAGCAGGTTTCTCTCACTTCCTGCTCTAGTGAGACTGTAGTCAAGCGTAGGGTTACCATACTTGGCTACGTCAAATCCCAGACGTTTGGCCCTGCCTCATTCTGCCCCGGTCCTGCCCCCACAAAGCCTCATCTCTTCTTTCCCAACCTCCGGCCTGTGTCCAGAGGGCCTCCGAGCATGCGTGGATGCATGTGACATCATCCGTGCATGCTCAGAGGCCCTCCAGATGCGACTGGAGGTCAGGGCTTTCCAAAACCCAGACAAACTACCGGGTTTTGGAAAGTCTGTCCAGGCACTCAGACAGTCCACTAAAAAGAGGACATGTCTAAACTAAACTAAACTAAACCTTAAGTTTGTATACCGCATCCTCTCCACAATCGTAGAGCTCGGCACATGTCTAGGTTTTTCCAGACAGCTGATAACCCTAGTCAAGCGTAGCAATGGGGAGGAAGCTCCTGCCTCACTCCTTATCACATCTATTAACAGCCCCTGGCTGGGGGTCCTATAGGTGTACTTCCTCCTCTCTGTATTTTTATACATTATGACAGTCCAATACAGACTCATCTTCTACCCCAACCAGGGCAGGATTAATGCATAAGCAAACTAAGCATATGCCTAGGCCCCATATGTTTCACTAATTCAATGGCTTCCAAGGTACTACTAATCATTTCTGGAGTGCAATACATTAAAACCCAATTAGTAGAAATCTTGATATCCTTCAAAATTGTCTGCTTACAATTGATTGATGGCTGGACATAAATAATCTTTCATTGAATATCAGCAAATGTCAAGAATGCTGGATAGCAGGGTTAGGTCCGGATATTGCGACTCATCTTCTACCAACCTCGCTACGCTCATGTCACCCCTCTCCTTAAGTTGCTTCACTGGCTCCCTATCTGCCATCGCATACAGTTCAAGATCTTATTGCTGACCTACAAGTGTGTTCATTCTGCTGCCCCTCAATATCTCTCCTCACTTCTCTCTCCTTATACACTAAACTAAACCTTAGGCTTATATACCGCATCTTCTCTATAGCAGTAGAGCGCGGAATGGTTTACAAAGCCTCCCAGAGAACTCCATTCCTCAGATAAGTCGCTATTAGCGTTACCCTTCTCCTCGACTACCAATTCCAGACTTCGTTCCTTTCATCTAGCTGCCCCTTATGCCTGGAATAAATTACCCGAGTTTGTCCATGAAGCCTCTTCCCTTCCCTTGTTTAAAAGCAGACTGAAAACCCATCTTTTTGATATAGCCTTCAATCCTTAACCCTACTCCTCTGCCCTCCAACCCAGCCCGCTGATTAACCATTCCCCTTAATTGTATCCTGTTTAGATTGTAAGCTCTTTCAAGCAGGGACTGTTTTCTTACTCTGTGACTCTGTGCAGCGCTGCCTGCGTATGGTAGTGCTATAGAAATAATTAATAGTAGTAGTAATGTTGTAACAAAATTCAAATATTTGGGAGCTTGGGTTGATTCTCATCTTACCTTTAATGAACAAATATCAGAGATCATGTTAAAGGTCTTTTATGCCCTTAGGTCACTTCGTTCAGTCAGACATTTTTTTTGCAAACAAGAATTTTTATACATTGATTCATGCATTTATAATTTCTAAGATCGATTATTGCAATATAGTGTATGCTGGCTTATCAAAGTTAACATTAGGCGACTTCAAACATTGCAAACTACAGCTATAAATCGTTTGGCTCATAAGGATAAATTTGATCATGCAACACCATTGTTTGCCAATATCATATTCAGTTCAAAATCTTGATGCTAACTCATAAATCATTGCATTTGCAACAACCAAGTTATCTGAATTTGCTTACAATTCCATATTCTCCACTAACAATGTTGAGATCATTAGAGGACAATAGATTGGTTAAACCATCAATTAAAAGAACGTGGGAATTTACTAGATCTAAAGCTTTCTTCTGTTTGGGGCCAAGTCTATGGAATCAATTGCCATGAGAGATCTGTTTGGAATTAAATTTTAAGGGCCAGATTCACTAAGCCCACTGATCGTGTCCCGCCCACTTGGCGACCCCGACCTGATTCACTAACCTGGCTGATCCTGTTCGTACCCGATCCGATCCGCACAAGCAAATGAGGGGAAACGCATGCATAAGTAGGAAGGCAGCGATTCACTAAACCAACAAAGGAACACTGATTGGGCTGGCCGATCCAAAAACAAGCGACTGCCAAAGACCAGCCGCTCACATCCCTGCTGACTCTCTTGCTCACCCACACTAATGGCTACTGAAAATTGCTAAGCATGAAGAGCTGCTTGACCTATCGCTGCCATCGGGGGCTCTGAGGAGGAGGAGGAAGGGGGGGATCCCTGGTGTCCGAGTCGGCGAAGGGGAAGAGGCTGCCGCCGGCGGGGATCGCCCTTCTCTGCAGTGTGAGGTTTTAACCCATGGGTTTAAAGCAAGGCTGCACTATGGCGTGTTCTGTTCTGTTCCAGAACATGCCGCAGTGGAGCCCCGCTTTAAACCCATGGGTTAAAATCAAAGGCTCACAAGTAAAAGCCCCAAAATTGCAAAAAATTAATGCAAAAGGCAAGTTACATCCCCCACCCTCCACCCCAACCTTCAGCCCCATTGTGTGCAGGACAAATTTTACTCCTCTTCCCACCCCAGGGAAATTCTTACCAATGAGCACCGGATGAGGACGAATATCCTTCTCTTTCTCCCTTATCCGTGCCAGAGGCGGACCCTCCCACTCTTTCTGCTCCACGGACATGCGCAGACCATCTACAGGCAAAGATGTTCTGCGCATGCGTCTGGATCACTCAGTAGCGATCCGTGCAGTCATTGTGGGGCACGCCTCTGATCACCCCCATTTGCAGGAGGAGGGTTGGTGACCCAGCCACAGATTGGATCACTATAAGTATAGTGAATCTAGGCTTAAGTCTTTTAAGAAACTTTTGAAGACATATTTGTTTAATTTAGCATCCAGACAAGGTATCCTGCAGAATGATCACATTTACTGAAGTACAGGGAGACGAACACGGAGTGATTTGCAAAAAACAAAAACAAAAAACACAGTAACATAAAATTGTACCCAATGATTGTGTAGATTTTAGATAGATCTATTTCTATATATTGATGGAGTTCTTTTCTATGCTGTATTTTATTGTAAACCACTATGAACAGTTGTATGCTATGGTGATATATGAAATTTTAATAAACATAAAATGTGTAAGAGATAATAATCCCTGCTGAATACATCTTACAATCTAATTAAAAACTAGACAATCACACTGATGAAGGGTCAGATATTAGGTACTATGGCTGAATCTTTAATCATTGTTTTGCCGAAGCCAAATAAAGATCCCATGTTGGTGTCAAATTACAGTCCTATTTCTTTAATTAATGTGGATGGAAAACTTTTGGCTAAATTATTGGCTCTAAGATTGATTGGTATGCACCAGATGGGTTTCATTGCTCAAAGACATTCCTCAAATAACACCAGATTGGCATTCTCTGTCTCTTTGGATGCAGAGAAGGCCTTTGACCATGTAGAATGGACTTTCATGTACCAAGCGATGGATTGGTTTGGTATAGGATCTGGATTTATACAAATGATTCAAACCTTGTATAGTTCCCCTTCTGCCAGATTATATATTAATAATACTTTCTCAGAGAGATTTTGTCTGGCGAGGGAAGTTAGACAAGGATGTCCCTTATCTCCTTAGCTTTTTTATATTGTTCTGGAACCCTTGTTGTTGGCTATACAACAGGCAGGGGAGATACAGGGGAATCCTTATGCAGGTTGGGAATATAAGATCTCTGCTTATGTAGATGATATTTTGCTTCATTTGAAGAATCCTGATTCTACCATTCCGCATTTATTGGAAATGATAGATTTGTCAAATATTCTGGATACAAAATAAATAGGAATAAATTGAAGGTTCTTCCGTTAAACATGCATTGTGTAAAAGGGTGTAAAAGGAAAAGGGTGTAAAAGGAAAAGGGCATAAAATATTTGGGTAGGTATAGGCGGAATAGAAGTCCCTAATGTAATATAATGTAATGTAATATTATGATTCAGAGAACATTGGAAGACACAATGACAGTAAATGAAAAATCTTTATTGCTGAAAGTCAAAGAAATATGTGAGCATTGGAACCCATTACCTCTTTCCTGGTGGGGGGAGAGTCCAAACCATCAAGATGATGATATTGCCTGTAGTTTGCTACCAAATGAGTATGTTGCTGGTTTATTTTCAAGGGTCCTTTTATAAAAAAATTGAACAGAATTCTCACTACATTTATTTGGCTGGGTAATGCTGGAATAGCTTTAGTATCTTTGCAAAAACCAATTGCAGCGGGTGGGGTAAATTTCTATTGGTACCATCAAGCTTTTATTATGCGGCAGGGTATGTATTGGATCCTTCCTTAACTCATGGAGCATCTTCCGGATTGGCTAATATTAGAATGGCAACTCCTATCCCCATTGCGATTGTGTCATGTTTTAAGTATCAAGTTACCTAGGATTTATAAGGACAATAGAATTTTATTCTCCACATGACAAACATTAAAATTTATTAATAACCTAACACCTATTCCAATTCATCAATCAACATGTCAGTCCTTATGGTTGAACTCCTAGATTCAAATTGGCGAGTCTAAGGTCCTCTGGAAGCATTGGTTGATGATGTGTTAGAGTGATTGTTGATTTTGCTCTTTGGTCTTACACGTCCAGGGTGGGTTGGAACATATTTTTAATTTCTTAATTTGAGTGTGCTTTTTGAATATAATTATGATGGGGTGACATATATATTTGTCATAGATTACAATTTTAATTGTATTTAAGTGCTTTTATAGTGTAATATGATTGTATTATAAGTTGCACTTACTTATGGCTTAAAAATGAATAAAGATATTTAAAAAAAAAAAAAAAGATGATGATGTGTTATCAAATGGGAAAATGCTTGATTTTTCATTACTGCAACAATCATTTGGCATTACAGTATAAAGTCTCAAGAATATAAGTGGTTGCAGTTGAAGCAGGCCATTCAGAAGGGGTTCCCTGATTGGCGAAATTTAAAAACTCAGTATAGCTTGCCAGGCCTATGCTTCCAGACAGATATGCTAGGGCATCAGGCAGCCAAGTGGTATAAATTAATATCTGAATAAGAAACCTAAAACTAGTCTAAAAGATATTTGGAGCATCGAGACAAAGCAGCAGCTTTCTTCAACTCAATGACCATGAATTTGGACTTAGAGGATCAGATTTACGGCGTCAGCATCTATGAGACAAACTTGGGTTTTTCTGTTATATAGAATTTTTTGGACCCTTGTTTGTTGCAAAAATTAGATAGTTCAAAATCTAATAGATGCTGGCACTGTCATCTGGAAATAGGGACACTGGAATCTATTGTTCTATTGTGCCTTGATACTTAAATTTTGGAGGTCTATTTGGGGTCAAATTAATATGATATTGGAAGTCTCATTGTCATTATCATATGACGTAATATTGTTCAGAACACTATTAATGCCCAAGAGTCCAATAAATGCAAATAAGAACAGGTTACTTCTTATCATGACAGGAGTTGGTATGCAACTAATTATGAAAAACTGGAAAAAATGGGATAGAATAAATTATAATTTTTGGTGGGAAACCTTATGTCAAATTTATAAGTTTGAACGTATGAACTCGTTACAATTGGGACACTATAACAAATTCAAAGAAATTTGGGATCCATTAACAAAATTTTGTACGAATTGATCATTAATATTACCCTTTGAAAGAGTGTTATATACATCCAGGAAGGGTGGGGGAGATAAATACTTATCTTATTATTTGATGGTAATAAATGTTGTTGTTTTTTCTTTGTTTGTATCAATTGTTGGTTAATCTGTTGCACTTTGTGTTGGCTTTTAAAATGAATAAAGACTTGGAAAAAGAACCCCAGACAAATAGGGGTTAGGAAATTACTTACAGAGGGAATGATAAAACAGACACGGGTACTTTACAAGTGAGTGGGAATTAGGAGTTAAAAAAGTGGACTTTTGCCCTGGTAAGTCAGCTGCTGGTAAAAAGCAGAGTGTGTGGGAGGAGGAGGGGAGAAGAGAGAAGAAGACACCCTTGGGCTGTCTGTTCTCCCTAACCATTATGCATCGTCTTCCAGCTGGCAAGAGCTGTCTGTGAACTGTATTTCATACCTACTTCCTGCTCTGTGATCAGCATCACAGGAGTAAAGGAGCATTTGCACGAGTTTTTAAATATACTGTATATGGATTTCAAAAGGCGGTGGGGGCTGGGGGTGACATGATAGAGGTCTATAAAATACTGAGTGGAGTGGAAAGGG
Source organism: Geotrypetes seraphini (assembly GCF_902459505.1). Taxonomy (NCBI): domain Eukaryota; kingdom Metazoa; phylum Chordata; class Amphibia; order Gymnophiona; family Dermophiidae; genus Geotrypetes; species Geotrypetes seraphini. The sequence continues at coordinate 456,783,551 of NC_047084.1, forward strand.
TAGATATGAATCGCTTGTTCACTCTTTCCAAAAATACTGGAACTAGGGGGAATGCGATGAAGCTACTAAGTAGTAGATTTAAAACAGATCGGAAAAAATATATTTCTTCACACAATGGAATTCGTTGCTGGAGAATGTAGTGAAATCAGTTAGCTTAGCAAGGTTTAAAAAAGGCTTGGATAATTTCCTAAAAGAGAAGTCCATAGGCCATTATTGAGATGGCTTGGGGAAATCCACTGCTTATTCCTAAGATAAGCAACATAAAATCTGTTTTGCTATTTGGGAATCTAGCTAGGTACTTAGGACCTGGGTTGGCCACTGTTGGAAACGGGATATTGAGCCTGATGGATCTTTGCTCTGTGCCAGTACAGCCATTCATATGTTCTTAACATCCATTTTTGCCTAGGGTTCACTAAAAGATTAAACCTGCCCCACTATCTTAGTTTTGGAAATATGGAGGAAGCAGGGGCCTTGCACGTCTTGTTTAAAGTGGTTCATAGACAACGGCGCGAAAGACAAAGGCGCGCCCAGACAATTGAGCGCAGCGTGGAGGCACGCGCTGCTCAAAATTACTGTTTTTAGGGGCTCCGATGGGGGGTTTTGTTGGGGAACCCCCCCCACTTTATTTAATAGACATCGCGCCGGCATTATGGGGGGTTGGAACCCTCCACATTTTACTGTAAACTTAACTTTTTCCCTAAAAACATGGAAAAAGTGAAGTTTTCAGTAAAATGTGGGGGGTTACAACCCCCCACGCCCCCCACAACGCTCCCACAACGCGGCGCGATGTCTATTAAGTAAAGTGGAGCCCTAAAAACATTAATTTTGAGCGGAGTGCACCTCCGCGCTGCGCTCAATTGTCTGGGCGTGCCTTTGTCCCGGCGCGCTTTTGACCTGACACCGTTTAAAGTTCAGGTTGGTGTGTGTGTGTATGTATGGTACTTCAGCCCCCACCTTCCAATAATCAAGCAGGGCAACAGCAACAGCATTTGAGTTTTTATTAAAAGAAGCAAAGATTCCAACTACAAACCAGAATCTGATCCCTCGGCACAAGGGCTGGAACCGGTTACAGCACCACATTTGGCACCAACGTCACTGTACTCCCCACCCTAACGCAACACAAACACAAACACATTTCAAGTCTGCACAGGTGGTGGAGACTAAAACAGCAACAGAATGAAGAAAGCAGGAGATAAGCACAGTAGATCCCTAGTTGCCAAATTACCACCTGGAATGAAATGCAACAGACCAGGTGAACTATGCCATCCTGATCTGTCGCTAGCGACCTTATGCTAAGTTTCTATGAAGAATCCCTCACCCCAGGAGCAGATGAAGGTGTTTGCACCTTTAACTTCCGAGTCTTCCACGTGACAAGTGAATAAAACCTGTGCTCTGGCAGTATAAACACAACTGAGGAGCCACCTAGGACCCTTGTGTGCCTCAAAACACACACGCATAGCAGTACATTGTTACATGCACCCCTTGGCCTATGTCTCTCTCTCTCATCTGCCTGCATGCATGCTTCTCTGGAGTACAGTCATCCTTTTCAGCCTCCTTGCTCTGGAGGTTAGTTCACTCTGGCACACTCCTCCAAGGCTTTTGCTATTAAAAAAAAAAAAAAAAAAAGGATCCGAGTCCTAACATGCATCTTTCAGGTCCTGTGTCCTCCTTGCTCCAGCAGACTTTCCTATCTGAGCACTGAATTATTACCCTGCGAATGAGAGAGAGAGAGAGAGTCCTGTGTTCAATCGGTGGTTTTCTCAGTTAAGATGAGTGGGGGTAAAGCGCAAAAAGGGAGGGAGGGAGCCAGCACGTACAGCAACAGAGCGATTCTTCACTGCCTGGCACTGGATTCCCCATTATGTACAGAGCTTGTAGCAGAAGTTTATGCCTCATGTTCCCCCATCAACTCCTGCATTCCGGCGGGTTCTGGTTTTCCTCAGTCGCTCATCGCTTACACTCCATCAGAAGGTTCTGAAAGGGAACACACTAATTAGAGCAGGGCAGGGAGGCATACTTTTCCCTCTCCCCTGGGACTTATCTGCTGTGGCACTGCCAGCATCTCTTATCCCGCCCCCTCCCTCTGATCAATGCTGGTTGGTGTCAGGTCAAAAGCGCGCCGGGACAAAGGAGCGCGGAGACAATTGAGCGCAGCGTGGAGGTGCGCGCCACAGAAAATTACTGTTTTTACGGCTCCGACGGGGGGTTTTGTTGGGGAGCCCCCCAGTTTACTTAATAGAGATCGCGCCGCATTGTGGTGGGTGTGGGGGGATGTAACCCCCCACATTTTACTGAAAACTTCACTTTTTCCCTGTTTTTAGGGAAAAAGTTAAGTTTACAGTAAAATGTGGAGGGTTACAACCCCCCAAACCTCCCACAACGCCGACGCGATCTCTATTAAGTAAACTGGGGGGGCTCCCCAACAAAACCCGTCGGAGCCCCTAAAAACTGTAATTTTCTTCGGCGCGCGCCTCTGTCTTGCGCTCAGTTGTTGGCGCGCGCCTTTGTCTTTCGCCGAGTTGTCTATGAACCATGCTGGTTGTAGTGTCCTTTCATTTCTTGTATCTGTATTAGAGAATGATACTGGGGATAAACTTTTCCCGTTCCCCACGCGAACTCATTTTTTCATTCCGACCCCGCGAGTTCTTTCCCTGTCCTTGCACGCGCCATCCTCATTTGCACAAGCCTCAAACATTTTAAAGTCAGGTATCCGAGGCTTGTGCAGTTAAGGCAGAGCTTACACAGGAAGGGGGCAGGGACAGGGGAAACTGAGTTCCTGCGGGGATGGGGATAAAGTTGTCCCCGTGTCATTCGCTAATCTGTACGACCTTCCCCACAAGTCTCTGCCCCTCTGTGTTAAATTCTGCCTACCAGTAGCAGCCTGGGTATGTTTTGACCTGAGAGCTGGAATGGTGGTGTATGCATCATAAGCAAAGAGAATTCCTGTCAGTATCCCGAAGACCTAAACAGGGAACAAAGCAAAAGCAACAGGCTGTGACTATTTATTTAATTCGTTTTTATACCCCGTCCTCCCCAATGAGCTCAGAATAGGTTACAGGTTAACATACATAGTATATAGTAGAACAGGGCTGCCCAAGTCCGGAATCCGAGATCTACTGGCAGGCCAGGTTTTCTGGATATCTGCAATGACTATGCATGAGAGAGATTTGCCTGCACTGCCTTCTTGGTATGCAAATCTCTTTCATGCATGTTCACTGTGGATATCCTGAAAACCTGGCCTGCCAGTAGATCTCAAGGACCGGACTTGGGCAGCCCTGTAGTAGAACATACAGATAGCATGGTTTGCTCTTCCTAAGCTCTTCAACCATCCTATCAACACAGAGCCAGTGAGGCATGCACCCAAGTGCAGATCTTTGAGAAATTGGGAGTAGAGGAATAGCCTTCTGCTTAAAGCAGTGAGCCGAGAATGGAGAATGAGGGAAACTAGCGTTCAAATCCTGCTGATGCTCTTTGTAACCCTGGACAAGTTACTTAAAAAAAACAACACAAAAGAGCTTAGATTCTCTAGGACAGGGGTAGGCAATTCCAGTCCTCGAGAGCCAGAGCCAGGTCAGGTTTTCAGGATATCCACAATAAATATGCATGAGATAGATTTGCATCTCAAGGAGGCAGTGCATGCAAATCCATCTCATACATATTCATTGTGGATCTCCTGAAAACCTGACATGGCTCCGGTGCTCGAGGACCGGAATTGCCTATCTCTGCTCTAGGATCAGAGAAAATACCTATGGAACAGCTTAGGAAATACACTTTCCAACAGCTTTTATATTTAAACTAGTTTAGTATTTAAGGCTTCTGTTTTAGGGCTTACCCTATCAGTGTAGAGCAGGGGTAGGCAATTCCAGTCCTTGAGAGCCAGGTCAGGTTTTCAGGATATCCACAATGAATATGTAAGAGATGGATTTGCATGCACTACCTCCTCGAAATGCAAATCTATCTCATGCATATTTATTGTGGCTATCCTGAAAACCTGATCTGGCTCTGGCTCTCGAGGACCGGAATTGCCTACCCCTGGTGTAGAGCAACAGTTCACAACTGGTGTGTGTAGAAGGCCAGCACACTGCAGGGGGTTTTTTGGTATTGTTTTTATGATGCAACAGGCTTTTCCTTTCCCTTTTCTCTCTTGCCACAGATCTAGCACTTCACTCACCCTTCCCTCCCCTGCTCCCACACATCCATCACCTCTTCCTCATCCTCCCTCAGTGATGCCTGTCCACCAAACATGAGTTCCTTCCAGTGCCGGCAACAGAAACAGTGCCTGGGATGATCCAAATCCTTCCTTCTATAGTGTCCCAACCACCGACGAAACTTCCCGTTTACCTGTAGATGGGATGCTGCAGAGTGAAGGATTTGGGTTGACCCAGGCACTGTGTTACCATTGCTGACACTGGCGAAGGAGTTCCAGATTTGGTGGATTGGGGTGCTGTGGGGGTTTCACAGGGGGAGGGGAAGGAAAAGGTGCTGGACACACAGAGGAGAATGGAAGCAGAGAAAAAGGTGATGGGCCAGTGCAAGGGAGGGGCACAGGAGAGATGCCAAACCATGAGGGTGGGAGCTGCGGGGAAGGGGATATGTCCCTTTCTCCCCGGTTTCCACCCCCCACAGTCTAGCGTTTCATACGTATTCTCTCTTATTTGGATTTCAGTGCTGTTAAGTACATTTTTTTAAAACCATTTCATGGTAGTCTTATTAAGTTTCAATTTGCTGATTTTGGAGTTTTGTATTTATGTTTGGTCTTTTTACTACTGTTATGCTGTTAACAAAATTGCAAGTTTTATGTTGAATTGTACTTCCTGTACACCACTTTGGCTGAATCTCTTCATAAATGCAGTTAATAAATCCCAATAAATAAAACAATCAATTACTAAATAAAAACCAGACCATGAGGACTGGGAAAAGCTGTCAGACCACTGGAGAAAGAGGAGCGAGAATAAGAGAGAGATACTGCACCTCAGCACAAGGGAGAGGGGGATATGAGACTACACAAATCCCGAAATCTTGTTCCTTCAAGTTTGTGTAAGTAGTAAACTGTACTTAGCAGGCTTTCAGTTCTGGTGAATAGTTTGCAACCCACACAACACATTTCTCCTACCGCTTTCCGTCTGAGCTATTGCCCTCCTGAACACTGAAGCTGCACTTTGTAGAAGGTGGGAGAGAGGAGACAAGGAAAAGGTGGACCACAGGAGTGGGGAGAAAGGGACAGGGAGCTGCTGGACTACCAAGTGTGGGTGGAGAAAGACAGTGCTGTTGGCCTGGTGGAACCATCTGGGAGAGACCAAGAGGGTTCTCAGAGGGGTGAAAGGAGGATGGTAGGTGCAGAGAGTAGAAGTATAGTAACAGGAAGTGATTGAAAAATGACAGAATAAGAGGTCAAGAAAGGAATGAGACAGGAGAGCTAGAGGGTGAAAGGAGGAGAGGCACAGTTGATAGGTAAGTGAAATATAGGTGAAGGACTGAAGAGAGGGTAGATTTTGACTGGAACAGGTACACATGAATTGCTTTTTTACTCTTTTCCAAAAATACATGGACTAAGGGGTACACAATGAAGCTACTAAGCAATAAATTTAAAACAAATCAATAAAGTTTCTTCACTCAAGTACATGGATCCAAGTTTCCAAGTTTATTTCATACTTTATATACCGTCTTATCAAAGGTTACCTAGATGGTTTTCAATACTAAAATTTTAAAAGAGAAAAAAATACAATAAAAAATAAAATCCAAAACAAAAACATTATGGTTCGGAGATTATAATTCACTACTGAGCACAAAACTAGAGCTTGGTTGCAATTGGAAAAAGTGTATATGGAAATACTCACCTCGCTTTTACACTTTCCATCCCACTACACCCTAAACATAAAAAAACCCACTCATGTAGTACTCAAGGCTTACGATAACTTGATGGAAATTAAATGGCATGAATCTCAACTGGATATTGTGCCAGAATTGTGGTATCTGGACTCTCCAAACAAAGAACTCTCAATGGATGTCCTTTGAGGAATTACAAACTTGTTATAACTTGCTGCTCCATCAGCAATATCATTGGATACAATTGAGACACTGCTTGAATGCTCTTTTTCCTAATGAACGGCAATTAAAGAATATCCCAGAATTACTTTCTTACATTTCATTAATCAATACTAATAAAAAAGGAGTTGCCTCCAGATGGTATGACCTTATGAGAAGGTCATCAACTTCTTCATTAACGAGCATGATGGAACGCTTGGCATGGAGATTTGGGACTTTCGCCTGAGGAAGAGACATGGCAAGAAGTTTGGAAAAATATGTTTAGATCTTCTCGCTCTGCTGGTGTTCTTCAATCTCTGTTCTTCCTTATGCATAGAGCACCCTGGACTCCAATTAAGGTAGCTAAGATTTCAAATGGACTCTCTACCATGTGTTAGTCTTGTAACTCACAGGAAGGCATGCTAACTCAGTGTTTTTCAACCTTTTTACACCCATGGACCGGCAGAAATAAAAGCATTATTTTGTGGACCGGTAAACTTCTAGGACTAAAATTTAAAAACCCCGTTTCCGCCCCATCTCTGCAAGCTTGGTCCCCACAAATCATCTGATCCCATCTGCACAAGCCTCAGTTATGATTTTATATTGAATGTATTTTATTAAAGTATAAAAAGAAACAATATTCTGTACAATTGTCATTTTATAAATACAAATAATACAGAGCAAGGATCAACAAAACCCCTGTCTCCCCTCCTCTTCACATACCTACTATCAAGAAAACTGAATAAGCCATGCTACACAGAAATATCATGCTAACAGAATACTGCAGTCACACATGACAGGAATAGTGTTAGGGGAGTGCAACTAGGGCAATTGCCCCCTGGTCAGAGAGCGCCCTAAGCCAGCTGGAAGCTAAAGAAGCACTGCCTAGGCTTTGCAGGCCCCAGTTATGTCTAACACCAGATCTAGCAGGATATATATTTCAAATCTGATATATTCTAATCACAAAATAGAAATAAAATTATTTTTTTCTACCTTTTGTCATCTCTGGTTTCTGCTTTCATCTTCTTTTCACTCTCTTCCTTCCAGCGTCTGCCCTCTCTGTCTCTTCAATCCAGCATCTGCCCCTTCCATCCACTATATGCCCTCTCCCCCTTCCTTACGGTATCTGTCTTCTTTCTAGGCCCCTCTCCCCTTTCCATCCAGCCTGTGCCCCCTCTCTCCTTTTTACATGATTCATTCCAGCTTCACTGCTCTCTTCATTTTTTAATCTCTCCTACACCAGATCTACCATCGTTGTCCCTCTCTGCTGACCCCTTCCCATCATCAATCTCTCTACTTTCTCATGCCTGTCTCTCCCCTTCCCCTCCTCTAATCTCCCTGCCAGCTGTTTCCTTCCTTTTTTCCTTCTCCCTTCTCTCTTCTCTCCTCCTCCTGTCCAGCAGTAACTCTCTTCCCTTCCTCTCCTCCCAGCAGCATCTCTCCTTCTCCGTCCCTCCAGGTCCAGTAGCAGCTGTCCCTTTTTTTCCCTTGTCCAGAAGCTTCCCAGACTCCTTTCCCTCCTCCCCTCCCAGCAGCATCTCTCCTTCTCCCTCTCCTGGTCCAGTAGCAGCTGTCCCTTTTTTTCCCTTGCCCAGCAGCTTCCCAGCCTCCAACAGTGGCTTTCTCCCCTCCCAGCAGCTCTCCTTACTTGGCAACGCAGTGATTCAGGAAGGCAGCCTCGGGTCCTTTGTTGGGTCACGCCGCCTCTGAGGAAAGAGGAAGTTGCATCATCAGAGTCAGCCGTGACTCAGCAAAAGCCCCAAGGCTGCCTTTGTGAATCGCTGCGCTGGTAAGTAAGGAGAGCTGCAGAGAGGGGAGAAAGCCACTGTCGGAGGCTCCCCATGATTTCTCCAGCCCAGCTGAAAATATCTCGTCGATCTCGCCAGCCCTGCGCAGACTGGCAGAAATTTCCTGCGGACCGGCACCAGTCCGTGGACCGGCGGTTGAAGAACAGTGCGCTAACTCATATGATCTATGACTGTTCACATTATCAGTCTATTGGAGCAAAATCTGGGAAACCATTTCTACAATCTTGCCCTTAAGTTTGCACATTATCATACTGGGTCATTATGGCCTACTGCACACGTTGCCTGATTGTAATGGGAGACTGCTTAATGTCTTGCTATTTTTGGCCCTTAAAAATATCTTACATTGTTGGAAAGACCTATCTAAGGTGAATTATATTAATTGATGGAATACGTTATGTCTTACAGTAAAATATGAAAGTGTCATAGCACAATCTGTCTTAATATCCCCACCTGGACTATTGCAACTTATTATACGGCGGCATTACAGAAAAAAAGCGCAAGAGACTCCAACTACTACAAAACATGCCTGCAAAGCTTATTCTCAAAAAGAACCGATACGAAAGGGCAAGTCCATTATTAGAACAACTGCACTGGCTACTGATAAACAAGAGAATCCATTTAAAGATTGCCCACTTGGTTCACAAAGCAATCTATAGAGAAAACTCAGAGGGACTAACATCTGATATCAAAGTCCCACATTCCTTCTTCAATTCATGTGCAACACAATGCGTCAAACTACCCCTTCCATTACCTCAAAAAATATAGCAGGAGATGTTTGAGGCTACCTTCGAATACCAAGCTCCTCACATTTGGAACAAATTACCAATATAACCAAGATAACCCATCACATACCTTGACTTCAGTAAGAAACTTAAGATATACCTCTTCTCCCTATAACCACTCTATTATCTTCATCCCTTCCTCCCTAAACCACCTCTCACTCCAGTAATGTAACTTCCAAATCTTAATCCAATTCTTATTGTAAACCACATAGATTCCTTGCAGAGAATTGAAGTATATAAGACCCTGTATATAGGACCCTGTGTAATATTGTAATTAAACTCTGGAATTCGTCACCAGAGAATGAGGTAAGAAACAGTTAGCTTAGCAGGGTTTAAAAAAGGCTTTGGACTAGTTTCTACATAACCATTTTTAAGAAGGACTTGGGAAAATCCACTGCTTATTTCTAGGATAAGCAGCACAAAATCTGTTTTATTGTTATGGGATCTTACCAGGTACTTGTGAGAAGGACTGGTCACTGTTGGAAACAAGATATTGGACTTGCTAGCCCTTCGGTCTGTCCCAATATGGTGACATTTATGTACTTATTTAAAAAGTAAAGGAAAAAAAAAAAAGAGCCTGAATAGGCGGTATGAATGGGCAAACTGGAGCATTCTTATCTATTGTATAACCTAAAACTAATCACCCCAGCAGTATATAAAAATATAATAGAAAGCAAACCTAAATACTGCTAATAACCAGCAATACACATCAGTGTAGTTAGCCCAACAAATTTAAAGGACTATGGCCTCAGAATCAGAGCCTACGCACAGCAATGTCAATCACAAACTGAGGATGATCTGCGTAGTGAAATCGCTCCTGCTCCAATCATTGGCCAACACGCATTAATTTTTTTAGAAAATTTTTTCAAAAGCATTTAAATGAAGCTATAAATACAACCTCTACAGGGTTACATTGTGTAAGTGCAAGCCAGGATATGAAAAACATAGACCAGAAAAAAGACTTAGCTTTGTAGCTGACTTGTCTTTACAGGAAAATACAGTCACTAGTGTTTGTTTGCCGACGCGGCCAGCGTTTCGCGGGAATTTTATAATAAAGACCATCCGCTGCGTCAGGGCCACCAGGACATTCAAAAATCAAGGCTCAATTACTGCACTCGGTCATAAATTTGATTTGAGTGAGCCTTGATTTTTGAATGTCCTGGTGGCCCTGACGCAGCGGATGGTCTTTATTATAAAATTCCCGCGAAACGCTGGCCGCGTCGGCAAACAAACACTAGTGACTGTATTTTCCTGTAAAGACAAGTCAGCTACAAAGCTAAGTCTTTTTTCTGGTCTATGTTTTTCATATCCTGGCTTGCACTTACACAATGTAACCCTGTAGAGGTTGTATTTATAGCTTCATTTAAATGCTTTTGAAAAAATTTTCTAAAAAAATTAATGCGTGTTGGCCAATGATTGGAGCAGGAGCGATTTCACTACGCAGATCATCCTCAGTTTGTGATTGACACTGCTGTGCGTAAGCTCCGATTCTGAGGCCATAGTCCTTCAAATTTGTTGGGCTAACTACACTGATGTGTATTGCTGGTTATTAGCAGTATTTAGGTTTGCTTTCTACTGCATTCTTATCTATTGTCATATTTGTGTTTCTCTGTGTCTGGGGAAATGCCAGAGACACAATACTCCCTCTAAGCATTGATCAGGTGAATGCAAATTTTTCTCTCATATGAGCGACAAGTTCTAAAAATTTTTTGTATGAGCAAAAAGTTCTAAAAACCATCACCTTTTCCAAATTTGCAAATATTTTTGCAAGAGACCATGTAAAATCTGTGAGCAACACTCTTAAAATGTATGAGCAATTTTTCACGTGCTCAGTTTAGAGGGAACATAGGAGACAACCCCTGCCCAGCTGGCTTGACCTGCAATTCAGATCTTTCACAGGTACACCTCCACACTCTTTAAAGAGAGGTCTTTGCATGGTGTGTTAAGACTGGAGATGCCCAGTGCTGGGATAGGGCTCCCTACTTCCCTCTAGTTAGGTGCTCTAATCACATCCTGGCCCTTTCCTCCAATTACTCACCCCTGCAGCAATGCCAGCACCATCTCGTCCCCTGATTACCACTATCAATGAGGTGATGAGGAACAGCAGAGATCCAATAGCTGCTCTAAGGAAGTCCTATGTCAAAGAGAAGAGGGAGAATTTATTTGCACGAGCACAGTGTGATTACATATGTACTGTACATACATTTCCCCAAATTAAGATTGGCAGCTCGCCTGAAAAGACTAAAACAGGCCTGGTTTTGCTCTGCTAAATGCAGGAAGCTATACTTTTGACTGTTCCACTTATTTCCCTTATCCGGTCTAATGCTACGCAAGGAAAAGGCTAAAGCCAGGCCTGGAGCAGCCTATTTGGTTAGCTTTAGGTGAGCTGGCAATAAAAACCCTCTCTACAGCCCACCGAGTACTTACTGTCCAGGGCCAGTGAATGAAACTTAAGTCCTTGTTAAGCTGACGCATGAAGATGATGAAGATGATGATGGCGAAGATCATTTCACAGATGGCCAGCGCGAGGTACCCAGGATCACGGGAGGCAGCATAACAGATCAGGACAATTATACAGAGGACCTATGAGGAAGGAGGGAGAAGAAGGTAGTGTATATGTGTATATTTCATTTCCTGCACATCTTTACCCACAGTGCCCATATTCCACAGTATCTCCACAGAAATCAAAGCTGCAATTTTTTTTTGGGGTGGGGGGAAGAGGGTGGGTTGTGTAGGGGATAGTTATCGATATTAAGAATGTGAGATGGTTTGTTGTTTTGTTACAACAGTTTTCAACTTATAAATACTGGTTTATGTGGTCAGTGTTTTTGTCCTTGCTGGGATATTCAAATCTGTTGTAACACTAAGCTTTACTTTAGTTTTTAGTGTGCGTTTTATAATTATTGTCCTTATTGTTCTATTTATTATATTTTGATAAAATTAAGAAGAAAAAAGAAAAATTGAAACCACAGTTCCCACAGACAGCCGCTGTGACTGAACCTAGAGGGGGTTGTGTTACAACATGATCAAAGTAACAGGGCAGGCAATGTGTAAGCCTGCTGCTTTCGCCACAAGTGGGCAGGTCCTTGGGCACAAAGGAAGCCGCAGAAAGCACATCTGGCAGACAGCAGCATGCTATAAATACCAGGTTTGGGTAGTGGTTGACAAAGCAGCCCTGTATTGGCAGGAGTTTGTAAGGAGCAGGCCTGAGCTATCCCTCGGTTATCATAGCAACAGCAATACACACAGCAAGCACTGAGCCACCTCTTAAAGAAACAAGAGGACCTAGAAGGGGCAGCTTGAAAAGGCTCCGTTGAGGGAAGAGATTGAGGAGTTTTCAGCACTGGCCCTCCAGGAAAAGAGAGCTGTCTGTGGCCTAAAAAAAAAACCACAGAAGAGTTTTCTTGCTGGAAAGCTAATACTGGCAGCTAGGATAGCCAACTTTTAAACACTTGATATAGGAATTCGGGGAGCATGCCCGTGCCCTAAAGAGCAGTTTTCTGCGTTAGGGGAACAAGCAGTTAGAAGCCAGTGTGCCCTTTCAATAGGAGGTCTACATCTGTGTCCCTCTACCTGTTCTCATTCCTGGTATTCCACATTGGCAGAGCTGGGAAGCAGTGGAGAGGGCTTGTTAAAATGCCGAGTGACCCAGTTCAAAGAAGGCGGCTTTTAGTTTGTATTGTCTTTTGAACTTGCCATAATGTCCTGTGCTATCATTTGAAATGAATGCAATTAAAAGTCCTATAATAAAGCAGGTTGGAGCCGACAAATATCCAGGGCTGGCCTAAAACTTGCCCGATTCAAATCAATTTGTTTTCTTTAAAAAAAAAAAAATAGGGCTTACCGATTCAGTAACCAACCCTCCTCGCTGCATAACTTCCGGCCTCCTAAAGCAGGAATGGCTGCGCTCTGGCAGCGAAAAGCCTGTCCTAAGTGCTGTCTCTTGCTGGCCATCTACTGCCGCTGTGCTCCTGCTTTAGAAGGCCCGATGTCAGAGCTCACGGTGAGGGGTGGGGGGAGGGGAGGGAGGAGTTCGGTCGGGAAGTGCTACATAGAAGCATAGGCACCAGCGCTGTGGGTGCCCCAGCACCCTCAATATTTTGGGGACTTCTCACGACACATTGCCCTCAACCCTGAGGCTTTAGGGGGCTCCCCGAAGTCCAACATGTTTTCCCTTTCTCTATACCGTCATTCCCCTGGCCTCACTTTAAAAACTAATTACAGCCTGCAGAGGATTGCCGGAGCTGTAACAATTCTAGCAGGCTGCCGTCAGCCTATGCTGCACGTTCCCTCTGCTGTGGTCCATCCCAGACCAGAACAGTACGTCACATCAGAGGAGGGGCGGGACTGCAGTAGAGGGAACATGTGGCAGAGGCTGCAAACATGTCAAAATCGCTAAAGCGCCGGCGATTCTCTGCAGGCCTTAATTAGTTTTAAAGTGAGACTGAGAGGCCAGGGGACAGCGGTGAAGAGAAGGGGGAAACTTGCCAGCTTTCAGGGGGACCCCTGGTGTAGCTATTAGAAGTACATGGAGGGAGGGAAAGGATCCAAAGAGAGGGTCATTTGCCGTTCTGAGGGTGGGAGGAAGGTGAAAGGGAAGAAATAATGGGTCTGAAAACAGAGGAGAGAGATGGTGAACAATGGGATGGAGGGAGGGGCAATAGAGATACTGGATAGGAGGGTAGTTGGGAAGAGAATAAGGAGAGATGCTGGATTCTGGAGTGGTGGGGAAGGAGGGAGAAATGCTGGATGAAAAGGGTAGTTAAGAAAAGGAGAGATGGTGGATTTCGGGATGGTTGGATCCATCGCTGCAGCCGCTCTTTCATTCTTCAGGCAGCGTGAGTGAAATAAACACACTGCCTTCCACAGCTGGAAGCTTTCCCTCTGCTACTGCTTCCTGGTCCTATTTAGGCGCAAAGCAGTAGCAGAGAGAAAGCGTCACCCACGCTGTCATTGACCTGAAGAACAAAAGTGTACTGCCTTATCAGATCTCATGGAGGAGAGGAACGCAAGGGGGGAGGGAATGGTCATTAGAGAAATGCTGGACTGCGGGGGATTGGAGACCAGAGAATGACATGGTGACAAAATTCTTCCCATCCTCGCGGATAACTGCAGGAAAATATCTACATGTCATTCTTTAACGAGAGAGGGAAGAATCAGAATATGAATGGGCACAACCACTGACCCTCAAGCCTTGCATTGAAGAATGCTGGTGTAGAAGGACTGAGGTTGAGATAGACACTAAAGAATGGTTTCCCGCGGTTATCCGCAGGGACAGAAACGGTGATGAATTTTGTTACCATGTCATTTTCTAATGGAGACACAAAAAAGGAAAGATGCCAGACTTCTGGGAGAGGGAAGGGAAATGGAAGGGGAGGACAGAAATGGAAGATGATTGATAAGCACGGAGAAAGAAGAAAACGTCAAATGGGCAGGAGACCCTGGCAAGCGAGTTAACAGGAGACAGTAACCAGAGCCTGGGACCAACATGATTTGAATAATGACCAGACAACAAAAGGTAGAAAAAATAATTTTATTTTCTGGTTTTGTGATTACAATATGTCAGATTTGAAATGTGTATCCTGCCAGAGCTGGTGCTAGACAGCGAGCCTGAGCTAGGACCTAACAGAGGTCCTGTTTGTTTTGTTTATACCACAACGCCAGCATATGGGCAGAAGAGGGCATAGGGGGTGGGGTGGCTACAAAATAAACCTGCCAGGACAGTTGAAAAAAACCCCAAAACCCCCAATTAGGTAGGAAAAGCAAATCGAAAAAGGACATTGTACTACTTGAAAAGGTCCAGAGAAGAGCGACTAAAATGGTTAAGGGGGCTGGAGGAGTGCAGATTAGAGTGCCATACAGTGCGAGATTAGAGAAACTGGGCCTCTTCTCCCTTGAAAAGAGGAGACAGAGGGGACATGATCAAAACATTCAAGATAATGAAGGGAATAGACTTAGTAGATAAAGACAGATTGTTCACCCTCTCCAAGGTAGAGAGAACGAGAGGGCACTCTCTAAAGCAGGGATGTCAAAGTCCCTCCTCGAGGGCCGCAATCCAGTTGGGTTTTCAGGATTTCCCCAATGAATACATATGAGATCTATTAGCATACAATGAAAGCAGTGCATGCAAATAGATTTCATGCATATTCATTGGGGAAATCCTGAAAATCTGACTGGATTGCGGCCCTCGAGGGAGGGACTTTGACACCCCTGCTTTAAAGTTAAAAGGGGATTGATTCCATGCAAACGTAAGGAAGTTCTTCTTCACCCAGAGAGTGGTAGAAATCTGGAACGCTCTTCCGGAGGCTGTTATAGTGGAAAACACCCTCCAGGGATTCAAGACAAAGTTAGACAAGTTCCTGCTGAACCAAAACGTATGCAGGTAAGGCTAGACTCAATTAGGGCACTAGTCTTTGACGTAAAGGCCACCGCGGGAGCGGACTGCTGGGCAAGACGGACCACTGGTCTGACCAAGCAGTGGCAATTCTTATGTTTTTAATTGATTCAATAGGCTGAATCAAATTGAAAAATATTTCCCTGAATTGGGCAGCACTACCCAGAACCAAGTCGCTCAGCAGCTCTGGGCCTCCCATGTAACAGCTTCTAGTCTACATGTTATTTCTCATATGTCTGCCAGATACAGCATCAAGACTCCAAGGCCAGCCCAAGGCCGACACCTCAAGTGAATCTTTGGCCCTGCTCCTCCTCCCCTCCCCCACCAGTGAGTGGCTTAAAAGTTCTTCCCCCACCCCCACAGCCTCTTCCATTACCTGCTTCCCTATACACAACGTCCAGCACCTCCATTTCTGTTATCTCCCCTCCAAGGTATCCAATGCCTTTCTCCTTCCCACCCTGAGGTGCGCTACATTCTTATGTCCTCTCCCACTCCCAAAAGAAGAGCTCTGTGCTTCCCATTCTCTCTCAGTGGCTTCCTTTCTCTAACCCATCCAGGGTAATACCAGTGAGTAGTCAGCACATCAGGGCCTTGAGCATCTGCTCATACTGAAGACCTACCAAATCTCACCCCCTTTTAAACCTCCGGTTTCAGAGAGGACAGGACTCATCAGTCCTTGAATATACAGGATGCCCAAGGTCCCACGCCAGCAGCAATGAATTTTGTAAACTCACTGACTGCTGCCCCCCTCCCAAATCATTCTACCCTAGGCAGTTGCCTAGCCACAGGGCCAGCCCTACTGACCTCTGCCAGGATCTAGTCCCCAACTGATGTGCAGCTAGGCAAATGCATGAGTTCTTACAAAACAAAAATACTCCTGCACATCTGGTCTCTCTCTCTCTCTTTCTGTCACTCAGTCCAGATTCAAGCTGCATGCTTTTGCCATTTCAGTCCACTTAAAAGGGCAACAGAAGCAAGAAGGTCTTGCCTACAGCTTACTGGAGTAACTTAATACATTTGTGGTTAGTTTTCAAGATCCTCTCATTCATTAGGAGGGTACAGAAAGGAGGGGAAATACTGTATGAATATACAAATCAGTTTACAGTACAGTGGTGGTTTTCAAAGCAGCAAAGAGCTCCAGAGTAAAAGGTGAGGGGAGGAAGGAGTGATGCATTTTCAGAGAAAGCTCAAGGGACTAAGCAGTGGAAAATACAGAAAAAGAGATGACAAAAATATCTAGTATGCTGGAGGGATTTTCCCAGGTTAGGGGTGTATAGAGCAAAATATTTAGTACAGAGAGGCTTCTGTCTGGCAATGGATGAAGAAAGCATCTCAAAGTGCTGTGGGGGGGGGAGGGATGAGTTGAGGCAGAAAGCTTACATTAGAGACATGCACCAATACTTAGCAACCTGCTTCTTAATACAAGAGTAAAGCCAAAATGTTGTGCTTCCCAATGCAGTAACCAAGTAGTATACAAACAGGCCTTGTACAAAATGGCGGTGGCAACTCTATAAAGAATGCTAAAAATTAGGTGCCCCAAATGTGCACTAAGAACGAATACTATTCTATAATGGCATCTGGGCACCCAGATTCCATTATAGAATAGAGCCTAAGTTGGCATTTGGATGCCAATGTTTGGGCACCAACACTTACACCATATAAAAGGCAGGTGTACATGTTAGTGTCTAAATGTTGGCACAGAAGTGCGCAATTTACAGTATCTTAGAAGAGTGTGACTTTCATCTGCCACCTATGTGCGAGTATGCCACATTTGTATGAGATCCTGCAGCCAGCCTGCTAGCCACCACATCAAACCAAGCACCAAGACGACCATCTTCACTTTAAAAAAAAACTTCCCTACAGCCAGCATCTGAGCCCGGAGGACGTGAAATTCAGAGTGAAGCAGGGACTGGAGAGGCGGATTCTTTTGTGGAGCCATCGGTGATTGATAAGGAAGCGATCTGGAGTGCCTTGGAATCTTTGCATAAGGTATGCTCCCAGTTTATTTCCTCAGTTCAAAATTCTAATACTCAATTTAAAACCTTTGATGAGAAATTCCAACACCAGTCTATTAGAATGGACAAATTAGAAAAAATTGTGGCAGATGTTAAAGTATCTACTAATTTACACCTGAAAGAAAAAGTTTTGCTCACTAGGAAAATAGAAAACTTGAAGAATGCAAACAGGAATTTGAATTTGAGACTCTTAAATTTCCCTGTCTCCAAATTTCAGTCACCTAGAGATTTATTTTATTCCTTTTAGAAATCAGTTTTGAAATTTCCAGAAAATAACATGCCACCGTTACAAAGGATATATTACCTTAATCTTCCAAAAGTGCGTGAAGAAAAAGGAGGAACATCACCAGGAGAATTGGATCTCACTGGTATGTTAGAGACATCTCAAGAGGAAATTTCCCTTAGAGCTACCTTACTGGTAACTTTTGTCTTTCTTCAAGATAAGGATGCAATTCTTCGTCTATTTTATAGGACTGATAATGTAGAATTTCACAGATTCAAAATGTCAATATTTCCTGATGTAGCGAAATGAACGCAAGCCAGACATAAGAAATTTCTGGCTTATCATCAGTTAACTTTGAATTTGGGAGCAACCTTTCAGTTACGTTTCCCATGTAAATGCTGCATTACAAATCAGAATAATAGATATATTTTTTATGAACCTGATCAGTTACAATTTTGTCTTGAGGGTAAAGCAACTACAAGAGGCCCAGAGACTTCCATGGAATCTCCTAACCAGGCTAATAATTGATTCCAGCTGTACTCTGTAATTTGATTAATTTAGTTATTTCTTGAAGTCCAACTTCCCTTGGAATTTGCTTGATTCCCTCTCTCTCCTTAATGTGGACTAGTTACTAGTGGACTAGTTACTAGTTAATGTGGACTCATGGTTACTAGTGTGGAATTATCTTATAATTTTATTTTGGGGTTTTCTTCTTAAATTGATGTATTTCCTTCCAAGTATTGTTTATTCAACTTGTAAAAGAATATAAATAAATAAATAAAAACTCCCAGAGAAAACCTACTGCTGTACAAGAAGAAAGGGGATGTCACTTGTAGCATACAACCCAGAACTAGGAAAAAAAAAAAAAATTACAGAAAGATTGTGAAAGACCTACCACTGAAGAATGAATCACTGGAAAATAAATAATTCCTCACCCATCCAGTTCTAGCTTTCTAGCAACCACCTAATCTGAAAGAAAAATGAGTAAAAAGCAACCTTCAGATGAAGCCGAGGGGAAAAAAAAAATGAAGATGGAACAAAACCGTGCAAGATGCCATGTTGCAAGCAGTGCCAGGTCGTATTACTGTAAGAACCAAGGAGTAGGGCCTATCCATTAGGTGTCTCTGTATATCTGGTATGCACCATGCAAATCCTGATAAATCAGGACTCCACAGCTCTCCATACAAGAAACAAACAAGTTGCAAAGTGCATACTAGTAAGTGTTGCACAGAAGTATGAGCCTTTTGCTTAGCAGGATTATCTCCACTTTTCTTTGCTTCCTCCCCGTACTTGCCCACCCCCTTACTACTCTCCTCCCATTCAGCATTCCCATTGTTTCTCCCTCCCTCTCCTTGTGCCTCCACCTCCACGCACTCTGATGCCAGATGTTTCTTGAGCTGCCCGGACTTCCTCTTCAACATGGGCTGCAGGCACGGGGAAGGGGTGCCAGCTGTGCCTAGACACCCAGTTTTCTTTTTGTCTCACTGTACAAGCTCTCCATCTACAGCCAAAAGATGGAGTCACGTGTCTAAGGGATTGAGAGCCTCACCTGCACTCTTCACTTTGGCAGCATAAAGTTTTAGTTTCAGAAGCCACATACACCCTTTTAAATGTAAGGCTCAATGCAGTCAAAACAAATTGACCCTCGCCAACAGGCATTATCACTGGAGCAAAATGCTTCTAAAACGCTTAAAAGGGGCATAATCAAAACATACATCTCTAAGTCTGATTTTGGCAAATGGTACTAGACGCCCAAAATCTGCAATGGGAAAGTGTCCATTTTCAAAAAATACGTCTACAATAAATTTTTTTTTCCTCAAAAATTGTCTATCTGGATGTCCAGGCTATTGTTCTTCCAGACCACCAGGATGTCTATGTTTATACCACATTTTCGAGCATTCATTATCTATTTCACTTGGTTAATGATGAAGGCGCCATTAAATCTTTTGCTCAGTTGCGAGCTGAATTTGATCTCCCTGCTACTGACTATTTTGCTTACATGCAAATCCATCATTATATCTCTTCCTTACCTTCTAGCTCCTTGAAGGCCGCTTGTCATGAGACTTTGTCCACGGCCTTTACCCTTGGTTCTCAACAATCGGTCCCTCTCAAGTTTCATCACCGCCACTTGAAGGATGAATGCCCTTTGTTTGACCATTCTAAGCTGCGAGATGCTTGGTCCGGTGATCTTGCTGTTGATTTGCCTTCTGATGTCCTTCTTCAGGCTGTCCGGCGACTGCCTGCTTTTCGTAAATACACTACCTTTTGGGAGCAACATTTTAAATTGATTTTTCGTTTATATGTTTCTCCTAGAAGGGCTTATTTGGCTCACTTCCGTCCCCATGCAGCCTGTCTTCGTTGTCAGGCTCCGGAAGCCAGCTTAGGCCACATGTTCTGGACTTGTCCTCAGATACAACTTTTTTGGACTGCTGTATTTGCTTTTGTGGAGTCTATTTGGCATGTTACTGTTCGCAGTTCCCCTTTGCTTTTATTTGGGACTGTTCCTCACTACTTTCCACGTTTCAAGGGAGTTGCAGCTTTCCTCAAGTGGTCTATCTTGATTGCCTTGAAATGCATCCTGCTGAAATGGCTTGAAGCTGAGGCACCGGACTATTCCCTTTGGAGGAGCCGCATGATCGCTCTTTTGATGTGGGAGCGACGGGATGTGACTGACTTGGCTTCTCGACATGGTCGTCTTTTCCAGACCACTTGGGAACCTTTCTGGAATACTTTGACCCCTCTGGCTCGTAGCCGGATACTTAATTGATGCTTTGTCTGTACTTCCCTTTTGTGCCTTTTTTGTATAGTTTGTTATTCAATTCTTTGTTAATTTGTGTTTCGAAGGAGGACCCAGGGGTGGGTATGGTGGGGAGGGGGGTTTGGGGGGGGGGGTGGTTCTTTTGGGGACTATTTCAAAAAACAAACTTTTGAGCTGTTTTTGTACTTTGTGTTACTATGTTGTGTTCTTGCTTGCTCAATAAAATATATTTGACCATACCACATTTTCGACCAAAATTTCATCCAAGTCCCAAATGCTCAGAGCAAGACCATTTAGACATGCCAGTCTTATAATGGGACTGGCAACAGAGCAGTGGGGCACCTAAGAGGGCACTGCTGTGGGATACCTTAAGAGGGCACTGCTGTGAAACTTCACAAAAAGGGTACCAGATAAAGATCTCACCAGAACTCCCTTATAGGTTATGGTGATCCTCCCAAAACACCCCTCAAAACCACTATACCCACCTGTTTACAACCCCAATAGCCCTTACGGTTGCAGGTGGCACTTATATGGAAGTAGAGTAGGATTTTGGTGGGTGCATATGTTCTACCATAAATGTAGTGGTTAGAGTGGCTTATAGGCCTGGGTCCTCCTCTCTATGGTTCACTAGCCCACCCCCAGGCTATTTAAGACACCTGCGTGCAGCTCTACTAGGTTTTCCTAAACCAGATGCTGATGTTCTGGAGACAGGTATGTGCTTTTTTATTCTGATTTTTGTGGGGAGTTAGTGAACACTGGGGGAGTGTGTGTGTGTGTGTGGGGGGGGGGGGGGGTTCTTTGCCTCTGCAGTGGTTATCTGGTCACTTTGGATACTTTTTTGGCACTTATACCTGTTTTTACATTGTCTAACTCACAACATTTAAGTTTCATCCAGGATGTCTAGTAAAACATTATTATGGTTGCAGGACGACTAAGTCTAGGTTGGCCCCCATCCCACCCACATACTGCTCTAACCACTCCTCCAGATAAGCCCTTTCAGCTCTGGTTGAACAGCGGCATTTAGAGGCATAAAAAGTCCCACGACATGTCCAAAAAGTCTGCTTGATTATCGGCACTTGGACAACCTGTCTTTTAGGTCACCCAAGTGCTGACTTAGCGGGTTTTTAGACGTGTTTAAGTTTTAATGATGAGCCCTTTAAAGTACAAGTTTGAAACTTATGAGCAGAAATTTGAATTACTGTACAGGACAATTGACAAAACAGTCAATAAATGTTGGCATTTCCAGACATGGATACTACGTGTATTAGTATTTCTAAATAGTTTCTTTGAATAACTTAGTATTGGATCAGGCTAAGGAGAAGCTTAGTGTGGTAGTATCTCTAAGCAGCCTAAGCTATCAGCTTTCTTGGAGTCCTCTTAAGGACCTTGTTAGTCAACTTCTCAAGAAGAGTAGATGAAATGATGATACTAAAGTCCAATGTTTGTAAGGAATGAAATTTTTCTGGGGACAAAGAAAAATTGTTTCCAGACATACATAGAACTACTTAAGTTTGAAAGAGACGTTTTATTCTTAGGCTTCAGATAATGGCCCTTGGAGCTTTTTATCAATTTAAATGGCTGGTTTCATACACAGAGACCATAAGAACATATGATTTGCCGCTGCTGGGTCAGACAAGTGGTCCATCGTGCCCAGCAGTCCGCTCACGCGACAGACCTTAGGCCAAAGACCAGTGCCCTATTTGAGTCTAGCCTTACTTGCGTATGTTCTGTTCCAGTAGGAACTTATTCAACCTTGTCTTGAATCCCTGAAGGGTGCTTTCCCCTATAACAGCCTCCGGGAGAGCATTCCAGACCTCCACCACTCTCTGGGTGAAGAAGAACTTCCTTACGTTTGTACGGAATCTTTTCCCGTCTAACTTTAGCGAGTGCCCTCTTGTTCTCTTCACCTTGGAGAGGGTGAACAATCTCTCTGTCTCTACTAAGTTAAATCCCTTCAATATCTTGAATGTTTCGATCATGTCCCCTTTGTCTTCTCTTTTCAAGGGAGAAGAGGCCCAGTTTCTCTAGCCTCTCATTGTATGGCAACTCTTCTAACCCTTTAACCATTTTTGTCGCTCTTCTCTGGAACCTTTCGAGTAATACTATGTCCTTTTTCATGTATAGTAACCAGTGTTGGATGCAGTATTCCAGGTGTGGGGGCGTACCATGGCCCAGTATAATGGAAAGATAACCTTTTCAGATTTGTTCGTGATCCCCTTCTTAATCATTCCTAGCATTATGTTTGCCCTTTTCGCCACCGCTGCACATTGGGCGGATGGTTTCATTGACTTGTCTACAAGTACTCCCAAGTCTCTTTCCTGGGGGCTCTCTCCGAGTATAGCACCGGACATCCTGTATTCGGGCATATTATTTTGATTACCGACATGCATCACCTTGCACTTATCCACGTTGAACTCATCTGCCATTTCACGGCTCATTCCTCGCGCGTATTTATGTCTCTTTGTAGGTCTTCGTAATCCTTCGGTGTCCTCACTACTCTGAATAACTTCGTATCGTCCGCAAATTTAATCACCTCACTCGTCGTGCCAATTTCTAGGTCGTTTATAAATATGTTGAAGAGCACAGGCCCGAGCACTGAACCCTGCGGCACTCCACTCGTGACGCTTTTCCAGTCCGAGTATTGTCCATTCACCCCCACTCTCTGTTTCCTATCCGCCAACCAGTTTTTAATCCACGTGAGTATATCACCCTCGATTCCATGGCTCGCAATTTTTTGTTTAACCCAATTCAATTGAAAAAAATTTCTTAGTGAGAAAAGTGCAGATGGTTAACACAGTGCAGTTTTCTGCCATTACCTTATAGGGAGGAAGTTGGAAAAATGATAAAATGTTCTATTCCTTTTCTAATTTTGTTTCCATTGTGGATTTAGCACTATGGGCCCGATTCAATAAAACGGCATACAACTCCTAGGCGGCATTGAGCACCAACTGTCAATCTACTAGGTGCCTATTATAGCATCACACCTAGCAGCTCCTAAGCGATCTTAAGCACCAGTAGGCACTGAAATAGAGAATGACACAGGGACAAGTTTTTTCCCCCCATCCCCATAGGAACTCAATTTCCCCATCCCGTCCCCACGAGTTGTGGCTGTCCCTGTCCCATTTCTGCCTTAACTGCACAAGCCTCGAACACTTAATGATTTTAAAGAGTTTGGGGTTTGTGCAGATGAGGACAGAGCTTACAGGAAAGGGGCAGGGATAGGAAAAGAACTCGCAGGGATGGGACGGGATAATGAATTCCCACCAGGACATGGAAAAGTTTGTCCCTGCGTCATTCTCCACATTGAAATCCTAGATGCACTGCCATTTAGGACAGGGTTTTCTTGGCCTAAATGAGTGTGCTTAAGTTAAATCACACCCAAAATCCACCCCCAAATCTGCCCCTAACCACATCTACTTGCTGGTAGGCACCTCAGTATAGACACCTACTTTAAATTAATTATTATTATTTTTTTTTAAATCGCGCTTTCAATTTTCAGCACCAATTAAGAAAATTAAGTTAGGCCTCTTAGATTGGCTAAGCGTTCCTATCTAGTTGCCAAATTTTTGGCATCATTTATAGAATCTGGGCCTAAGTGATCATGATCTTATTGTATATATTCATCTAAATTTTCTATCAGTTTACTTTTGGAAATTCTTGTGAAAATTGCAATAAATTATGTGTTGCCAATTTTCAAATTTAGCTTAGCATTTCTTGACTCATTACTGAAAGGCCTGTCAAAAAGAACAGGGAAAACTATGAAAGCTCTGCTGCCAATTAGCTTGTTCCCTTTGCCTGCTGAAGTCCACACAGCAAAACTGGACAAAACCCACCCATGCACACTACTTAAAAATCAGGCAACAGGCTTAGGTGTCATATCTAAGAATGCTGTTTATGTTACAGTATTTACTCTATTTGTCTAGCTTGTTGCAAACTGCTCTGAATGAAAGGACGGTATTATAATAATTATGAATACCTGCTTTTTATATATAGTGGGATTTTATTTCTCTCGTCTTATGCATGCCTGTTTTGTGACTTGAGTCACTAAATTCCCCTACACTCCACAGAGACCGCCCTTACCAAAGTCTGCAGTGATCTGTTCCTGGCCAGATCCAAGGGCCTTTACTCAGTGGTGTAGCGAGGGTGGGAAGCCCCTAAGGCATTGATGCCCAATGCCCCCCCCCCACACACCATGTACCTCTTTAACTTCACCAGCATGAGTAGCATTGCCAGCATGCTCAAGCAACAGGTTGGAGATACTGCTCATGCCAGCAAAGAGTTAAGAGATATAGGGGAGAGGGAAGGAGTGCACGCAGTGAGGGAGGGAGAGGAGGCATCTGGAAGTGATGGAGGGAGAAGAGGCCACCAAGGTGGCGTCTGGGGCATAAGGGTTCTGGGGCAGGCCAAAGGCTGAACTCACTTATACTGCGGTGCGGCTGCCCAAAGATTTAAAATAAACAGCAACCAGGGAAGCGGTGTGGGAGAGTCGGGAGGTGAAGAGAGATGTCGTGCCGCAGGGTCCTGCTTGGGGGGGGGGGAAGGACAAATGCTACACAGACCGTGAGGGGGTTGGGCAAGGAGGGAACGAGATGCTGCCAGTGGGGCAGGAAAGAGAAAAATAGAATTGTTAGACATAGGTGCATGGAGTGGGAGGGAAAGAGATGGTATACATAGGGAATGGAAGAAAGGGAGAATTTGTGGACATGATAGTGGTGGAGAGGAGGAAAGGAGAAATGTTACACTGGGCAGGAGGAGAGATGGTGGATTCTAGAGAAGGGTGATGGAAGGAGAGATGGATTCTGGAGGAGAGATGACTCAAAGAAGGGAGAGATGTCGGATTCTGGTGATGGAAGGAGAGAGAAAGGAGGAAAGGAGAAATGTCGGATTCTGGAGAAGGGTGATGGATGGAGAGAGAGAGATGTCAGACCATGGGAAGTGGGAGGGGAAGACAACAGATGTCAGACCATGAGAAGAGGGAGGAGATGGTGCACAGGGATGGAAGGGAAGGGGAAAGAGAGGAAGAAGATGGTGCACAGCAATGGGTGTGGCAGAGAAGAGATATAGAAGAAATGCATTTTATGGATAGATAGGCATAGGGGTGAAGAAAGAGAGAGAAGATGGTACACATGGATAGATGGGAAGGGAAGACATGGAAAAGTAGATTTTGAGAAGAAAGCAGAAAAATGGAAGAAAGTTGAATGTTAAAAGTTAATGCCAAAGATGGATGTAGATTTGTGAAATTGAAAAACTGACTGAAATAAACAAAAATCTCAAGAGAGTGATCCTATATTTGAATACGCTCAGAAAAGTGAAACTCTGAAGAGGGGGAGGTAACCTCCTCTTGTAGCAAGAGTTTACCATCCAGTCATAGCATACTTGATATTAAATAGATCACTCTCTGAGGTGTAACAAGCACTTTATGTCTTCTTAGATATTATTAAAAAATCCACTTTTCTGAGCGTATTCAAATATAGGATCACTCTCTTGAGATTTTTGTTTATTTCAGTCAGTTTTTCAATTTCATAAAACGTCTTTACTGACTTCCAATATAAAATATATTACCCCTGTTTTTGTTAGAAACAAAGACGGATGTAGAGCAGAAAGTGAAGGAGAGAAAAAACAGAAAATGGATAAAAGGCCCTGGAAACAAACTTAAGAGCACAGACAGAAGGAACTGCAGTCTGAGACTGGGAAAAGCTGATTTAAAAAATTAAGTCACCAGACAACAAAGGTAGGGAATATGATTTTATTTTCAATTTAGCGATTGAAATGCGTCAGTTTTGAAAATTATAGCTGCTGTCTATATCTTGCACTGTTCAGGAAGTAATTGTTTTCTCTTTCTCTGGTTTTATAATGCATGTAGAGTCTGGCATCTTAGGGTTGTTTGTGTTTCCCCGAAAATAAGCCCTAGTGTGATTTTTGGGGTAGGTCTTAATATAAGCCCTACCCCTGAAAATAAGCCCTAGTCACCGGCAGCAGCAGCGTTCCCCACCCCACCCCCGCCGACCCATCTCTCCCTCCCATCTGAACCGTGAGACTAAATGTATCTTATAACAAACCGGCAGCATCGGCAGCAATTTAGACAGGCTCCTTCATGGCCTGGGCCATCCCTCTGCCGCATCACTGATAACATCATCAGCAACGCGGCACTGGAATGGCCCAGGCCGCGAAGGAGCCTGTCTACATTGCTGCTGATGCTGCCGGTAGGTTATAAGGTACATTTAGTCTCACAGTTCGTATGGGAGGGAGAGATGGGTCGGTGGGAGGGAGGGGGAATAGAAGCTGGAAGGGATGAGAGGGAGGGATACAAGCTACAAAGGTTCTACTGCACAAGGGATGGGTGAGAGAGGAGGAAAGATGCTGCACATGTGGGGGGGAGAGAAAGGAAATAGGAAAAATTGTGGTGGAGGAGAGGAAGGGAGAGATGACATCCCCGAAAATAAGACCCTGTCTTACAGTGGCGTACCAAGGGGGGGCGGTGCGCCCCGGGTGCCAGCCCTAAGGGGGTGCTCCCGGCCTTGCCGTTCAGTCCCCCCCCACCCCCGAAGGACCGCTCGCCCCACTGACCTTCCTGCACCACCTGTGAAGCAGCCCGCAGCAGGATCACGAAGTCAGCGTCAGCGATCCCTGCGCTGCTTAGGCGCTGCTTCCTGCGCTGCGATCCCGCCCCTCCTCTGATGTCAGAGAAGGGGCGGGACCGTGGCGCAGGAAGCAGCGCAGGGATCGCTGACGCAGTCTTCGCAATCCTGCTGCGGCTGCTTCATAGGTGGTGCGGGGAGGCCAGGGGGGCGAGCGGTCCTTCGGGGTGGGTCAGGGTATCAGGCCTTCAGGGTGGGGCGGGCGGGCAGGCAGGCAGGCTTTCAAGGGGGAGGGGGGGGGACAGGCAGGCAGGCCTTCAAGGGGGGACAGGCCTTCGGGGGGGGGGGTGCAGACCTTCAAGGGGTGCAGGCCTTCAAGGGGGTGCAGGTCTTCAAGGGGGGGGACAGGCCTTCAAGGGGGGGACAGGCCTACAAGGGGGTGGGACAGGCCTTCAAGGGGGGGACAGGCCTTCGGGGGGGTGCAGACCTTCAAGGGAGTGCAGGCCTTCAAGGGGGGGTGCAGGCCTTCAATGGGGAGACAGGCCTTCAAGGGGGGGAAAGGCAGGCAGGCAGGCCTTCAAGGGGGGACGGCCTACAAGGGGGGGACAGGCCTACAAGGGGGTGGGACAGGCCTTCAAGGGGGGGTGCAGGCCTTCAAGGGGGTGCAGGCCTTCAAGGGGGGACAAGGCAGGCAGGCAGGCCTTCAAGGGGGGACAGGCCTACAAGGGGGGGGAGAAGCTACAAGGGGGTGGGACAGGCCTTCAAGTGGGGGACAGGCCTTCGGGGGGGTGCAGACCTTCAAGGGAGTGCAGGCCTTCGGGGGGGGTGCAGGCCTTCAAGGGGGGGAAAGGCAGGCAGGCAGGCCTTCAAGGGGGGACAGGCCTACAAGGGGGGGAAGAAGCTACAAGGGGGTGGGACAGGCCTTCAAGTGGGGGACAGGCAGGCAGGCCTTCAAGGGGGGGACAGGCCTTCGGGGGTGAAGACCTTCAGGAGGTGCAGACCTTCAAGGGGGGACAGGCAGGCAGGCCTTCAAGAGGGGGACAGGCCTTCGGGGGGTGCAGACCTTCAAGGGGGGGACAGGCAGGCAGGCCTTCAAGGGGGGGACAGGCCTACAAGGGGATGGGACAGGCCTTCAAGGTGGGTGCAGGCCTTCAAGGGGGGACAGGCAGACCTTTAAGGGGGACAGGCCTTTGGGGGGGACCATGATTTAGAAGTACACGGAGGGAAGGGGGTGTTCAAAGAGACGTGCATATGCCAAACTTTGGGGGGGGAAGAAATAATGGGTCTGAAAATAGAGGAGAGGGAGAGAGATGATGGACCATGGGATTTAGGGAGGGAAGGAACAGAAAGGGAGAGAAATTGGACACAAGGGATGGTGTGGAGGAGGGATAGAGATACTGGATAGGAAGGTAATTAGGAAAAGAAAGGGAGAGATGGTGGACTCTGGGGTGGTGGGGAAGGAGGGAGAGGTGCCAGATGAAAGGGTATTTAAGAAAAGGTGGATCTGTGGAGGGAGATGAAAATAAGGAAAGATACCAGACTTCCTGGGAAGGGAAGGGAAATGGAAAGGGAGGACAGAGTTGGCAGATGGATGGTTAGCATGCAGAAAGAAGGAGACCCTGGCAAGCAAGTTATCAGAAGAAAACCAGAGCCTTGGACCAACAAGATTTGAAATATAACCAGACAACAAAAGGTAGAAAAATTAATTTTATTTTCTGTTTTGTGATTATAATATGTCAGATTTGAAATGTGTATCCTGCCAGAGCTGGTGTTGGACTGCAAACGTGAGCTAGGATTTAACAGAGAGAGGAAAAGTCCTTTTTGTTTCTTTATTTTATTTACACCACAGCGCCAGTGTGGTTAGGAGAAGCCAAAGGGAGTGAAAAAGCTATAAAACCCACCAGGAGTTTTGAAAAAAATCACCCAACTGGGCAGGAAAATCGAATTGAAAAACCAATTCAATAGGGCTGAATCGAATCAAAAATTTTTTTCCTGTATCTGGCAGCATTAGTTTGCGCTACTGTCTTAGACTTTAGGACCTGGGATTGGGGAGAGATGGCATCCTCAGTACTTTATAATGCAAGTGAAACGAGGATTTGGTCAGACTTTTGAAGGGTCTGCAGAAAAAAAATATTGTATAGGCCGGGGACATGAGACAGCAGGAAATGGGAACTTTTCTTCCTTCTATTTTTATGAATGGAAAGGCTGAGGATGTCAGAGAGTTCAGTTAAAATATGTGCTTTATAAGAAAATATAATAATGTGTTTTATAAAGTTTATAGCATAGCTGGCCTACCCAGTGAAGTGTTCCTAGTGATGATGGTGGCAGCATGTCAATGTGTTGAGAGGAAGAGGTGGTCTGGGAAATTCTGCTGAGCAAACTCCGGGCCCATTTCCACCCCCCAGTTAGTCCACTCCACTCAACTGGTTCACACACTGAGTGGGTCTTTGGGTATTGTTTTGGGATCTGGACAAGCTGGAAGACTGGGCAAACAAATGGCAAATGCGCTTTAACGTGGAAAAATGCAAGGTCATGCATATAGGGAAAAAGAACCCGTTGTTCAACTACAAATTGGGGGGGCATTGTTGGGAGACAGCAGTCTTGAGAGAGACTTGGGTGTGCTGGTGGATGCATCACTGAAGCCATCTGCACAGTGCGCAGCAGCCTCGAAAAAAGCCATGATGCTGGGCATCATAAAGAGGGGCATAACAACCAGGACGCGGGAAGTCATCATGCCATTGTATCGAGCGATGGTGCGTCCACATCTGGAATACTGCGATCAATATTGGTCGCCGTACCTCAAGAAGGACATGGCGGTACTTGAGAGAGTTCAAAGGAGAGCAACGAAACTGGTAAGAGGGCTAGAACACTGCCCATACGCCGAGAGGTTGGATAGGCTGGGGCTCTTCTCTCTGGAAAAAAAGAGGCTCAGGGGAGATATGATAGAGACCTTCAAGATCATGAGGGGCATAGAGAAGGTGGATAGGGACAGATTCTTCAGGCTGAAGGGGTCAACAGGCACGAGGGGGCATTCGGAGAAACTGAAGGGAGATAGGTTCAGAACAAATGCAAGGAAGTTTTTTTTCACCCAAAGGGTCGTGGACACTTGGAATGCGCTACCGGAGGAAGTGATCAGGCAGAGTACGGTACAAGGATTCAAACAGGGATTGGACGGATTCCTGAGGGATAGGGGGATCGTGGGATACTGAGAGAGGTTCTGGGATGTAACACAGGTATAGAAAGCTAACCAGGTAATAAGTATAGAAATCCAACCAGGTCGTGCATGTGCAAGACCGGAGGGTTAGGACTTCGATGGGAAGATAGGACTCAATGGGAAACCAAGGTGGCAAGAGGGCCCCTTCTGGAGACTCAGACAGGACGTGACCTGTTCGGGCCACCGCGGGAGCGGACTGCTGGGCGGGATGGACCTATGGTCTGACCCGGCGGAGGCACTGCTTATGTTCTTATGTTCTTATCTCTTCCAGTGGTTTATCTCCTTCTGGTCCAAGGAAGGAAACTTTGTTATCCTTAGCATTGACCTACAGAATATGTTTGTAACAGCGCTGCTTGTGTGGCATTAGGCTATGTAGTGATCGAAAGAAAAAAACAGACCTTTGCACATTTTTGCACTATATGGTGGGTGTATGAGGAGATACACATTTCCTGCACAGCTAAGTCCATGTGAAGTTACCTTGTGCTGTATTTGACATCTAGCAAGGTCACTGTTTGAAAGGAAAGATCTAAACTTAAAAATGAAGTGGCCAGAAGTTATGGTAAAAGCAGATAGTGTAGCTGGTTTTAAGAAAGATTTGGACAAATTCCTGGAGGAAAAGTCCATAATCTGTTATTAAGACATGGGGGAAGTGTCTGCTTGCCCTGGATCGGTAACATGGAATGTTGCTACTCTTTGGGTTTTGACCAGGTATTAGTGTCCTGGATTGGCTACCATGAGAATGGGCTACTGGGCATGATGGACCATTGGTCTGACCCAGTTAGGCTATTCTTATGTTATGTTCTCATCTGTAGGGGCCTTTGTTTTCACTTCTTATTTTAATGTATTTTTTTCTGGGAACTTATCAGTGTTTTTAGAATGGGAACAAAAATGGAAGAGAATTAATGTGTGTGGGATGAGGGGGTAACTAATTTCTTCAGCTAAATAATTCAATCCACTTCAAACAGACATAGGAGAACTCACGCACCATTCACACACTTTCCAACCAAAAACGTCAAAAGAAAAAAACTGTTCGACAACCTCCTAGCCATTCGAGCTGCAACACTCGACCCCCAACTCTACAACCAATTGACATCGACCACAGACTGCAAAACCTTCAAAAACAAATAAAAACCCTTCTATTCAAAAAACACATAAAACCGAACTAACACAATCAGAACTGTCCCAAGCATCACCTGCAACTACTCCATATGTACTTCTGATGTCATGACAATTCAGACATAATTTATGTTATGTTATGTTTGGAATATAAGAAAATTTTCACTGCCTGTTTCTATTCTGACCATTTATTCTGTTTCATGGTCATTACAAAAAATATTTTTTTACATAGGGGGGTGTCAAAAAATGATGGGCCCCGGGTGCCACATACCCTAGGTACGCCACTGCTGTCTTATATTAATTTTGGGCCCAAAAAAGGCACTAGGTCTTATTTTTGGGGAAACATGGTATTAGTTCTTTTACCTCCCCATTTACAAAACCATAGCACGATTTTTAGCGCTGGCTGTGGCAGTAACAGCTCCCACGCTCATAGAATTCCTATGAATGTCAGAGCTGTTAATGGAAACAATGGCATTACAATTAGTACTATTTTGGAGCTTTTGCACCCTCCTCCCAAACAAAAAAGTATCCCACTGTCTATAGCAGGACTTGGACTCAGTGGCGTACCTAGGGTATTTGGCACCCGGGGCCCATCATTTTTTGACACCCCCCCCTATGTAAAAAAATGCTTTCTGTGTTTGCATCTGCAATCCACCCAGGCGGAAACAGGAAGTTGTGTCATTGGCAGACGCGGAAATCAGGAAGGGGGGCCATGGGCGACGTAGCTGGATCACTGCCGAGGCCGGCAGTTTTTTCAGCTTCACAGAAGATAAAGGAAGTGAAGGCTGGGAACATGCTGAGCCACGGGGACTATCCAGAGCCTTGGCACTGGGCCATGAGAAGGGAAGTTCCCAGACCATGACTCCCAGGCCGGGAACACCCCCCTCGTGGCTGGCACCCAGGGCAGGCAGGCGGGCGGGCGGGCGGGCGGACCGCCCCCCCCTCCTCCCCCCCGCTTGTTACGCCACTGCTTGCCTTCATCCTACTGGCTCTTGTGAAGCACTCATTTTCCGTTACCACTGTCTTCTTTACTGTTTGGTATCTGTGGGTTTTTGTCCTGTTGGACTTTTGGTGGCCGTTTGTAATTCTTGGTGAACAGATGTTGCTACAACAGACTGCTGGTCATCCCATTGAAAAAAAAAAAATTTACATTGGAGTGACTGCACTGGATTGACATGAATCTTTGGAGAGGAAGTGCACTTGCATTAGTTCTCAAAGTCTGCCATCAGATGAAAAATGGTTAAAACAGTGGCACACTAAACACAGTACCCTGGCCGGAAGGCACCCAGAAGTGCACAGTCATCGATGCAAGAATGCGCGGAGGCCCACCTGGCTGCTTCGGTGGAGGGATGTGGAAGGAGGGGAGGTATGGAGAGAGGAGGCAAGACGCCGGTGAGGAAGAGAGTCATCCATGCCAGCTGACTGCCTACAGGATGTTCCTCTCGCTGCGAGAGGCACGTCCTAAAGGCAGTCAGTCGGCGCGGATGACTCTCCTCCTCGCCAGTGTGTTGCGGCACACCTGAAATCTCAGAAGGCACACTGGTGTGCCGCAGCACACAATTTGCAATACACTGGGTTAGAACAATAGACAAGGATTCCAATTTTGAGAAAGCCTTCTCTGCAACTGGAGAGCATGATGATGATAATGAAGTGATGATCATCCACTACTTCTATTGTGGATGATAAAATACTCTTTGCCATAAGAAGTCAAGCATTTCAGACAGAGGTTCCATTATTTAATTTACTAAGAAATTTATAACCCACTTTTATCCAAGGCAGGTTACAACAATACCTGAAGGCCAAGTCAGAAGCATCAGTAATACTGCAGCCTGGCCTTTTTATCAGAATGAAGAATCCACATCCTGCTGGTGCAGCTGAGGGAACAGCTTTTTAACTGTAGTGGTTTTGGTAATGACTCACAAGCACACTTGCATGAGTTGGCAAGTCATTTTCAAAATTTCGTTTAACTAAATGGAAAGTTTACAGAGCAATAACATTTTTATCCTAACAACTTTTAACACTAGTGACATTGCCGTAATGATACTTTTGCGATCTACTCAAAAAATATACTATATATATATATATTTTTAGGTAGTAACTTTTTTACTTTCCACTTAATAAATTTTTAAATGGTGTTCTTCATTGTACTTTTACTTAGGTATTAAGTTATATATTTATTTTGACTTAAGTATTTTGACCTAGTACTTTAAACACTGGTGCTGTGGGTGCTTCAGCACCCCAATAATTAGCAAACTTCTTGACTATGTTCAGGGACAGGTATTTTCCCTTGGGTTTAGCACCCCCATTCATTTTGAAAGTTGGTTCCTAAGGTCACATATTCTGCTTGCAGCGAGTGGTCCTGGAAGGACATTGTCTGAGAGAGGCACTGAAGGTGATTTAAGAGCAGGTAGAATCCTTTTGAAAAGGAGATAACCAAGTCATAGATACATAGAGTATGACGGCAGAAAAGGGCCGGCGGCCCAACAAGTCTGCCCACTCAAGAAGTCCTTCCTTTATCCCTTTTCATGGATGTGCTGAGACTTGTGGGGGGGGGGGGGGGAGAATACCTGGGTTCCAGGCAGTGGGACTTTAGAGAAAGGAGGTCCACTTTGTACAAGTCTGAGAAGGAATGGGAACCCAAGGTTGAAGAATTTCAAGGAGAAAAGTCTGCTGAAGAAAGTGAAGCTGGTAGCTGACCACTAACCCAAAGGAGCAAGAGAATCTAGCAGGACAAGGAGCATGTTGTTTTATGTGTCAGAAGAAGATAGAGAGGTCTACATGTCTACAGAGGGTGGAAGAATGGCTTTTGTGAGTTCTGCATTTGCCTTGCTGAAATCAACTTACATCTATACTTGCTCTGAAGGCATGTGTCAGCAGAATCTTTTACTTTTGAGCAGTCAGACTGGACCATTTGCCATTTTCTCCCAGTGACTGTCCAGACTAACCCGGGATATGAGGGAAGAGGAAATCAAGAGGAAGTGTTT
This sequence comes from Geotrypetes seraphini, assembly GCF_902459505.1. Classification (NCBI taxonomy): domain Eukaryota; kingdom Metazoa; phylum Chordata; class Amphibia; order Gymnophiona; family Dermophiidae; genus Geotrypetes; species Geotrypetes seraphini. Next base: position 456,817,447 of record NC_047084.1, read on the forward strand.
TGGAAATTCTTTTCTGCCATCCAAAAACCCTGGAGGCAAGAGTCAGAAGCACCTGCCCCAGAAAGCCTGCAAACCACCCACAAAGGTATACCAGGGCTATATATTTAATGAACCACAACAATAATGAAACAGTAGGACACAAACCACATCAGTAGTACAGAACAAAACACGAGTACAAACAATAACTAACCAGGAATATAAATAGCAGAGGATCTAACTAAAAATAAAAGCGTGAGAAATGCAACAAGTACATTAATACGCCAATGTCAAAAGAAATAGAAAAACAAAGGCAGACAAAGACCCTATGACTTATCTAGTCTGCCCAACCATACCATCCCTTTCTCAGACAGCCTATGCACTTATTTAAAAATTTATAGCCCGCTTAAACCTAAGCAGTCCACACACGATCTTCAAAAGAATAATACACCACCAGATAATTTACATTCATCTAAAGATTCTCTAGTATTAATAAACTAGCTTTCAAGAAAAAGCCTCTACAAATAAGTTGTCTTTAACACCTTAAATTTCTGAATATCAGAAAATAACCTAAGAGGTCCAAGTGTCAAATTGTTCCATAGATGCACTCCCATCACTGATAGTGCCCCAAGTTTTCTTGAATTCAGAAACAGTACAGCTGCCAAATTACCCATTCCAGGAGGAAGACTTTTGGCCAGTTCTGGATTTCTGCCAACCTCATCCTGGTGCATAATGGGACATGCAGCATTGATGTCAATCGATAAGAATCATAGACTACAAGTGCTACATTGCTTTGGGAGGTATATTTAAAACCAGAACTGGCCAAAAAGTCTCCCTTCTGGAATGGGTAACATGTCAGCTCTCCACAGTCTTCCTCTCCCCCACAAGGCCGTTCCTTATATTCACTACCCTGGAATAGTACATGTATTTCCTTAGGTTACTCCCGAGTCTGCCCCTTTCACTTTAAAAACCTGCTATTAGGCCTAGCACAGCCAAGTTTTCAATTATCTCTTCAAAGACGAGGAATTTCAAGTAGCTGAAGTTGCACAGACTGGGCAAAAAGCTGGAAAGGCCTCTTATCAATCCTATTCTATTTTGTTATAGAGAGCGAGGATAGGGGTAGGGTAGTAGAAAGCAAACACACCATTTCTGAGTTTCTTGGGGGAGGGGCATAACTAGTCAAGCTAAAAAGGAAAGCAGCCATTTATAGTGCAAAAGCAAAATTTTGAATTGATCCCATTGTCAAACAAGTAACTAATGGTGTTCTTTCAGGACTGGGGTGATGCAACAAAAAGGTCAGGCCAATTCACTTACAGGCCGATGTTCAGAAGTCAAAAGCTTATAAATGAGGCCTTTTGGTATTCCTAATGTTCAAAAAAAATACACGCTGCAACACGCAGACGGAGCAGATGGCTTAATTTAACACATGGTTCATAAGAACATAAGATTTGCCGCTGCTGGGTCAGACCAGTGGTCCATCCTGCCCAGCAGTCCGCTCACACAGCAGCCCTCTGGTCAAAAGACCAGCACCCTAACTGAGACCAGCTCTACCTAAGTACATTCCGGTTCAGCAGGAACTTGTCTAACTTGGTCTCGAATCCCTGGAGGGTGATTTCCCCTATGACAGACTCCGGAAGAGCGTTCCAGTTCTCTACCACACTCTGGGTGAAAAAGAACTTCCCTACGTTTGCACGGAATCTATCCCCTTTCAACTTTAGAGAGTGCCCTCTCGTTCTCCCTACCTTGGAAAGGGTGAACAACCTGTCCTTATCAACTGAGTCTATTCCCTTCAGTACCTTGAATGTTTCGATCATGTTCCCTCTCAATCTCCTCTGTTCGAGGGAGAAAAGGCCCAGTTTCTCTAATCTTTCGCTGTACGGTAACTCCTCCAGCACTTTAACCATCTTAGTCGCTCTTCTCTGGACCCTTTCAAGTAGTACCATGTCCTTCTTCATGTACAGCGACCAGTGCTGGATGCAGTACTCCAGGTGAGGGCGCACCATGGCCTGGTAGAGCGGCATGATAACCTTCTCCGATCTGTTTGTGATCCCCTTCTTTATCATTCCTAGCATTCTGTTTGCCCTTTTTGCCGCCACCACACATTGCGCAGATGGCTTCATCAATTTGTCGATCATAACTCCCAAGTCTCTTACCTACATGCATCATTTTACACTTATCCACGTTGAATCTCATCTGCCATGTTGATGCCCATTCCTTAAGCCTGATTATGTCACGCTGCAAGTCTTCGCAATCCCCCTGCGTCTTCACTACTCTGAATAACTTTGTATCGTCTGCAAATTTAATCACCTCACTCGTCGTACCAATGTCCAGATCATTTATAAAGATGTTGAAGAGCATGGGTCCAAGCACCGAGCCCTGTGGCACCCCACTGGTGACGCTCTTCCAGTTCGAGTATTGTCCATTTACCCCCCACTCTCTGTTTCCTATGCTCCAGCCAGTTTTTAATCCACGTGAGTATTTCACCCTCGATCCCATGGCTTGCAATTTTCCGAAATAGTCGTTCATGCGGAACCTTGTCAAACACCTTCTGAAAATCCAGATATACAATGTCGACCAGGTCGCCCTTGTCTACCTATCTGTTTACTCCAGTGGTCTCAAACTCACAGCCCGGTGGCCACATGCGGCCCGCCTGGTACTATTTTGAGGCCCTCGGTATGTTTATCATAATCACAAAAGTGATCATATGTTTCTTTAGCTATAAAGCACAGTTACTTACCGTAACAGGTGTTATCCAGGGACAGCAGGCAGATATTCTTAACGTATGGGTGACGTCACCGACGGAGCCCCGGTACGGACCTTTTTAACTAGAAAGTTCTAGTTGGCCGCACCGCGCATGCGCGAGTGCCTTCCCGCCCGACGGAGGAGTGCGTGGTCTCCAGTTAAGATAAGCCAGCTAAGAAGCCAACCCGGGGAGGTGGGTGGGTCGTAAGAATATCTGCCTGCTGTCCCTGGATAACACCTGTTACGGTAAGTAACTGTGCTTTATCCCAGGACAAGCAGGCAGCATATTCTTAACGTATGGGTGACCTCTAAGCTAACAGAGAGGGAGGAGGGATGGTTGGCCATTAGGAAAATAAATTTTGTAACACAGATTGACCAAAGTGTCCATCCCGTCTGGAGAAGGCATCCAGACAGTAGTGAGTAGTGAATGTGTGAACTGAAGACCAAGTGGCCGCCTTGCAGATTTCCTCAATAGGAGTGGAACGGAGGAAAGCCACAGAAGCAGCCATAGCCCTGACTCTATGGGCCGTGACAGCTCCTTCCAGTGACAGGCCGGCCCGAGCATAACAGAACGCAATACAGGCAGCAAGCCAATTGGACAGCGTGCGTTTAGATACAGGGTGACCCAGACGGTTAGGATCGAAGGTCAGAAAGAGTTGAGGAGAGGAGCGGTGAGCCCTGGTACGGTCAAGGTAGTATGCAAGGGCACGCTTACAATCCAGCGTGTGAAGCGCCTGTTCCCCAGGATGAGAATGGGGTTTTGGGAAGAAGACAGGTAGCACGATGGACTGATTGAGGTGAAAGGCTGAAACCACCTTGGGAAGGAATTTAGGATGGGTGCGCAGAACCACCTTGTCATGGTGAAAAACAGTGAACGGTGGATCGGCGACCAGTGCATGTAGCTCACTAACCCTCCTGGCAGAGGTGATGGCAATGAGGAAAAGCACCTTCCATGTGAGAAGTTTGAGCGAGGTAGTAGCAAGAGGCTCAAAAGGAGGTTTCATGAGGGCTGACAAAACCACATTGAGGTCCCAGACGACCGGGGGAGGCTGAAGAGGTGGTTTGATATTGAAGAGGCCTCTCATGAACCGGGAAACCAGAGGATGAGCCGTGAGGGGTTTTCCGAGGATAGGCTCGTGAAAAGCAGTGATGGCACTGAGGTGGACTCTGATCGAGGTAGACTTAAGACCAGCGTTAGACAGAGAGAGCAAATAGTCCAGTACGGTTTCCACCGCCAATGAGGTGGGATTGTGATGATGCAGGAGGCACCAAGAGGAGAACCGGGTCCATTTCTGATGGTAACATTGGAGTGTGGAGGGTTTCCTGGAGGCATCCAAAATGCGACGGACAGGCTGAGACAGGTTTTCTGGAGAGGTCAGCCCGAGAGAAACCAAGCTGTCAAGTGGAGGGAAGACAGATTGGGATGTAGCAGAGACTGATGTTGCTGCGTAAGCAGAGAAGGAAATACAGGAAGAGGAATGGGCTCCCTGGAGCTGAGTTGAAGCAGGAGGGAGAACCAGTGTTGTCTGGGCCACCGAGGGGCGATGAGAATCATGGTGGCCCTGTCCTTGCGGAGTTTGAACAGGGTCCGCAACATCAGAGGAAGTGGAGGGAAGGCATAGAGGAACCGATCCGTCCAGTCGAGTAGGAATGCATCCGGGGCCAGACGATGTGGAGAGAAGAGTCTGGAACAGAACTGGGGCAGCTGATGGCTGTGAGGAGCTGCAAATAGGTCCACCTGCGGAGTGCCCCAGCGAGCAAAGATGGAGTGGAGAGTGGGAGGATCCAGGGTCCACTCGTGAGGTTGAAGGATGCGGCTGAGCTGGTCGGCCAGGGAGTTCTGTTCGCCCTGGATATAGACAGCTTTGAGATAAAGATTGTGGGCTGTGGCCCAGGTCCAAATTCGGAGGGCCTCCTGACAAAGGAGACGAGATCCGGTGCCGCCTTGCTTGTTGATGTAGTACATGGCGACCTGGTTGTCCGTGCACAGGAGAAGAACTTGAGGATAGAGAAGGTGCTGGAAGGCCTTGAGAGCATAAAACATGGCTCTGAGTTCCAGGAAATTGATGTGATGTTGACGCTCCTGAGGGGTCCAGAGTCCCTGGGTGCGTAGATCCCCTATGTGAGCCCCCCATGCATAGGGGGAGGCATCTGTGGTGATGATCATGGAATGAGGGGGTGGATGAAAAAGGAGGCCCCTGGAAAGATTTGAGGAGTTCAACCACCATTGAAGAGATCGCTGAAGAGACGATGTCACAGAGATGGGATGAGAAAGAGGATCCCTGGTCTGTGACCATTGGTTGGCGAGGGTCCATTGCGGTATCCTCAGGTGGAGTCGCGCCAGAGGAACCACATGGACTGTCGAGGCCATGTGACCCAGAAGAATCATCATCTGGCGAGCAGGGATGGATGGTTGGAGGAGCACCTGTCGACAGAGGTGAAGCAGTGTTCGGTGCCGGTCGGCAGGGAGGAACGCTCTCATGAAGTTGGTATCGAGAAGTGCTCCGATGAACTGAAGGCGCTGCGTGGGAAGCAGATGCGACTTGGGGTAATTGATCTCGAACCCCAAAAGATGGAGGAAAGAGATGGTGTGGTGAGTTGATTGCAGCACAAGTGGAGAGGTTGTTGCTTTCACCAACCAATCGTCCAAGTAGGGGAACACCTGTAGGTTGTGGGACCTGAGACAGGCCGCTACCACAATCAGGCACTTGGTGAACACCCTGGGTGATGATGCGAGACCAAAGGGTAGCACTTTGTACTGATAGTGGTGATTCAGTATCTGGAATCGGAGGTAGCGACGTGAAGCCTGATGGATTGGGATGTGAGTGTAGGCCTCCTTGAGGTCCAGGGAACATAGCCAGTCGTGTTGAGACAGAAGAGGATAAAGTGTGGCAAGGGAGAGCATCCTGAACTTTTCCTTGACCAAACACTTGTTGAGGTTCCTGAGGTCGAGGATAGGACGAAGATCCCCTGTTTTCTTGGGTACCAAGAAGTAGCGGGAGTAAAATCCCTGACCTCTTTGGTCTGGTGGAACTTCTTCGATGGCATTGAGAAGGAGGAGGGATTGGACCTCCCTGAGGAGGAGTGGAGTTTGGGAGGAGTGAGAAGCAGACTCTACGGGAGGATGGTCTGCAGGAAGAGTCTGGAACCTTAGTGAGTATCCATGACGGATGATGTTTAGAACCCACAGGTCTGATGTGATGGCCTCCCAGCGTCGTAGAAAGATGGTGAGGCGGCCCCCGATAGGTTGAGGCAGAGGCAGCGAGGGTTGGAGACTGGCTATGCCCTGGAGAAAAGAGTCAAAAGGGCTGAGGAGGCTTAGTTTGAGGGAGAGGCTTGGCCGTCTGGTGAGATTGCGAGCGAGCCTGAGAGTGTTGTTGTTGTTGTTGTTGTTGGCGAGGCCGACGAGATTGCTGTTGAGGAGGATTAAGTGGCCTAGCAGAAAAACGACGTTGGTAAGAGGACTGAGGTCTGTATGGTCGTGTCGGCGGAGTCTTCTTTTTAGGCTTAATGAGGGTGTCCCATCTCGTCTCATGAGCCGAAAGTTTTTGTGTCGTAGTATCCAGAGACTCCCCAAAAAGTTCATCACCAAGACAGGGCGCGTTGGCAAGGCGGTCTTGGTGGTTCACATCAAGGTCAGACACCCTCAGCCAGGCAAGGCGTCGCATGGCCACTGCCAGAGCAGAGGCTCGGGAGGAGAGCTCGAAAGAGTCATAGATTGAGCGTACCATGAATTTCCTAAGCTGAAGGAGGGTGGAAATTTGTTGCTGAAATAATGGAACCTTGCGTTCAGGGATATACTTTTGCAGAGTAGAAAGTTGTTGTACCAGATATTTCATGTAAAAAGAAAAATGAAATGAGTAATTGTTGGCTCTGCTAGCCAGCATGGCATTCTGGTACAGGCGCTTTCCAAATTTGTCCATTGTTTTACCCTCTCTGCCAGGAGGGGTGGAGGCATAGACACTGGAACCATGAGATTTTTTGAGAGTGGATTCTACCAGGAGGCTCTCATGTGGCAATTGGGGTTTATCAAATCCCGGGATAGGGATGACCCGGTATAAACTGTCCAGTTTCTTAGGGGCACCTGGAACAGTAAGGGGATTCTCCAAATTTTTATAAAATGTTTCCCGTAGAATATCATGGACGGGTAGTTTGAGAAACTCCTTGGGGGGTTGATCGAAGTCCAAGGCTTCTAGAAAGGCCTGGGACTTCTTTGAGTCGGACTCAAGTGGGATGGAGAGAGCCGCAGACATCTCCCGAAGGAATTTCGTAAATGAGGACTGCTCGGGTTTGGAGGTGGATTCAGCCATGGAGGGTTCCTCATCAGTGGAAGAGGCATCCTCCTCGGTACCGAGTGGGGATTGCTCCCATAAGTCTGGGTCCCTGATGGCCGGCTCAGTATGGCGGGATTTAGAAAGGGACTTGCCAGATCTCATGGATACGGTGCCGGGAGATGAAGACCGGTGCCGATCTCTGTCCCGGGAGGAGTGGTGCCGATCCCGGTCCCGAGATGATCGATGTCGATCCTGGGGCCGGGAGGGGTCCTCCGCCGCGCAAGTCTGAAGTGTAGGCTGGGCAGATAAGACCGGCATGGAAGTGTTCATCGGTACCGAGGGGGTGGCCACTGGCGGAGTGGTGCGAGGCTCGGGCCGGACCGGTACCGGAAGGAGTGGTGCCAGCAGGGTCGGAAGCAGTTCCTGAAGCTGGTGCTGTAGCTGCTCCTGCAATTTGTTCTGGAGGATGGCCGAGATACGGTCCTCCAATGGGGGCACCGGTACCGTTTTACTTTTCTTCGGTACCATAGGTGCTGCTCTACGCTCCGGCGATGAGGAGGCCGATGAAGAGGCACTCACCGTTATCGGAGCGGAGCGCTTACGGGACTTGCGGGACGTCGGAAGGATCGGTGTCACCGCCGTGGCCGGAGGGCGCTCGAGGGAAGTGGAAGGCTTCTTAGCCGGCTTACCTGGCGCTATCGACCCCGCAGAAGGATCAGGTGGTGTCGATGTTGACGGTGCCGATTTCGGCGGTGCCGTCGACGTCGGGGTCGGATCCATAGCAGAACCGGTGCCGAAGAGGAGATTCTGCTGGATTTGTCTATTTTTAAGTGTGCGTTTTTGGAGAGTCGCGCAGCGGGTGCAGGTGTCAGCCCGATGTTCCGGACCCAAGCACTGTAGGCACCAGTTGTGTGGGTCCGAAAGGGAAATCGGGCGTGCACACCGCTGGCACTTCTTAAAACCCGGCTGGGGGGGCATGAAGGGAAATACGGCCTCCGCGAAATCAAAGCCGGAGGCTTGTATGATGGCAACAGGCCCCGCCGGGGCCGGTTGAAAAATAAAGGAAAAAACAAAGTTTTTTTTTTTTTACCAATTAGAAAGAAAACAGAAACCCGAAGGAAAAAAGAGAAAAAAATCAGAAAAAATCGCGAGCGGGAAGGCAAAAAGAGAGTTTTCAACGGCCGTTGAAAAGCACATGCGTCTTCTTCGCTCCGCGGAAACGAAGAAACTGGAGACCACGCACTCCTCCGTCGGGCGGGAAGGCACTCGCGCATGCGCGGTGCGGCCAACTAGAACTTTCTAGTTAAAAAGGTCCGTACCGGGGCTCCGTCGGTGACGTCACCCATACGTTAAGAATATGCTGCCTGCTTGTCCTGGGATAAATGACATTATTATTAAGACTTAGCCAAAAAGAAAGATTTATAAACTATAAAGAGTTTTACCTCTTGCAAAGTTGTCATTTCTTTAATAAGACATTAACTATTTTTTCTGAGGCCCTCCAAGGACCTACAAATCCAAAATGTGGCCCTGCAAAGGATTGAGTTTGAGACCACTGGTTTATTCCCTCAAAGAATTGCAGCAAGTTCGTCAAACACGATCTGCCTTTGCTAAAGCCGTGCTGACTGGTCCTTATCAGCCCATGTCCGTCAAGGTGATCAGTGATGCGGTCCTTTATCAGCGACTCTACCATCTTTCCCAGTACCGAGGTCAGACTCACAGGTCTATAGTTTCCTGGATCGCCCCTTGAACCTTTCTTGAAGATCGGCGTAACATTCGCCATCTTCCAGTCTTCCGGAATCATTCCCGATTTGATCGACAGATTGGCCATTAGTTGAAGCAGTTCAGCTATGGTCCCTTTCAGTTCCTTGATGACCCTCGGATGGATGCCATCCGGGGATTTGTCACTCTTGAGCCTATCAATCTGTCTACACACCTCCTCTAGACTGACCGTCAATCCTGTCAGCTTTCTGTCTTCGTTTCCAGCATATAGTCTGATGGGTTCTGGTATGCTGTGTAAATTTTCTTTAGTAAATACAGACGCAAAAATGTGTTCAGTTTGTCAGCGATTTCTTTGTCCTCCTTTAGCGCTCCCTTTATTCCATGGTTATCTAACGGTCCCATCACTTCCTTCGCGGGTCGTTTCCCCTTAATATATTGAAAGAACGGCTTGAAGTTCTTCGCCTCCTTGGCTATTTTTTCCTCGTAGTCTCTTTTGGCCCCTTTTACCGCCTTATGGCACCTGCATTGATGTTGCTTGTGCTTGTTCCAGTTTTCGTCCATTTTTTATCTTTTCCATTCTTTAAATGAAGTTTTCTTGTCTTTGATTGCATCCTTTACCTCCACAGTGAGCCACACCAGTTCTTTGTTCTTTTCCCTCTTGGATCCTTTGTTGATACACGGTATATGCAAATTTTGCACCACGGTGAATGTCCTTAAAAAGGGACCAAGCTTGCTCTAGCGTTTTTACAGTGCCTTATCTTCTTCTTAATCTTCTTCCCCACCATGAGTCTCATCCCTTCGTAATTTCCCTTTTGGAAGTTCAGCGCCGTGGCCGTCGTTCTGGACCGATGTTCCTTCCCTGCGTCCAGGTCAAAGCGGATCATATTGTGATTGCTGCTTCCCAGTGTTGCTTCCCAGCATCCCTTCTACTTCTACACCTTGTGCCGGTCCTTGCAGACCATTTAAAATTAAGTCTAGAATTGCGTTTCCTCTTGTATTTTCCTTGATAAGTTGTTCCAGGAAGCAGTTGCCTACAGCATCCAAGAACTTGGTCTCCCTACTGCAGGCAGAGGTGCCTAGATTCCAGTCTATCCCCGGATAGTTTATGTCACCCATGATAACTGCGTTGCCTGCCTTGCAGTTACGTTTAATCTCGTCCGTTCAAGGTGGCGTTAAGAGCGTCTGCTCACTGCGAAACCACAATACAATAATGTCCCTTTCCAATGATAATAAAAAGGCTGCAGAATATATTACATGACGGTGCATGCCCACTTTATTCATGTGCATAAGGGAAGTAGATGAAAAACCAAGAAGTGTGTGTATTCAACAGTGTACATTTTTGCCATTGGTGTGCACTTTTTTTGGGACATTTCTATTGTGTGTCTTTTCTTTTGGCATTTCTTTCCTTTTTTTGGGGGGTGGAGCAAGATGTCTTTGGATGGTGGTTTACTTAGATTATGGCGACTTAATTTTTAACTTTCAATGATACAATTCTATACGTTTTCGCAGAAGCATTTTTGTGTTTGTTGTCAGTACTATTTATGATGAGAATTGGTTCATATATTTTTGTTTGCCTCTGTGTTTGTTTGGTTTTTGTTTTTTTAGAATGCCTCAGGCAGGTGTGTTGTGTCAGGTCAGATCTTTTGTGGACTTCACACAGTACACTGATTTATTTATTTATTCTCCTGGCTTTTCATTGGAGGTCCATTGTCCAATCCCACTCTTGGTATGTTTGCTTGGTGGCCATGCAGCAGCACAGACCAGAGACGAGATTCAAGAGGTTAACCAGGGAAGCTAGGGGGGGGGGGACGTGTGTGTGTGTGTGTGTACATGTGTGTGTGTGTACGTACATGTGTGTGTGTGTATGTGTGTGTGTACCTAGGGTAATAAGAGCAGAGGTTAGCATATATAACATGCATAGAAAGCACACAATACATATATACATCTTACACTCAAAAGAAAAACAAAACAAGAAAAGGCGCCAGTAAAACATTTCTAGCACACATAAAATGGAACACCAATACAGCACATACCAACACCACCATGATTACAGCACTTTCAGCAATGGTTCCTTATTTTACAGCACACATATGTAGCATGCACCGATGTCGCTATACATGCGCATCACAGAGATGCGGTATTCTACCCCTACCATCAATGCAACAGGCACGTGTGCATGCATCTTACTTGCATTTAATTTATGTTATGTATTTGAGATGTTATTTTTTCGGCGCTGTTCAAATGCTGGTCCTGAACATCAGCCTGTTAGAAAGGGAGACTTCAGAACCTAAGACAACATGCGCAAAAAGGCACTATCACCCCCCTCTTACCATCTGTTCTACCCTAACCCCCCCTCCATTTCCTGCCTAACAAAGAAATCACACCAAAAACTGGGAGTTATCAAAGGCTACAGTTTATTTGGTCAGCTGAAGCAAAGCTTAGGCCCCTAGTAGAGAATGACACGGTGACAAAACGAGGCAGGCAAGTGGAGGGCAGAGAATGCAAGGCAATGGGAAGTAGGATCCGTGTAGCATAGAGCACCCTCCCAGCCCTTTCTTCTGTAAATGCTTGGTACATATCACACTGGCAAAAAATTGAGACCATGGGTTTGGGTAAAGTTAAGGAATAGGTACAATAGGCACGCTAGGGGGGATGAGTGGGAGTGGGGGGGAGGAGGATTCATCTTAGTGTAAGCTTGCATGTAGTGGTTGAAGGCAGCTGGTACTATGGCAGGGCTTGCCAGATGCAGGAGGGCTAGGGGCTAGAGAATGACATGGTGACAAAATTCATCACCGTTCCCATCCCCGCGGATAACCGCGGGAAATAATCCCATGTCATTTTCTAGTGTCTATTTCAACCTCGGTCCTTCTACACCAGCATTCTTCAAACCCAAGCTTGCAGGTCAGTGGTTGTGGCCATTCATACTCTGATTCTTCCCTCTTTCCTTAAAGAATGACATGAAGATGGTTTCCCGCGGTTATCCGCGAGGATGGGAACGGTGATGAATTTTGTCACCATGTCATTCTCTAGCCCCTAGCCCTCCTTTATCTGGCAAGCCCTGCCATAGTACCAGCTGCCTTCAACCACTACATGCAAGCTTACACTAAGATGAATCCTCCTCCCCCCCCCCACTCCCACTCATCCCCCCTAGCGTGCCTATTGTACCTATTCCTTAACTTTACCCAAACCCATGGTCTCAATTTTTTGCCAGTGTGATATGTACCAAGCATTTACAGAAGAAAGGGCTGAGAGGGTGCTCTATGCTACACGGATCCTACTTCCCATTGCCTTGCATTCTCTGCCCTCCACTTGCCTGCCTCATTTTTAAAAAAATATGTGGTTAGACCACATCCCCCTCCACACCTCAATAGCGGGAAGGCCCAACATCCTCACATCACATTATGGCCAGCCAAAGTAGGCAGAGCCCCCTCTGACCTCTTAAAGTAGACAAACACAAAGACACTTAGGCCCATATGCTCAAAACTCACCATGCTTTTAAACGATCAACGCTAAACCAGTTTGAACAGGTTTAGCGTTGAAGTATTTCAGCTATCGATGCCCAAAGTGGTTTCTAGCAACCTCAGAAAACCATATGTAATGTAATGTAATGTAATTTATTTCTTATATACCGCTAATACGTTAGGTTCTAAGCGGTTTACAGAAAATATACATTAAAATTATAAATAAGAAATATATTACAATAAGCACTCTGATCGATGCCCAGATGATGTACAAAATGAAGGGCCAGTTTTTAACACTCCAAAATCTCCGAGTTGGTGGCGATAGTGTTAAAAAACTGCAGGGTTTTTTTTTTTAAATTTTTTAATGGAATGGGCATATATATTGTGTGTGTATTACACAAAGACAATATCTGTCCCCATTAAAAAAAATTTTAAAAAAAAGTAATGCCAAGACTCCATCCCCCACTCCCAAACTAAAAAAAAAAAAAAAATCATCAATTTGGCAGGAGGGATGCCCACTCCCTCCTGCCTTGGCCACCCGATCCCCCCCCCCCATGAAGATCAGCAGGAGGAATGCCCACTCTGAATGGGTCAGATGCCCAAGGCCCCTCCTTCTGGGGTGCCATCGTGGGGGGTGGTCTTGGCACTTTTTTTTTTAATGTGCACAAATGATGTCAGTGTGTAACACACACACACACACATCTGTGCCCATTAAAAAACAAAACAAAATGAAACCCTACTCTTTCTGCCCCAAACAGCTGTGCAGGAGGCAGCTGCTTCAGGGCTTCCTTTGCCGCTCAGCTGTTCGGGCTTCCTCTGCTGGCTCTGCGTAAGTGTCAGTCGCTTTCTCCAAAGATTGATCGGATGGGATTATGGTGGACCTCCATGAAACTCTTTTGCACGCAAAATAGTTTCAACATCAGTCGCCATTTTCAAAATCAGACAATTTACCGGCACCACAGCGGTCTATAAGATTTTAACAGTGGTTTTAGAGCTTCCAGCCCTTAGTCCCATAGCTCTCAATTTTCCCCTTCATAGTGAATGCAAACAAAATTATTCCCACCAGCATCTGTTTATTTTCTAGTTCTGCAAAAACCCCATTGTAAAGTTACCAATAACAACGTCTACATTCCACCAACCGTATCCCTAGCACATTCTGCACTGATCTTGCGAGGATCACAGCTCTTGAAAGCTAAGCACAAACCTGTTAAATCAGTCCCAACACAAAAGGTGGCTGGTATAAATTCCTTATTGACCATTATTTGAACATCTCTTCAGAGTCCATAAATGTCACTGAGCTGACCGTTTGTACCCGATGCCATATGTCGCTCTTGTTTTTCTATTGCTTTATGTTCAAGCTAATAAAAATTCTTATCTGAAGCAACGAGGCCATGCTCCCAGGCTCTGGCATTCCTTCTCTGCTCCATCAGTCTTGGGATAGGTTCCTCGCAGCTATAAACAACCTTGTGTTAAGTTTAGATGAAGGGAGTGGCTGGGGGGCTGCTTGGAAGAGAGATTCCTGGGGTGAAAGGTTTGAGCTGTCCACAGAGGATAGCATGAAGGTTTGTTACTACACGTCTGAGGACGTAGAGCCCATGGGTGGGGCTTCTATAAGTTGCAGTACCATAGGTGGCATTCATGCTATAAAATGGCACCTCATCAATCAAAGATAAGTGAGCTATTTTAATTAGAAATGTGCTAATGTAATGAACTTTTGGATTCCTTCCTCCTTCTGAGTTTTTGGATTATATTTTAATATGTATGTTTTAGTGTTATCTAATTACTGAATGTGATTGAATTTATATTGTAATTTTGAATAGTGGATTCTCTTGATTGTACTTTTTTGATCAGATGTGAATCTATTTGATTTTATATATTTTTTCTCTCAGGGTTGTTTTGTTTGTTTATACCTCATTTTAAGCTACAAAAGGAGTGCATTTAGTGCTAATTCTATAACGGATTAAGGCAGGGTTTCTTAACCGATGTGGGAAGGGGTGCAGAGAAGGGTTTTTGAGGCAATTAATTGAAAACGTTTCTAGACAGAGTGAAGGACAGTTATTGGTGTATTACTGTATAATTTTAGCAACCTGTTAGCCAACAGTTAGTAACATATGGAGTTGCCAGTATGTGTTAGGAAGGGGGGTCCGATGACTGAAACGGGCGCAGGAAGCAAAAAAGGTTAAAGATCCCGTTGCTTAAGGGCTCATCTCCACTGGTGCAGAATATTAGCACTAAGGCACACCTACTAATCACAGGTCAGTGGTCTCAAACTCGCGGCCTGCCAGGTACTATTTTGAGGCCCTTGGTATGTTTATCATAATCACAAAAGTAAAATAAAACAGTTTCTTGATCAAATGTGTCTTTAGCTATACATTACAATAATATTATTAAGACTTAGCCAAAAGGAAAGATTTATAAACTAGAAAAAGTTTTACCTCATGCAAAACTGTAATTTCTTTAATAAAACAAACTATTTTTTTTGAGGCTCTACAAATCCAAAATGTGGCCCTGCAAAGGGTTTGAGTTTGAAACCGTTCGATCGGTAGGGGGCATGTCAAAAATCGCCCCCAATTGCACGCAGACCTTTAGTGAATTTGTCGGCCTGGCTATAATCGGACACGATCTCAGGTTAGTGAATCTAGCCCCATGTCCGATGTGTCCAAACACTGCTGTGTGCATTGAGTAGCACTATGAAAACGATAAATAGAAGGGGAGAGGGGGGGGATGAGATTTAATTAATCCTTTCTGCCAATTAATTATCCCCACACCCAATTCACATCCTGCAAATCCCTCCCTTTACTTCTGTGTCTCTCCTTCCCTGGTGTGAGATAATAGAAAAACATACCATACCAGTGCATCAAGGCAGAGTTGTTATCTAGAAGGGCTGAAGCACTGCTGGGTTAGGACTAAGGTGTACTGGCAGAACTGAGAGTACATAATAATAATAACTTTATTCTTCTATACCGCCACAATCTTGCGACTTCTAGGCGGTTTACAATCAAGAGTGCTGGACATTCAGCGAAATACAATAAGTAGATATTCAGAGGAAATACAGAGATCAGAGACCTCAGGAGGCAATAGGATAGAAATATAATTTGCTGAGCGAAAATGCAATATGTACATTTTAGTAGGTAATGTCTGACAGAAGAACATAAGAAGTTGCCTCCACTAGGTCAGACCAGAGGTCCATCGCGCCCAGCAGTCCGCTCCTGCGGCGACCCATCAGGTCCATGACCTGTATGGTGATCCTCGTCTAAAACCCTTTAATCCCCCTTTATCCTTCTATCTATACCCTTTCATAATCCTATCCCTACCTCTATCTGTATCCCTCAATCCCCGTGTCCTTCAGGAATTTATCCAATCCTTCTTTGAAACCCCGGAAGCGCATTCCAGGTGCCCACACCCTCTGGGTAAAAAATAATTTGTCCCTGTCCCCTTTCAGCTTCTCGAGTGCCCCCTTGTTCTTGTGGTTCCCAATAGGCTGAAGAATCTGTCCCTATCTACCTTCTCTATGCCTTTCAAGTCTCTATCATGTTTCCCCTGAGTCTCCGCTTCTCCAGGGAGAAGAGCCCCAGCCGTTCCAACCCGTCTGCGTATGAAAGGTTTTCAATACCTTTAATCATTTTTGTCGCTCTTCTCTGAACCCTCTCAAGTATCGCCATGTCCTTCTTAAGTTACAGTGACCAATACTGGACACAGTACTCCAGGTGCAGGCGCACCATCGCACGATACAGCGGCATGATGACTTCCTTCGTCCTGGTTGTAATACCCTTCTTAATAATACCCAACATTCTGCTTGCTTTCTTCGAGGCTGCTGCGCATCAAGTTTCAAGTTTATTAGGTGACTTGATTAATCGCTTAATCCAATTTCTAAGCAATGTACACATTAAAATTTACATTTGTTAGGGGACAATACAATACATACAAATACTTAAATAAGACTAAATTGAACTCAATTTAACATATTCTAAACATTGGGTAAGGGGGGATGAAATACAATTCATATAGTAAAGAAGAAACATTAAAGGAAAAATACAAAAGGGTAATAAATATCAAAGGAAAAATAAAGTAAAGTGGAGTAATAAGATAATAAAATTAGGTTGTAAATGCATCTTTAAAAAGGAAAGTTTTTAAGTTACTTTTAAATTTCCCAAATTCCTTCTCCTCCCTTAAAGAAATAGGGAGGGCATTCCAAGTCTGTGGTGCTGTACATGAAAAAAATAAATTGTCGTCTTGTGTTAATAATTTTCAGTGAGGGAATAGACAGTAAGTTTTGTTCGTTAGATCTTAAAATTCTCCTTGCAGAATATGGAATAAGTAACTTAAATAAAAATGCAGGGGTCATATTGTATAGGGTTTTAAAGATGATTATACACAGTTTATAAGTAATTCTATGAATGACTGGGAGCCAGTGAGCATTTTTGAGAAGTGGTGTTACATGGTCAAATTTTTTAGACTTGGTTATTAGTTTAATTGATGTATTTTGAATAATTTGTAACCGTTTAATTTCATATAACGCAATTCCTTTAAATAAAGAATTGCAATAGTCGATTTTAGACATCACCAAAGAGTGAATCAGTAAATTAAGTGATTTAGGACATAGAAATTTAGAGATGGAGCGAATTTTACGTAACCTATAAAAGGTAGTTTTCACAATGTTACTAATGTGGTCATGGAAATTAAGCTTATTATCGAAGATTACCCCTAAAATTTTAATATTTTTGACTAATTGCAGGGGAACGTTTTGAATTGCAATAGGAGTAACAAGAGGGAAACTATCCTTCCAAGGAAAAAGCATGACATTAGTTTTTTTAATATTGAGAGCCAATCTGTTTTTATCCAGCCAATGATGAATTAGGTCAAGTTTTTCATTAATAGCCGAAATTTCAATTATATTATTTTTATTTAGAGGATGCAATAGCTGTATGTCATCAGCATAGGCAAAAACATGAAAGCCTATATGGCATAATGTCATTAGTGGTGCAAGAAAGATATTGAAAAGCAAAGGTGAAAGAATAGATCCTTGGGGAACCCCATGTGTAATCTGTGAGGGCTTGGATGAAGATTCATTAAAAAGAACTGTGGATGTGCGATCACTGAAATAAGATGTAAACCAAGCGAGAACTTCATCTGTAATCCCAATAGATTGGAGTCTGTTAAGGAGTAATTGATGATCAATCGTATCAAACGCTGCTGAGAGATCAATAGAAGTTAACAGCACCGATTGATGATGATCTAAGAAATATTGAATAGAAGTTGTCATGCCAATTAAGGAGTGTTCCGTGTTATGGTGCTGTCTAAAACCGGTTTGATTCGGATGTAATACGTTAGTTTTTTCTACAAACTCTGAAATTTGGTTGAAAACAATTTTTTCTGTTAATTTTGCCAAAAATGGGATGTTAGATATTGGTCTATAATTGGAAAGGTCATCGTGACCAATATTTTTATCTTTAATAGTAGGGTGGATATATGACTTTTTCCAATCCAGGGGCACAGTATGTTGGTTTAAACTTTCGGTAATTAATGTATGGATTAAAGGTCCAAAGATGTCAAAATATTGTTTAAGAATTAAAGGTGGTATTTGATCAGCTTTAGAACCTTTGATATTCAGAGTTTTTAGAGTAAGTTCAATCTCATTTAAGCTAGGTATTTTGAATTTTGAGCATTTAGAGGATAGTGAATCTGGGTTAACCTGTTCAGAATCTATTGAAAGTAGTAAATTATTTTTGAATGATTTCCTAATATTAATAATTTTTTCAATAAAACAGTCGGCAAGTTCTTGGGCTGTGGGAACTATATTACTTGATTCACATTGTTTTTTGTTATTCGGTGTTATATTATTGAGGATGGTATAAAGAATAGAAGGATTTTTAGCTTTTAATATTTTATCGGAATAGTATTTCATTTTGGTCTGATTTATTTTTGCTTTATAGAATTTCGAATGTTCACTGTATGTTAGAAAATTGTTTTGGGTTTTATTTTTCCTCCACATTCGTTCAAGAGATCTTAGTTGTTTTTTAAGAAGTAAGAGATCTGCAGTAAACCAAGGGTTACGGATTTTACGAGCAGAGATGATTTTATTTCGTATTGGAGCAAGCTTATTTATGGTAGCTTGAATGGCCTTGTTCCACATGTTGGTCAAATCATCTATTGAATTAGTGACCGATTCAGAGAAATCTAATTTAAGTGTTGCTTGTATTGACTCAGATGCAAGTTCTTTAAAATTCGTAACGGAAATTGTTTGTTGCTTAGTGTTGGGTTTAATATACGGGTTAGTATAGGCTAATGAAATCAGATAATGATCTGACCATGGAACTGAAAGGCAACAATTTAGAGAGAAGTTGTTTATATCAGATGTTGTTATTAGGGCTGTGTCAATAGTATGACCGGCTTGATGTGTTGGTTGTGTTATTAATGAACATAGGTCTAATTGGTTAATATAAGAAAGAAAGCATTGTGCCGTTGACTTCATTGTTGTATCCACCAGCATACCCAAGTCTTTTTCAAGGTTACTTTCCCCTAGTACTAATCCCCCCATTCTTTAGCTGAACATCGGGTTCTTTTTCCCTATATGCATGACCTTGCATTTCTCTATATTGAAGTTCATTTGCCATTTTTTTTGCCCACTCCTCCAGTTTGTTTCGGTCCCTTTGTAGGTCTTCACATTCTTCCGCTGTTTTAACCCTGCTACAGAGTTTAGTGTCATCCGCAAATTTTATAACATCACACTGGGTGGGGAGACAGCAGTCCTAGCACTAGAAGAGGATAAGGAGTTTCAGAACAGGACCCAGGTGCACTTGGCAAGCTTACTCCTCTGACAGAAGCAGACAATAAAAACTATTGCTCGCAAAAATGGAATAAGCCAAACTTATGGGACGTTTAATGAGAAGTGGGGAAACCCGGCAGGGAGGGCAGGAAAACGATAAGGAGGTGGGAGGGAAATCAAGAAACACGCTTCCTAGGGAGAGAGGAAAGAAGTGTGTTAACAGGATGCAGCAAGATTGGCAGCAGTCACAGCATGCTCCCCAGCCTGGAACTGACTGGAACAGGTATAAACATTACTTTGGTTTCCTGTGGCTTTATTGGCAGCATTTGAAAGAGAGAGAGAGAGAAGGAAAAGTTTTAACATCTTGGTCTTCTTGCAGTTCCAGTCCATTAAATTCCAAAACCAGCAGTCCTCGTCTCCCAAACACCCCCCCCCTCCCTTTCAGGCACTGTCTAGGAGGGGCACCGCCCCACGTGGCAGCCTGTACGTTCTGATGCAATGGGAGGATTGGCAACTTCTGAAAAAGAGACTGTGCATACCAAAAAAAAACCCTCAAAACAAACAACTGACTTTATGGGGCAAGTCTGCATCTACACACGGTGCCAAAAATACCACCACCAAAAATAATGCATGAAAAGAAAAACCTTGGAATCCGGACATTTTAGAGCTGGGGTGTCAAAGTCCCTCCTCGAGGGCCGCAATCCATTCGGGATTTCAGGATTTCCCCAATGAATATGCATGAGCTCTATTTGCATGCACTGCTTTCATGGTATGTTAATAGATCTCATGCATATTCATGGGGGAAATCCTGAAAACCCGACTGGATTGCGGCCCTCGAGGAGGGACATTGACACCCCTGTTTTAGAGCGAATAGGACACTAAAGTATAATAGCTATTAAGCTGGACTGGGACACACAGAGAGGTCACCCTTCGGAAAGAAAGCTATGTTTTCTCCTTCCCCCATATATTTCCCCTTTTTTGCATCCCGTCACACACTTCGACACAATTGACCATTCACTCCTCATACAATGACTCAAAAAAAAAAAAATAGGAATCAAAGATACTGCATTAGACCATTCAACCATAGTAATCAAAGACAAAATCGCATCTGACCCCCTTCAACAGAACTAAGGTATTCCACAAGGATCGATTCTATCTCCTCTACTGTTTAACATCTTTACCCTCCTCTACTAACACTAGGACAATCCATAGGTTTTACAATGTACGCATATGCAGACGATATACAGATACTCCACCCCTTAGATCCAATGACCCAAATGCAATCAAAAACATCAATCAAAAACTAGAACAGATAAGCCTATGGTTTGATGAAAACATGTTATCCCTGAATGCATCTAAATCAAAAATAATGCTCTTTCCTTGTAAAGGCACACATTCCATATCAACACCACCTTATTTCAAGTCAATACCTGTGCAAACAGTCCATGCAGTAAAAACACTAGGTGTAACACTTGATGAAAAATTGAGTTATCATAATCAGATCAGTACTGTGGAACAAAGTCGCTTCCATCGCCTAAGAATGATCCGCTCTATCGCAAATTTATTAGAAGCTCATTTACTAAACATCCTTCTCCACTCTCTCATCATATCTAGACTAGACTATTGTAAATGCGCTCTACAAGGGAATCACTCAGAAAGAACGAAAGAAGATTACAGATAATACAAAATATGGCGATCAAACTATTAACCAAATCAAAAAAATACAACCATATAAAATCCCTTTACTAACATTCAAATCTAAAACCTCCAATAAACCAGAATTCAAACATAGATTAATAATTCCTTATACACTTCTCCCTCCGTATTTGCGGTTTCAGCTATCGCGGTTTCGATTATTCATGCTTTTTAGCTTGCTGGCTCCTCTCCCCCTCTCCCCCCCTACAAATTACATCAGCTTGCATAGAGAAATCGCTGATTCCAAGTGCTTACAGAGAAAATCGCCCGGCACTTTCATCACCGTGTTTTTTTATGCATGCACTGCTTTCATTGTATGCTAATAGATCTCATGTCTATTCATTGGGGAAATCCTGAAAACCCGACTGGATTGTGGCCCTCGAGGAGGGACTTTGACACCCCTTATTATATTATCCACTACAGCCCCTCAGTTATGGAACTCAATGCATACACACCTTCGATAAGTATCTAACATTGATCGATTTAAATCAAATTTAAAGACTTTTCTATTTAAAGATGCATTTGATTTATAGTATATGAAACCTGTTTCCATTTTTCTTTCAGAGATGTTAATTCCCCCCTTCTATTTGTATTACCCTTTTAGGTCTTCCTATCCTATTTTAAAACTGCATCCTCCCCCCCCTCCCGCCTACCTCCTGTAATTCTGTTAGTCCATAGTGCCCATATAAATACAAATACTGTTTTTATATATAAAAGTGTTTGTATGTCCCCCTTTTGTTTTGTCTTTTTTTTTAGAAATTTTATTGTAAAATCGCTTAGAAATTTGATAAGCGGGAGATCAAATTTTAATAAAAGTTGGAAACTTTCTCCCCTTTAACTCCTATTCCCCCTCAACCCTCTCTAAGCGCCACCAATTAATCACCTGTAAACAGCCTCTCCCCTTCAAGTTTCTTTATCTTTGATAAAACGTCTATCACAGGGGTAGGGAACTCCGGTCCTCGAGAGCCATATTCCAGTCGAGTTTTCAGGATTTCCCCAATGAGATCTATTTGCATGCACCGCTTTCAATGCATATTCATTGGGGAAATCCTGAAAACCCGACTGGAATACGGCTCTCGAGGACTGGAGTTCCCTACCCCTGGTCTATCAAAACAAATGTCTAGACCAAGGGTCTCAAAGTCCCTCCTCGAGGGCCACAATCCAGTCAGGTTTTCAGGATTTCCCCAATGAATATGCATGAGATCTATTTGCATGCACTGCTTTCAATGCATATTCATTGGGGAAATCTTGAAAACCTGACTGGATTGCGGCCCTTGAGGAGGGACTTTGAGATCCTTGGTCTAGAGACGGTGTACAATATAAAAGATTATGAGACAGTTAAAATAAGTAAATAAAAGCAATATTTTATCATATATTAAGAAAAATATATTAGATGGATTCTGATTAACCTACATGAGAGGGAGGGAGAGTAGGGGAGGGCAAGGATATTTAAAACAGTGGTTCCCAACCCTGTCCTGGAGGACCACCAGGCCAATCGTGTTTTCAGGCTAGCC
Source organism: Geotrypetes seraphini (assembly GCF_902459505.1). Lineage (NCBI taxonomy): Eukaryota > Metazoa > Chordata > Amphibia > Gymnophiona > Dermophiidae > Geotrypetes > Geotrypetes seraphini. The sequence continues at coordinate 456,839,594 of NC_047084.1, forward strand.
CTAATGAATATGCATGAGCAGATTTGCTTGCCTGTCACTTCCATTATATGCAAATCTCTCTCATGCATATTCATTAGGACTAGCCTGAAAACCCGATTGGTCTAGTGGTCCTCCTGGACAGGGTTGGGAACCACCGATTTAAAATACATGGAAGTAAAATTAATTATAAAAAAAGGACGGGAAATGGGAAGTGGAAAAAACATTGGGAGAGGAATCATTTCAAAAGAAGTAATAGATGTTTCATAGCTTCCCGTGAATCGAGAGGCATCCCCCCTTCCTCTACGATTGCCAGCTATGCTAACCCCCCCTCCTCCCTCCTACTGAGCAAACTCCTGCAATGAATCCAGAGAGCGGATAGTTGCACTGTTTGGGCACCGCCAGCTGGAGCCAATCCCCTGCGCTCATCCCCACCCCCGCGCCCCCTAGCCGAGGCCAAGCCAATGACAGCAGCAGCAGCTCTTCAGCCAGGCAGCAGAGCGTTCCAGTCCCCGCTGTGGAGCCGCCCTCTCCTGGGTGCGGTGCGGGAGGGGGCGTGGCTCTTGGGGGGGGGGCGAAGGGGCCACCGCAGGGGGGTCTCGGCAGCCCGAACGTTCCAACGTGGCCGCCGCGTGCGCAGACAGACACACACACACGCGCGCACGCATGCAAGCGAGCGGCGGTCTCTTACTATCTCCACCAGCAGGATCGTCCCTTTCCTGGTCCTCACGTAGTTCTGAAAGCTTTCCATGTAGCCGGGGGTCTCCGCTCTCGCTGCCGACTCGGACATGCTGGCGGCGGGGCTAAGCGGGCACAAGGCTCGGAGCGGCGGCGGCGGCAGAGACTTGACAGTCGTCCGGCTGTCAGCGTGACGAGAAAGGCTGTGCCGAGCTACGGGGCTTGGTGGGGCGAGGTGCCCCGCCTCTGTGGTTCTGTCCCTTTAAGGAGCGAAGGGTGGGGACTTCTCCGAAGGGAAGAAATAAGAGACAGCCTCGGCCTTAAAAAAAAAAAAAAAAGTTTTTTTTAAAAAACACATGGTAAAGTTAAGACAGGAAAGCAATTAAAGATTAAGCTGGCTGGGGCCCTGCGTGGCAATGGACATGATCCTTTTCTCTGAAACGACCTGTCAAAAAAAACATTTTGCAGGGGGGGGGGGGGAAAGAAAAGAGTTGCAATGGCTCTCGGCGTTGGAAGCTGAATTAACCCAGCTCACCATATTTGGCAAAACGCTGGATTGTATCCAAAAGCCTTGTTCTGTGTCACATAACCTTTTATGCAGGGAATCCTAGTAACCAAAATCCAAAAACTAGAACTGCAGTTCCTGTTGGGTAAAAAAACAAAACAAAACCCGGGACTAGAATAGCTCCACTGGATCCGAGTTTCCAGGAGACTTTCCACAGTCTCTCTGGGCCTGTCAAAAGAAAGTCTGATAGCCTAGAAGTGGGTGTAGAAAAAGAGCAAAATGAAGTGAGTAGGGATAAGGGAGAGACAGCTTGCAGGGGATACATAAAGGCAAGAAACAGTACTCGGAAAAAGGAGAGAGGAAGGGACAGAGACAGACGATATGGGAAAAGAGAGAAAGCAGGAGAAGGGAGGAAGGCTGCAGAGAAAGGAAAAGACAAGGAGAGAGGGGGAGAGGAGATGGGGAGAGAATCCCCCAAAGAAGCCCGAGAGGAAGCTCTAGGGGACTTGATGAGAGAACCTGGGCATTGGTGTTTCCTAGGACATGTATTGGCATGTTGGCTAATGAACTTCTGTCCTGTGGGCATATAAATATTGGTGCCTGCATGATGATTTTTGGCACTGTGAGGTGGAGCTTGGTGAATCACCTTCCTTGTTCTGAATGTCAGATATTCAACCCTTCCCCCCCCCCACACACACACTTGTTCTTTCTCTTCTTATTCACACAAAGTCCCTGTTCACTTCTGTAGTAGGGTGTGATCAGCACCGACAGGCCAACTGGCAGGAAGCAGCCCTGAGCTGGTGGCGCTGTGCCAAGGGGTGACTCATACACCCTGCTTTCCTGTGAGATGCTTCCTTGGCACACCCCACCAGGTCTCCACAGCAACAGAGATTTCTCAGAGATCCTCGTCTAAAGTGGTCCAGGTCTGTCGTTTCTGGTGGCAGAATAGCACCAAAAGAAATGGAGACCCAATGATCCACAGTGAAGTCAATCCGACGATGGAGCTGTGGATACTGGTGTTCTGAGACGAGTTTATTGTACACTCTAACACTTTAAAATCATAAAAATACAAATGGGGTAGAATAGGTCATAGATGTGGTTCAAAGAATGCCCCCACCTGCTATTGGTTGAGAAACTGGTGGTAAATAGCATGGTTAGGACCTGAACCACCAGTGAGTGCCAGTTCTCAGTCTTCCCCCTCCTGCAGTGGCAGCCTCTCTGTGGAGGATGGTGTGTACTTGCATTTATCTCTCTTTGATTAATCATTAGCCATAGGTTCTATTGGCATGAGTGAGGTTTCTGAGTGCAGAACAGAGAGAGAGATAGCTAGAAAATGACACGGGGAGGAGGAATTTATCACCATTTGAGCTCATCCCCGTCCCTGCCCTGTCCCCGTGAGCTCGGTCCCCGTCCCCACCTTGCAAACTGTCAGATCCCATCCGCACAAGCCTAGAATATTTATGATTTTATACTAAACTTATTTTATTAAAGTATAAAAAGAGACAACATTCTGTACAATTGCCATTTAATAAACACAAATAATACAGAGCAAGGATCAACAAAACCCCTGTCTCCCCTCCCTTTCACAAATATCCCCTCCACTATTGTGAAAACTGAACAAACCAAATTACTACAGAACGCTACATAGAAAAATCAAGCTAATAGAATACTTGTCACACATTGCAGGAATAGTGTTAGGGGAGTGCAACTAGGGCAACTGCCCCCTGATCAGAGAGAGAGCCCTAAACCAGCTGGAAGCTAAAGAAGCACAGCCTGGGCTTTGCAGTTCCCAATTATGTCTAATACTAGCTCTAGCAAGATACATATTTCAAATCTGAAATATTCTAATCACAAAATATAAAATAAATGTATTTTTTTCTACCTTTTGTTGTCTGGTAATTTTATTCTTCAAATCACATTGGTCTCAGGCTTTGGTTTTGGGTTCCTTCTGTCTTCCATCATGACATGGCTGGCTCCTGAAGGTAAAATAGGCGCAAGAGGAGCTGGGGAGGAGATGCTGAGTCTGACCTGGGCACAATTTTTTTAACCACAGGAGCAAGACTTTTCACCGCTCCCACAGGGCGGTAAAAGGTCTTGTTCCCGTTCCTGCCGGGCGGTGAAAGGTCTTGTCCCCATTCCTGCGGTAAACCAGTTGGAAATGTCTCCATTCCTGCGGATTTACTGCGGTGACTGCGGTAATCGGTCCCCGTGTCATTCTCTACCAAGAGCCTACCCATACAGCAGATAGAACCCTGCACAGTCTGGGAGAACTATGTTCTTAAGTGATTATTGTGTGTTATAAAGATGGCTTATTAATTCATTCACAATTAGACAGCAAAAAAGACAAACTACTCCACCAAACTGTTGTCAAAAGATAAACATCAAAAAGTGGAGCGGTTATATAAACTTTTCAAGATTATCAATAACCTATTTTGAACAAACTTTGTAAATACAGTACTTAAAAAAAACATGCAATGTGTGATGACTGTAAAATATGTTTTTAAAAAAATGTTTCAAAAATACATTCACCGAGGGTGGAAGGACCTCAGACTCCCTGTCCCAGCTCACAATAGAACACAGCCTGTGCTGGTCCATTCAATGGGTTGTCTTTTCAATCATCAGTCCACCACCCCCTCCAATCGTAACTTAGATATGCAACAAATTCCGGAGCTTGGGAGACGCAGCTGCATGGATGTGTAACGGTGCAGCTCCCATCCCCAGGCATCTCCTGTTCACTTTCACAGCGATTTAAATTGTTCCCTCAGAAGCTGGTAAACTTAAATCTACTCGACAATGACTTCTGTCAAGCAAACCAAAACTGAAACGGCTTTAAACCCTGCAGGGAAGGCTAAAAGGCTAAAGGCAGATCCGTCCACACCTTCTAAGACTCCTTTACCTACAGATGCCCTAGACATGATAGAGCTGATAGAGGAACTAAGAATTATTAAAGCAGTGCTTACAGAAAACACTGATCGGCTGGCTGGCTGCAGTGAAGGAAGAAGTGGTGTTCCTTCTGTTTAGTGAATCGCAGCCTTCCTACTTTGCATACCATTTCACCTCATTTGCATGGGTGGATCGGGTGGGGGGGGGGTGTTTGATATGCCAGGGGGTTAGTGAACCGGGTCGGGGTCAGGGAACGCTCGCAAACTGGTCGGGACACGATCGGTAAGCTTAGTGAATCTAGCCCTATATCTTTTTGATAGTGCGGTCTCCAGAATTGCACACAGTACTCCGGGGTCTCACCAGAAACTTATTCAGAAGTACTATCACCTCTTGACCTTCTGGCCACTCCTCTTCCTATGCCCCCAGCCACCCTGGCTTTTGCAGTGGCCTTTTCTACCTGTTTGGCCACCTTAAGATCATCAGATATGATGCACAGGAAAGAGAGGCACAGAGTGCCTTCGTAATAGCGAAAGAAGAAAGAGCATAACAGAGACAGTTACAAGCAACAGGAAGATAAATGATAAGAAAAGAGCTAAAGGAAAAAGTATAGCATTTCTTCCAGCAAGCTTTCTCTGTTTTGCTTCTTGAGATTGATATGGAGGGGACACAAGAGCTTCTAGTGTGCGAGGGGGGGTTGTTATTTTTATGCTGTATTAGGTGGGTTCTGTTGGAGGGGGCTTTCCTATTTTATTTTATGGTGCTCTTTTCTTATTGTGTTCCATGTGTATATTTTAATACAGTCAAACCTCGGTTTACGAGTATCGCAGTTTGCGAGTGTTTTGCAAGACGAGCAAAACCATTTTTGCAAATTGTGGCTCGCAAACCAAGCATTGACTCAATTTGCGAGTCCCCCCGCCCGCAAACTGGCATCAACCCCCCACCCCCGCCCGCAAACACTGCCCCCCCCCACCGTGAACCGGCATCCCCCACCCGCCCAAATTGAAGGCTTACCCCCAATGTAGCACCGGCACACAGCACCAACCCACAGGAGGTGCCAGTGCCCAAAGATCCTGCCTCTTCCCGGACAAGGTCTCCTGGCTCCTGCCTCTCTCCGAGGTTCTCTGAGAGAACGAGAGCCAGAAGGCCTTGAGCATGTGCAGATGCTCAAGGCCCAGTCCGGCAAGCAGCATGATCTTTGGGCACCGGCACCTCCTGTGGGTGGTGCTGCGTGTTGGTGCCACATTGGGGGTAAGCCTTCAGTTTGGGCGGGCGTGGGATGCCGGTTCGCACGGGGGTAGCGAACGTTCGTGAGGGGGGGGCGGCGTTTGCAAGCGAGGGGGGATGTGGAAGCGCACCAGTGGCCTCGGGGGTGGGGGGTCTTTTGGGGATGTGGTGGGGTGGAGCAGCGCCGGTGGCTGGGGGGGGGGGAGGAGGGGAGGTGGAACCAATCAAGCGAGTTTCCCTTACTTCCTATGGGGAAACTCGCTTTGATATACGAGTAATTTGGTTTACGAGCATGCTTCTGGAACGAATTATGCTTGTAAACCAAGGTCCACTGTATTGTAAACTGCTTAGTTTGCTTTTGTAGTGAGGTAGTATATTAAGATAAATAAAGCTGTAAACCAGCATTAAAATCTTTACACTAGGCCTAAGTCAGTGGTCTCAAACTCAAACCCTTTGCAGGGCCACATTTTGGATTTGTAGGTACTTGGAGGGCCGCAGAAAAAAATAGTTAATGTCTTATTAAAGAAATGACAATTTTGCATGAGGTTAAACTCTTTATAGTTTATAAAACTTTCCTTTAACAGTTTTACCTTATGCAAAATTGTCATTTCTTTAATAAGACATTAACTATTTTTTCTGCGGCCCTCCAAGTACTCTATTTTTTCTGCAGCACTCACATTTAAAGTTTAATATATTTTCTTTCTCAAAACTGGCACATTTCTATTACTAAATTGAAAATAAAATCATTTTCCTACCTTTGTTTGGTAATTTCATCAGTCTCTGGTTTCACTTTATTCTTCTGACTGTGCATCCAATATTTCTTCTCTTTTTTCAGCCTCCTGTATGCTTCTTCTCCTCCAGACCTCATTCCCTCCCCCAACTTTTTCTTTCTTTTTCTATGTCTGTCTTTCTCTGATTCCTTGCCCCATTTTTTGCTTTGTTTCTGGCTCCTTGTCCCCCCTTCTTTCTTTTTTCCTTCTTGCTCCCTGTCCCCCCCTTTCTTTCTTTTTTCCTTTTGGCTCCCTGCCCCCCCTTCTTTCTTTCTTCCTTCCTGCCCTCCCCCATGCCAGGGAATAGGCGGCTGCGGCTGCTGCTGCTGCCGCCATCAGGAACAGACCGAGATCTCCACGGGGCCGACCAACTCTCGCCGCCCGACGTCAATTCTAACGTCGGAAAGGACGTTCCAGGCAGCCAGGCAACGATTGGATAGCCAGAACGTCCTCTCGACGTCAGAATTGAGGTTGGGCGGCGAGAGAAGAGGGAGATCAAAGAGCATGGTGCCGGCCTGTTCCCCGAAGGCAGCGGTGAGAAGGGAAGGGAAGCAGTTGGGCACCCCTGCTCTAGACGAGCCGCAAGCCGCACTCTAGGAAGAACAGTGGAGGGTGACCAGCTGTGCGGACCGCCCCCCCCCCCCCCTTGGTATGCCACTGGAGCAGCAGCGTGTCTGGCCGGCTCATTCCATTCAAAGCCGCGGGTGGCGGCTCCTTGCGAGATCCGCACCTGCGTCTGAAGCCTCTCTGATGTTGTGATGTCAGAGAGGCTTCCGATGCAGGAGTAAATAGCACAAGGAGCCGCCAACCCGCGGCTTTGAACGGAATGAACCGGCCAGACCCGCTGCTGCTCCAAAAGGAAGGGAATGATCCAGTCCAGACTGCAGGCCGCAAATAAAACTTGGAGAGCCACATGTGGCCCGCGGGCCGCGTGTTTGAGACCGCTGGCCTAAGTGATCATGAAGGTGTATGGAAATCTTCATTAAACTATTGTTAAATTTAAAAAAGGAATTATGCTATTAACTTTAGGGTCCTTTTACAAAGGTGTGCTAACGGACTTTGCATGCACTAAGAAGCCTATCTTATACCTAGGAGCTTAACATTTAGTGCATGCCAACTAGGGCAGACTAATTAATTTGTTAGTGCACCTCAGTAAAAGAACCTTTTTGAGAGTTACGCTCCTGAATTGGTCTTTTTGAAAAACTGACTATGGCTAGATAATTTATTGAATAACAGCTGCATCTAGTGATACAATCAAGCTACGTATTATCCCCCAAATTCTGTATATGGCACCCTAAATTATGCATGCAAATCAGTGTGCAAAACTGATTTGCACGCATAACTTAATTGTTTAACAAGGCAAAATGGCACCATTAATTGGCAATTAACACCTCATAATTGCCATTAATTGGAAGTTTTTGCATGCACTGCCTAAAATGTGCATCAATTCACCTATGTAAATCTGAAAAGGGGGTGTGGTTAGGGGCAGATTGTGGGCATTCATATAAATAATGCTCAAGTTTATAGATTATGGGGCTCATAATCGAAACTTAAGTATGTCTAAAAACATGCCCAAGTTGGCACTTGGACGATCTAAAACAGTGTTTCTCAACTCGGTCCTGCAGTACCCCCCTGGCCAGTCAGGTTTTCAGGATATCCACAATGAATATGCATGAAAGAAATTTGCATATAATGGAGCCAATATATGCAAATCAAGTTTCTGCATATTCATTGTGGATATCCTGAAAACCTGACTGGCCATGGGGTACTCCATGACCAAGTTGAGCTACACTGATCTAAAAGACAGGTCTCCAAGTGCTGATAATCAAAGCAGCTTTTTGGACGTATCCAGGGACGTTTTAGGCCTCTGAATCTTGCTGTGCGCCCAGAGCTGAAAGGGGCATTTTTGGAGGAGTGGTTAGGGATGTAGGCCAACCTAGACTTAGTCATCCTGCTGGGATAAATGAAGGTTTGACGAGACTGCCTAGGCGAAACTTATATGTTGTAAATTAGACGATATAAAGACAGGTATATGTGCCCAAAATTTATCAAAAGTAACCCGATAACCACTGCAGAGACAAAATAAAGACACACACACTCCCCCATGTTGCACCCCCACAAAGTTCAGAATAAAAACGTTCGTACCTGCCTCCGGAATATCAGCACCTGGCATAGGAAAGCCTAGTAGAGCTGCACAGAGGTGACGTAAGTGGTCCGGGGGTGGGCTAGGGAACCATAGGAGGACCCAGGCCCATAAGCCACTCTAACCACTACATTCATGGTGGAAAATGTGAGCCCACCAAAAAACCCCAAAATCCCTACTGTACTGCCATATAGGTGCCATCTGCAGCTAAATGGGCTATTGGGGTTGTAGACAAGAAGGTATAGTGAGTTTTGGGAGGGTGTAAGGGAGTTCTGGTGAGATGATTAGGTGGCACCCTTTTTGTGAAGTTCACAGCAGTGCCCTGTAAGGTGCCCCACTGCTCTGTTGCCATATCTGGGTGGCCAGTCCATCACTATACTGGCCCCTCCCACATCCAAAAGGTCTTATTTTGGACTTGGACAAATTTTATGGTTGAGAATGTAGAATAAAGATAGTCATAGTGGCCGTCTAGATGATCAAACGCCTAGACATATAGCTAGACAATTTTCAAAAAATGGAATAGTTTAGACATACTTTTTCGAGAATGGACATTTTACTAGTGATGATTTTGGGCGACTAGTGCCCTACGTCCAAATTGGACTTAGATGTTCCTTTTTATTTTGGTCCGCTATGTGCTCAATACCTAGGCGTAGGCATTTAGATCTAAATTGCATATTATTCTATAAGATACGCATAACCTTTATTGAATCATGCTTAGTGCAACAGTACTAGTACGCTATCCTTTATCTGAAATGCTTGGGCCATTTCGGTTTTCAGAATGGTAGCACCAGAATGCGCTAAAAACCACCATCAATGTTTTGTAAACAATAGACAGCTAGGGATGGGGAGGGTCTCAAAAGCCATATATGTGAATTTCAGGGAGACCCCCATTTGCTATTTTGGCATGCGGACTCATAAAAACACTGGTCCGGGTCTACGAACTGACTATTAATCCCCACGGACTATTAAGCTCCCACCACCACCACTAAGGACTATTAAGGGGGTCCTCCCAACCCCCATGGGCTATTAAGCCCCTCCCTCCCCATCTATTAAGCCCCACAACGTATATCGCCTCCCCCAAGTACAAGCAGCCAGCCCGACCCAGCAATGCATCCAGCCATCTGGTGCCACGACAGACCATCTGGTTCCTCGAGGGAAGTGATTCACTTATGAAGGCATCAGGGATGCTCATAGGCTGGCCCTGTGAATACCATAAACAGACCTGTGTTTTCAATGTTGCCAATCTCTGGCCTGCCTTTGCAAACCAGAATGGCCATGCTCTCAGGAATAAAAGGAACCAAGTGTTTACCCTGATGCCAGTCTCTGGCCTGCCCTGGAAACCCAGAATGGCCATGCTCTCAGGGATAAAAGGAAACAAGTGTTTTAAACCCTGGCCATCCTGGTGCTCTCAGGGATAAAAGGAAGCAAGTGTTTTACTCTGGTGCCAATCTCTGGCCTGCCAAGACATTCCCCTTCATTTGGGCCTCAACCATAACACCCAAGAGGCAGAAAATAATGCAGTCTGTGGCTTTGTATTTGGTTTTTTATTTTTATTTTATTTTACAAAAACAAGGAAATTAGTGGACATTTCTTGCACTTCCTTCATTTAGCACTTTGGCAGCAATCTCCCTCTCACTGAGGGATTGTACAATGGGTAAATGGTTGTCAATGTTCATCAACTCTTCAATCTCTACTGCTCCTATCGAGGCATAAGAGCCGATGGTTGCTATGTTCCAGTCTTCATCATGGACTCTGAAGCCTCCGAATTCTCCCTCCTCATCGTCACTGTCGAACAATGTCGCAGCCCAAAGCTTGTGCCAAGCGTGTTTTAAGGTTGGCTGGGTTACCTGGTTCCAAGCATCAGCAAGTCCATAAATAGCATCCTTAAGAGTAAATGCCTTCAAGAAGTGCAGGATTCGTGCTCACAAGAAGATCTGCTGGTGGATGTGCAGGGCAATTGTCCAATATCAGTAATGCTTTGGGGTTCTCTCCCAGTCCAGCCTCCCTGCAATGCTCTTTCACTGCAGGGACAAAATATTGGTGGAACCAGTCACTAAAGCTCTCCTGTGTCACCCAAGCTTTTCTCTGTGACATATAGTTCACAGGAAGATGTCTTATTCCCTTCAGGCACCTTGTATTTTGGCTTTTGCCGATCATGGTCAGATTTAACTTGTGTGTCCCAGCCGCATTGGAACAGGCTAGAACTGTAACCCGGTTTTTCATGTCTTTAAATCCAGAAGGTGCTCGTTCATCAGCTGTGGCCAGTGTTTTTCGGGGGACATATCGCCAGTAGAGCGCCGTCTCGTCGGCATTATAAATTTGCTCAGGACCCAATGAATTCCCAGCTGCTGCTACTATGGAAGCAAATTCATCAATGTAACTTTGAGCTGCCTCGTTATCTGCAGAAGCTTTCTCTCCACATATTTTGAGACATTTGAGTCCGTGGCGCTTTTAAATTTATTGCAGCCACCCTTCTGAGTACACACAGTCACTGCTGCCAATTCTCAGTGTTCGTTGGAACTTTTTGGCTTGTTTTCATAACATCACTTCGTCAAACCTTCGTTGCCATAGCCATGCAAGCAGTACACGGTCAAACTTTCAAATTTTTGCCCTGTGCAGCAGTTTTACGACTAAACATTAATTTGTGGTCCTCGCTCTCATGGAATAACTTTAACAGCTGACGCTTTTGTTTCCTTAAGTCATACACAGTTGTGGTTCCCACACCATATTAAAAAACAAGCTGTTGGACGCCTGTACCTTGGTCGAGCTTCTGTAGCAACTCGACTTTCTGTGCTATCGACAGGCATATGTGTTTCCTTTCCATTCGCTCAACAGACTCGCAGATGCTCAAGGCCCAGCAGAAGAGAAGGCCGATCTTCGGGCACCGGCACCAAGCACAGGACATGCCGGTGCTGGTGCCCAGATGACGGTAAGAAGCGGTGGGGGGGGTACCCAATCACGGCGGGCGGGGGGTGCCCGATCGTGGGGGGGTGCCAAATCGCGGCAGGGGGGTGCCGGATCGCATCGGGGGGGGGGGGGGGGTGACGGATCATGGGGGGAGGGTGCCGGATCGCGAGGGGGAGGGGTGCCAGATCGTGGGGGGGGGGGGGCGCTCGTAAATCGAGCCACACTCGGTTTCCGAGGCGCCGATTTTGAAAATGTTTTGCTCGTCTTGCAAAACACTCGCAAACCGGTGCACTCGTAAACCGAGGTACCACTGTATTTCCAGTGCTCTGCTGCACCAGCCGTGATACAGTTTTTGCACAGCACACATATAACAGCTTCCATGCTCTCAGACAACCAGACCGACACGGCTTACTGGTACCGTGGCAGTGGGTGGGTTCACCAAATTCCTTCCTCGGGCAATATCAATATAACAATTCCACCTCTCCCCCCCCCCTTCCCGCACTCCCAATACTGAACAGCAAACAAAGGAGGAATGAATGGAGCCAAAGCTAACAAACTACCTATTCAATAGACAGCTTCGCACCCTCAGGGTCAAAGTGTTCCAAAAGGCTCACCAAGTGCATTTAAATTGACGACCCATGGAAGAATCCAAGTCCTGAATTTGTATCTGGTCCATCTTGAGCAAGGTAAGCATCTGCATTCGCCATTGGAATAGTGAAGGAGAACACAGGGCAAGCCAATTAAGCAAGATTACTTTTTTCCCCATCATAATTGCCCTCTGCAAAAAGGAACAATATCCACGAAGAACAGGAGTTTGCAGCAAATATAAATCAAATAGTATCAAAAGATTCAGCTTTATTCCACAAGTCCAGATGGACTTTCCGCGGTCGGTGAATGGCCTTGTCCCCGTCACCGCAGCGACTGCTAGTTTTCTTCCCCGTTTTCGGCGGTGACCCGCGGCTTAAATGCGGTGGCCGCGGGTAAACCGTCACCGTGTCATTCTCTAATAAGTAAGTAAGTAGACTGCTCCAAAAAACATGTGGCCTAAAGTGGCAGGAGTCTGAGAAAGGCCCATGTATCTGAATCTATGAGGTGCAATATAAAGACATAAAGCAAACTTATAATGTTCCCAATGCAAAACATTGTCTGATGTTTTATCAGAAGCCAGTACATGTTTTTTTGTAATCCATAAGAGATAACTGCATGCCAAGATCCTCATTCCAAGCCAATACATATGTAGGATAATGAAATTCAGTGGTGGAATCTTGAAGATACCGAAGATGAAACCACAAGGGAACCGAAAGCCGGGCTCCCAAAGTATAACAAGTAGCCAGTTCATCCTGAACATCCTCTGTTAAATCCTCCCAAGGAAGGCTCTGAATGTAATGGCGAGGTTGTAAATAACAAAATATTTCTCCAAGCGTCAAGGAGTATTCCTCCCAAAGTGTCGTAAAGGGTTTCATATGACCCTCCCCTATGTAATGTTATATTATAACACTGTGAATGTTTCCAAATTTATTGTCACCTGATATGCCGTCTATCATCAGATAACTAAATGATTTACAATGTTAAAATAAAATTTAAAAAGCGAATAAAAATACAGTAGTTAGAAGGGGATAACATAACAAAATATACATACTGGACCCAATGGGAGAGGAGGGGAAAGGGGAAATGAAAAATACATCCAGATTTTTTATTTTTTTTTAAGGGAGGAACGGGAGGGGGGGAGGGAAAATACGTTAGATGGGGGTCGCTTCTGTAGAAGCGTTTATTTCCTCTGCTGCGGTGTTGACTTTTCTGCGTAAGGGGTTTCATCTTAGGAGCTGTAAGCATCTCTGAAAAGGGAAATTTTGATTTTGGATCTGAATTTGTCCAAAGATGACTCTAGTCGAATGTCTAGTGGTAGAGCATTCCAAGGAGGAGGGGGCAGTTATCGAGTTGTATCATAAAATATCTCACAGATAGATGGGATCACTAATAAGTTTTGGTTGTAACCCATCCTGAGCTCTCTTGGGAGGACAGGATATAAAAAACCAAATAAATAAATGCAAAGGTGTTACAATACCTTTGGGTGGGGCCTTAGGCCTCTCCTTGAAGCCAAATTGGGTTAAGCAAATAGCTGGTCTATTTACTGGGATATTATTAACCTCCCTTTCAAGTAGACATTCAGCCAAAGTGATTTGCAATAGATATGATAGTAATCAGTGACTCTTAAGTATTTCCCCCATCTGTCCCTGGCAGGAATACAATTTAATTGTGGTACCTATGGCAATGGAGTGTTGTGTGAAATTGCCCAGAGTCACAAGGAGCAGGCTGGGATCAAACTCACAACTCTAGGGAGCTGAGGCCACTCTTCCACGCCACTATATTATGACTGTAATAGCCAGCCAGCGCTTTAAAATTAACTTATCCCCTCCCCCCCCCCCTTTTACAAAACTGTGGCAAGAGGTTTTTAGCGCCAACTAGGCATGCTGAATGTGCTGCTATGACGGTCATAGAATTCCTATGAGTGTCGAAGCAGCGCAGAGCATTCAGTGGCGCTAAAAACCTCTTGTGTATTTTTTTTGTAAAAAAAAAAAAAAAGGGGGGGGGGGTTAGCCAGCCAAGTTTGAGCTGGCTGAAATAGACTAGATGATCAGTGGAAATGACTCGGCATTGAATATCCAGGTTCAGCACCAACTGCAGGAGTTAGCCGGCCTCCCTCCCACGGTCTGAATATTTGGCGCCAATACATTGAAATCTTCAGATCAGTATTCAGCGATCATAAAAGCAAATAGAATATTGGGAATTATTCAGAAAAAGACGGCGGACATGGCGTGGAGTGTTATCATTTCTCTGTATCAATTCATGGCATGGCTGTACCTTAAGCATGGTGGGGCCAATTCTAGATACAATATGTCGTCTACAAAAATCGATGCTGACTTCCACTTCAGGTTATTGAGGCCAGCAGCGTGCCTGATTTTAAGGCCAAATGGGATAGACACGTGGGATCTATTCACAGAGAAAGGTAGGGGAGAGTCATTGGGGTGGGCAGACTAGATGGGCCGTGGCCCTTATCTGCCGTCTATTTCTATGTTTCTGTGACTAGTGTGGCGTCAAACACATTTCTATGAAAGTTATGCGCACTATATAGAATCACACTTAGCACTGCCTATGCAGCGTTGGATGTCGCTATGCATCCTAATATTTAGGTATACCCTATTTATGCCAGTGTTTTCTCGGCCTAAATGCTTCCGCCTAAGTTGTGTGTACAATGGCCCATATTCTATAATCGTGCGCAAACTAAAAGAAAAAAAAAAAAAACCAATGATCTTCCCCCCTAACCACACCCACTTTTTAGATAGCACTTTGGACAAGGCAGCTAACTTTTATAGAATTGCGCCTACCAAGTTGCATGCCTACCATTCAATTAGCTTTAATTAACATCAATTATGAGTTAAGTGCCAATTATTGGTGCCGATTAAGCTTATTAATCAATTAAGGGCTCCTTTTACTAAACTGCGATAGAGCTTCTTACCGCAGGCCTGCGAGGTAAGCAGTCCAATGCTCATTCAATTCCTATGAGCATTGGAACATTTACCTCGCTGGCCTGTGGTAAGAAGCTCTATCGCAGTTTAGTAAAGCCCAGCGTAATTTAGGTGCCTACTTTAGTTAGGCATGCTGATGTAGGTGCCTAACTTTAGGCAGACTTTATAGAATACTAGTTTTTTAGCCTGTTACATTAACGAGTGCTAGAATAGATGTGTACACAGGCATTTCTTTCTTTCTTTCTTTCTGTATGTTTGTCTTTCTTTCTCTCTCCTTGGCCCCCTTTCTTTCTGTCTCGCTCCCTGCCCCCTGTCTGTCTGTCTTTCTTTTTTTCTTTATGTCTCTCTCCCCCTGTCTGTCTTTCTTTCTGTCTTTCTCCCTGGCCCCTGCCCTCTGTCTCTATCCCTGCCCCCTGTCTTTCTTTCTTTCTGTCTCTCGCCCCCTGTCTGGTTTTCTTTCTGTCTCTCTCCCTGGCCGCTGTCTGTCTTTCTCTCTTTCTTTCTGTCTCTCCCCTCCATCCAGCAGCAGCACCCCTTCCCTGCACCCCCTGTCCAACAGTAGCCCTTCTCCCTTCCTTTTACCTGTCCAGCAGCATCCCTTCCCTGCTCCCCCTGTCCAGCAGTAGCCCTTCTCCCTTACTTGCCTCATCTCAAAAAAGACATAATGCAATTAGAAACGGTACTGAGAAAGGTAAATAAAATGATAAATGGGATAAAGGACTTTTCAGCTGAGAGGGGATATGATTGAAATCTATAACATCATGGGTTGGGTAATGGTTATTTTTACACTTTCAAATAGTTCTAAGATATGGGGCTTACCATGAAACTAACAGGTAGCACGTTCAAAATAAATCTGATCTAAAGAAGGTATTGCCTTTGAAAGCATATCAAAAATGTACTATGTTCAATAAAGCAGGTATCATCTTATTTTCTTTTTGTTTTGTCTTTATTTAATACCATAACAAATCAGAAAAGCTCTGTTATTTGTTGTAGTTAGATATGGTCAAAGCATTTAGCATAGCTGAATTTAAAAATAGTTTAGACAAGCTCCCGGAAGAGTTCATAAGCCATTATTATCTATGCAAGCTTGGGAAAACCACTGTTTACCTCTCAGTGTGTGAATAACAGGGAATGGATCTGCTCTCACGCGATCTGTATTGGCCACTGTTGGAGACTGGGCTTGATGGTGATCATCCTGTCTGCATATCTGCCCAGCTAATACCTTTCTTATACACTGTTCTCTCCACACAGAATGTGTAAGGATTACGGTATGGATATTTTTTAATCCTCCTATTTCATGAATATTCACATTAAATTATTATCTCCAAATACATTTTAGGGATTTGTATGTGTTTTGCATCTGAGCCACAGCAGATAGTTATTGCACCTCATGCGGTTCACAAGGATCCTGAAAGGGGGGGGGGGGTTGGGGGGAGGGGATCCACTTATTTCACAAATATGCCGTCCCATTTAGGTCACCCTACATTATAACTTTTGGCCTACTACAGCACCTAATAACCTTTGGGTTTCCCATCTGATGGGCATCAAATTCCAGGATGAATCAGGGGAACATGAAAATTCTGGCATCTTTTTGTGGGCATCAATCTATTGCATCAATATGCACCAATTGTCGCCCTCTCTTTTGTTTTGCATCTGATCCTCAACAGATTTTCAAGGCATATTAGGGGGGGGGGGGCTGTAAGGATCATGACTGAGGTATATTTCACAGATCCACTTTCAGTATTTCAGAAACATAGGCAGTGGCGTAGCAAGGGTGAGAATTGCTCGGGATGGTGGTGCCCCTCCCCCCCTCATCTCCGTCCCCGCTCATTCCCCAATCCCACCTGCGGTGCGCGCCCCCTTCCCTCCCCTTGTATCTCTAGTTTAAGTTGTTGCTCGTGGCGGTCAGCAACGTGCTCCTCGTGACCCCTCCCCCCCCCATCGGCTCTCCCTCTGACATCACTTCCTATACACGACACCCAGAAGTGACAGCAGGAGAGCCGACGGGGTTTCAAGGAGCATATTGTTAACTGCTGCTAACAGCTTTAACTAGAGGTATGGGGGAAAGGAAGAGGAGGTGCACATGTGGAGGGGGGGGGAATGGAAAGATACAGATGGGTGGAGAGGAGGAGGTGTGCCAGCTCCCCACCAACATGGTGCCCAGGGCAGACTGCTCCCCCCCTCAACCCCCACCCCTTTACTTCGCCACTGAACACAGGTATACAATTATCCCATCCAGAGACTTTTTCATTTTGTTCTCTGATACACACCACATTGTCAGGAGATTTGAAGGGTCTGCAAGGATCAAGGCAAGTGAAACTTATTGGGGGTGGGGGAGGGTAAACACATTCTATGAATGTACATGTGCACTTATGTCACCTAGAGGCTTATTTTCAAAAAAGAAAAACATCCAAAAAAATGGCATAAAGGGGCAGACGGACGTTTTTCTTGTCAAATCTTCCAAATCGCTATTTTGGAAATCTATTGCGAGCTGGATTTCTATGCTGTATGTCTGCAGTGCATCTAAATCTCAGTGAGGCATGTTGGCGGTGCATTTTGGGTGGGACTAGGGCAGGTTTATGATCCGGACATTTTCTACAGTAATTGAACATCGTAGACTACATCTATGGCTCAATTTGTATGTTTGAGGGTAGACCTGTTTTAATAATGAATAAGTGCCACAAAGGTGTCCAAACTGACCAAATGACCACTGGAGGGATGTAAGAATGACCCCCTCTCACCTCCCCCCCCCCCCAAAGATGTAAAGGAAACAGTGCCTGAATGACAGCTTCAGATATTATGGAGTAGCCTGGTAGTCAGAGTAGGTAGCACTCTACCTACTACACAAGGTCGATTATGTGAGCCTTCCAAACCCCACCCTAATCCCACTGTACCTACATATAAATGACACCTGCAAGAATGAGGGCTATCGGTGTGGTGTACAGTTGGGTCCAGTAGGTTTTGGGTGTATGTTGGAAGGCTCACCATACACTATAAGGGGGCTATGGTGAGATGTATTGTGTCCCTCTATGGTGCCCCACTATTCTGCTGGGATGTCTGTGTGGCCAGTCTGTTAAAATGCTGGTCCCTCCTACATCCCAATGGCTTGTTTTGCGCATTTTGCTTTTGAAAATGGTTCAAAAAGATAGACACACACCGAGGACAAGATGCATCTGAGAAATGGCCCTTTTTGAAACAAAAAGACAAACATTTCCCTGTTCCACAAAACATCTAAACACGAATTTAGACATCATATTGAACATGCTCCTCCACATAACCTTCTCATTTTGCATCATATCCACACCAAGCTTTCACGAACTCTCTGAGGAATATGGCAGCCATTTTTTGAGTGAATTTACCATATGTATTCCACTTTTGTGCCCCCTTATAACCGTAAGATTTTGCATCCCGTTCACATCAAATTTTCTGGCCATGTCAGAGGATCCAAGACGAGTTGGATACAAGTATACATGAATTTTTTTTCTATATTCAGCTACATTTGTGTGTTTATTGCAGAAACAAGACTCCATGAGTTCTGTGTGGAAGTGCTGGCATCACAAGTACAAGCCAAGAGCATCTGGGGAATTAATGTGTCCATGATGCTCCCTTTGATATAATGTAGTGATTTTTCTATTTGAGAAACTACAGTGCTTTCAGTTCTTCCCTTGCTAATTTTTATTTTTTTTAAATTTTGGGGTCCTTATATTAAGGCGCGCTAACCGATTTAGCATGCACTAAATGCTAAGGCATCCATTCTATTCTATGGGCGCCGTGTTAGCACGCACTAATCTTTAATGTGCGCTAAATTGGTTAGCACGCCTTAATAAAAGGACCCCTTTATTTTTATTAACTTTTCCAATTAACATATCGTTAACCTTGGAAATATAAAAAAAATCATAGAAATAATTTTCTAGGTACAATAAACAAAAAAATAGAAAAAAAGGCTAATAATATCAAATCGTCCACAAGTGAGGAAATGGATCCAAGATATATACTATAAAAGAAGGAAATATATTAAACTTAAAAGATGTCCCACTTCACATGGAACACAATTGGGACGCTACAGTAATTTTTTAAAAAATTAGGATCCATTAACTAAATTTTGTTTGACTTGATCATTATTAGTATTACCCTTTAGTTTCTCTATGAGTGTTGAAGGAAGGGGGGAGGGAGGTGGTAATATATACTTATTATATTTGAATGCAATGAGTGCTGTTTATTGAAATATTTGTTCATTATCTGTTGCACTTTATGATGGCTTGAAAAGGAATAAAGAATATTAAAAAAAGAGAGATGTCCCACTTCAAAACCCATGCTATGCCATCCCATAAACTAGAGTGATAATATAGTCTCTACACAATAATAGCCTCTCTAGCTTTATGGAAATCATCCAATTGTTTAGGATCAAAAAATTGAAAAAGCTTACTCTGAAAAGTTACCAAACAAATGCAGGGAAAACGCAAAACAAATTCAACCCCGAGGGCGAAGAGCCAAAAAGGCCTTCCACCTCTTTTGTGTACCTCTAACAAGATCAGGAAATACTCTTATTTTTGAGCCAAAAAAAACATTGCATCATGAAATCTAAAGGAAAGTTCTCTTGCTAATGTTAGATGTGAACATTTTTTATTATTCTGTGCTAGTTTATTGATATTATCAGTAAGCTTGGCAAGATTTATTCAGATGCAAAGAAAAGATTACATTTCCCTCATTACCAGGAGTAGGGGCAGATGCATTTTAAAATAACATAGCTCTTGATTTGATCAAAGTATGAAGGTCATCAGAGCTCCACATTGACAAATGTAATCTCCAGGATTCTGTAGGGCTGCTGCTTCCCTGAAAGTTTAAAGTGGCAGTTTCCAAACCCTGTTCTAGGGAACCCTCAGCTAGTCAAGTTTTCAGGATATCTGCAGTGAGTATGCATGAGATATATTTCCATATGCTGGAAGGAGTGCAAGCAAATCCATCCCATGTATTTTTTTTTGGCAAATATCCTGAAAACCAGACTAGCTCAGGGACTTGGAGGCAAGTTTGAGAAGTACTGCTTTAAAGCAATGCATGTGTGGCAATTCTATCTATATAATAAAACCGTAGGCGGCGCATGCGCAGTCTAATCAGCGTGCTTCCGTGATCCGTATGTCCGTGGCCGGCAAGAGTGCACATGCAAACTTACAACAGCTCGCACTCACGGTCTGGCTGGCTCTTTAAAGTTTTTTTCGGTGCCGGCTCATCTGCTCCGCCTTC
Organism: Geotrypetes seraphini; assembly: GCF_902459505.1. Classification (NCBI taxonomy): domain Eukaryota; kingdom Metazoa; phylum Chordata; class Amphibia; order Gymnophiona; family Dermophiidae; genus Geotrypetes; species Geotrypetes seraphini. The sequence goes on from NC_047084.1 coordinate 456,859,448, forward strand.
CTCTTCCTGCCAGTCTCAGCCGGACTCAATCCTCCCCCCCTGGCAGCCCTGAACCTGTTCCTCCGTTCACCGCCCGACGGGCCGGTGAGTGCTGCGCCAGGGGCAATGCAGGTGGAGACTATCGGCGGCGGAGCCGAGGGAAGGGGGGGGTGGGAGGCACGCGAAGCTGCAAGTCGCCGACTCCCACCCCCCCTCCCCCTCTCTCGAACCGCACAAGGACTGCCGTTGACGAAATTTGCACCCACCGTTCCTTCCCTTCCTCCATCAGGTACAGTTCAGCTACGCCTATGTTAAAAGCAGCTGCTTTGAAATTGGCACGGCGGTTTCCCCAGATAGGGTAAGCCGAAAAACTCAATCCCGCCTCATGGATCCTGCCGCCGCTCACGAATTCCCCCCCCCCCCCAATCCTCCTGCAACAGCCGCTACCGCTCCTGTTCAAAGCGGCCTGCTGAGGTTCGCGGCCGCTGTAACGAACCTCGCAGGCCGCTCTCCACATGGTAGCACGTTCCCTCTGACGCAATCGCGTCAGAGGGAACATGCTACCGAGTTGGAGAGCGGCCTGCGAGGTTCGTTACAGCGGCCGCAAACCTCAGCAGGCCGCTTTGAACAGGAGCGGTTTGCGGGAGGGGGGGGGAGTTTTAACAGGAGGAGTCGCCGAAAAAAAACCTTCAGCCGCAGCAGGCCAGCACGTGGGAAGGAAAGGGGGGAGGGGCCGAACGGAGCAGGGCAGCTCAAGGTAAGAAGGGAAATGGGGGGTGGGGGAAAATGTTTCTACTACTCAGCAGGGACCTGGAGGGGAAGGGAAAACCGCTGCTGCTTCTGCAAAGGAAAGTGGTGGTAGGGGAGAGAAGGGGAATGGGGGGGTGGGTGGGGGGAAAATTGCTGCTACTACTTCTCAGAGATCTGGAGGGGAAGGGAAATATCACAGCTGCTTCTGCAAAATAAAGTGGGGGGGGGGAGATAAGGGAATGGGGGGTGGGGAAAATGCTGCTACTCTGCTTCAGCAAGGACCTGGAGGGAAAGAGAAATACCGCTGCTGCTTCTGCAAAGGAAAGTGGGGGGGGGAGAGAAGGGAATGGGGGTGGGTTGGGTGGGGGGAAATGCTGCTACTACTTCACAGGGATCTGGAGGGAAGGGAAATAGCACTGCTGCTTCTGCAAAGGAAAGTGGGGGGGGAGAGAAGGGAATGGGGGGTGGGTGGGGGGAAATGCTGCTACTACTTCTCAGAGATCTGGAGGGGAAGGGAAATATCACAGCTGCTTCTGCATAATAAAGTGGGGGGGGAGAGAAGGGGGGGGGGGGGGGGGGAAAATGCTGCTACTGCTTCAGCAAGGACCTGGAGGGAAAGAGAAATACCGCTGCTGCTTCTGCAAAGGAAAGTGGGGGGGGAGAGAAGGGAATGGGGGGTGGGTGGGGGGAAATGCTGCTACTACTTCACAGGGATCTGGAGGGGAAGGGAAATAGCACTGCTGCTTCTGCAAAGGAAAGTGGGGGGGGGGGGGGGACACAGAAAGAAATACAGACAGACAAAGGAGGCTAGGGAGAGAGACAGAAAGAAAAAAAGACAGACAGGGGACCAGAGAGACACAGAAATAAAGACAGACAGGCAAAGGGTGCCAGGGAGAGAGAGAAAAAAATTGCAGGAGGGAGAAAGACAGAAAGAAAGGGAGAGAGACATAAAGAAAGAAAGACAGACAGCCATATATTCTAGCACCCGTTAATGTAACGGGCTTAAACACTAGTAAGGAATCATTTCGATTTAGGCAGCAAAGAAGGCCTGTAAATGTCAGCATTCGAGTCACATGTGTGCATAAAAAAGGCAGCGATGGCCAGAAGGAGATAAGAAAATGTCACACAAGAGCCATACTTTTGGAACCAGTTTATTGCAATGATCCAAGCCAACGAGAAACAAAAGAAGAGACCCAAGTTTCCACAGAAAACAGAGGCAATAAACAAACAAAATGTGGAAACAAACAATGTTCAAAATCTTTGTTTTAGTTCTTCAAAAGAACTAAAAGCACTGTTCACATTGGTATGGAAATGGGCCCAACATGGGCCATGTTTTGGCAAAACACCTTCCTCAGGGGTCCAAATGAAGGTTGTAACTGACCAAATATGGAAAGAGAATGCCGGTACTGCTGTGCATCGATTGGGTCCGTTTCCATACCAATGTGGACAATGCTTTTAGTTCCTTTGAAAAAATAAAATGAAGATTAGTGCATTGATCCAGCATGGCTGTGTTTTAGCCTCTGTCTATATTGGGGTCCTTAATCCATTCTCCCAATATTCAAAACTATTTAGCTGGCCGGGAATGGCTCCTGACCAGTTAAATAGCATATTGGCACCTAACCACGGATATTCAGTGTGAGACAACTAGCTATCTTCCACTGAATATCCCAGTTAGCGGCTAGCCGATAACCGTGTATTGCGAGCAACATAGCCAGCTGGGTCCAGATTAGACAATGACATGGGGACAAATTTGTCCCCATCCCCACAAGAACTCAATTTCCCCGTCCCGTCCCCTGTTCCTGCCCCATTCCTGTAATCTAATCTAAACCTTAAGTTTATATACCGCATCATCTCCATGAGAATGGAGCTCGACACGGTTTACAAGAACTTAAAATAGTGGGTAGAGAAAAAGAAAAAGGATTACATGAACGCTCTGCCTTAACCGCACAAGCCTCGAACACTTATGATTTTAAAATGTTTGAGGATTGTGCCGATGAGGACAGAGCTTGCAGGAATGGGGCAGGGACAGGAAAAGAACTCATCAGGATGGGACAGGAAAATGAGTTCCCTTGGGGACGGGGAAAAATTTGTTCCCGTGGCATTCTCCAGTGCAGATATTCAGCACCAAACTGGCTATGTTTAGCAGTCAAAATAAGCCACCTAAATAATAGGCCTATCTTTCACCGCTAAGCGCTTAGCCAGTTAGGGCTTGATTCCGTAAGTGGCTCCTGGAAAATAGGCGCCTGCCATGTGTCAATTACCGACAGGCGCTGTTTACAGAATCATGGCTAGCGAGGACCCTAGGCCTATATTTCTGGCACCTAGAGTCCTTGTCGAATTGCAACCAGAAGCGCCTAGTGACTCTGAAGTCCGGCAACACCCCTGAACATGCCCACTTCTGGGCTTCGGCATTGCTAGGTACCAGTCCTGGAGGGCGCCTAATTTTTTAAAATCTGCTTTTAATTGGTTTTTAATTGTGTTTTTAAGTTGAAACCATTTTTATTGAATTTCAATAAGAACCAAGGACAACAACTTCAAATTTGTACCAAAAAAGAAACCGTGAGCTACTCAACTAGTACTAATAGTCTTTCCCCCCTCCCCCATCCATCTTCCCCATTCTCAGTAACAATGGCAAAAACTTGTGGAATTCAGTGAGAGATTAGAGAAACTGGGCCTCTTCTCCCTTGAAAAGAGGCGACTGAGAAGGGACATGATAGAAACATTCATGATACAGAAGGGAATAGACTTAGTAGATAAAGACAGGTTGTTCACCCTCTCCAAGGTAGAGAGAACGAGAGGGCACTCTGGAGTTAAAAGGGGATAATTCCGTACAAACGTAAGGAAGTTCTTCTTCACCCAGAGAGTGGAGGAAAACTGGAACGCTTTTCCGGAGGCTGTTATAGGGGAAAACACCCTCCAGGGATTCAAGATAAAGTTAGACAAGTTCCTGCTGAACCAGAACGCACGCAGGTAGGGGTGGTCTCAGTTAGGGCACTGGTCTTTGACCTGGGGGCTGCCAAAGGAGCGGACTGCTGGGCAGGATGGACCACTGGTCTGACCCAGCAGTGGCAACTTCTTATGTTCTTACGACTCTGATAGTCCTTTGAAATGCCATCTTCCCAGCTTTTAATTATGTTTTTAGTGGCATGACCAATTATCACGCCACTTAAAACCAATTAAAACACTTAAGTTAGGTGCTGATAGGCGCAAGTGCCTAACTTTCAGCAACCTTCCTATTTCAAGACATATTCAATAAGGGTTAACATCTTATGATGAAACATTCGAAGAGACTCTCTTACCCCGCTGTACTTATCCTCCCCCTTCCTCTTTCTTCTTTTATTTTATTGCAACTGTTTTTTCCTTCCCTCACTCTCCCTCTTTGTTTCTGTTTGTCAAGTCTGTCTTTTCCCCTGTAAATATTTTAGATTATATTTTGTTCTTTTAACTTTTATTGTATCTAACTATTCTAACCTGGCGTCACGCGGGTCGGGAGCGCGGATGTCGGCAGCGGGCTTTCCGCGCTCCTGCTTGTGTCCGCTCTGTTTTCTGAATGGCTTTTTGTCAGTTCTCACGGGACTTGCGGGAACTGACGCAGCCATTTGGAGGGTGGCGCGGGCCCAGGCGGGAGCGCGGGGGGGCTTGCTGCTGGCGTCCGCGCTCCTGACCTGTGCGCTGCTGGTGAGGGAGGGTTATACGCTGGACCAACAGGACATTAAGCAAATAGGGTACGGATATTTAGGTTAGGTAGGGAACACTTACAGGTCATGGACCTGGGGAGGGGGGGCCGCCGCGGGAGCGGACTGCCGGGCACGATGGAACCCTGGTCTGACCCGGCAGAGGCAATTCTTATGTTCTTATGATGGATGGTATAACAAGAAATAATTAAACTTGGAGACTTGGCCCCCCTAGGGCTGAATATCGGCTTAACCGACTAAGTTACTGCAATCAAAAGTGGTTACTGGAAATGGCCCAGCGTTGAATATCCGGGAACAGCAAAACATAGTAACATAGTAGATGACGGCAGATGAAGACCCGAATGACCACAGGACTTCTGCGGTCTCTGAATATCAGCCCCCCCCCCCCCTGTGCCCAGAACTGTATACCATACCAGATCATACTGATCCTTGTATCCCGCAAATGTCGACTAGGAATTATTGCGGCTTACATAATATTAGAAATGATACAGAGGTATAGACTTCATACACATGAATATGTTATAGCAGGTCAGTGCAGTGAAGTGAATAGATGCGTTTTCAGTGCCTTCCTGAATTGGAAGTATGTGGTAAGTCGTCGCAAGCTGCTTGGGAGCTCGTTCCAGACCTCGGAAACAGGCAAGTGCACAGCCAAGCTTGAAAATATCTAACTCATATATTCTCTTAACTGCAAACTTCTGCCCATTTTTCCATCACTCTACTATTTATTTCTAAGATTTGGGAGAGATGAATGCTTTTTCAACTTTCTTCATTTTTAGATAAAACATTAGCTACAAAAGTCTACAAAATCCTGAGTGGTGTAGGATGGGTATAAGTGGATCAATTTTTTTAATCCATCAAAAATTACAAAGACTAGGGGGACACTTGATAAAGTTACAGGGAAATACTTTTAAAAGCAATAGGAGGAAATATTTTTTCACTCAGAGAATAGCTAAGCTCTCTGGAAAACATTGGCAGAGGTTGTGGTAAGAGCAGTTAACATAGCTGTTTTTAAGAAAGGTTTAGACAAGTTCCTGAAGGAAAAGTCCATAATCTGTTATTGAGAAAGACATGGGGGAAGCCACTACTTGCTCTGGATCGGTAGCATGGAATGTTGCTACTCTGGGTTTTTGCCAGGTACTAGTGACCTGGATTGGCCACCGTGAGAACAGGCTACTGGGCTTGATGGACCATTGGTCTGACCCAGTAAGGCTATTCTTATGTTCTTATTAGCTTAACCCAGGCAGACATAAGATTTGGCTTGTTCTAGATTCAGAACAACTAGTGCTTTTGGTCTATCTGGATCTCTCTTCAGCCTTTGATCTTATTGGTCACCATCATCTTTTTAGTTGTCCGCAGGAGCTGGTTATGGTTTCTGTCTTTCAGTGCTTAAACTTTTTTCTGACATACCTTCCCTTATAGAACAAACAAACCAAAAAACTGCAGGTGAATGTACACGATGAAGGCAGTCTTTATTATGACAAATAAATCTTTTGAATAAAAACCTTTTACCAGGTAGGGGACCCAACACGGTCCGTGTTTCGGACTAACCTTCGTCAGGGGTCCAATAGTTGACGCGCTTAAAAGACCTTTTTTCACTCCGGCGGTCTTTTCAGCGCGTCAACTATTGGACCCCTGACGAAGGTTAGTCCGAAACACGGACCGTGTTGGGTCCCCTACCTGGTAAAAGGTTTTTATTCAAAAGATTTATTTGTCATAATAAAGACTGCCTTCATCGTGTACATTCACCTGCAGTTTTTTGGTTTGTTTGTTCTGGATTGTCTTTCACTGCAGAGAGTTGAACCCTGTTTTTTTCCTTTGTTTTGGTTTGTTGCTATACCTTCCCTTATATTCATGTGTTACAGTTGTTTCTAATGAGCTACTATTTTCTCATAAGCTAATTTTGAATACATTCTAGTGTGAAGCAATCTGGTTTACAAAAACATTCCCATTTACCACAGTTGATCGATTTCCTGCTATTCTTCGGAACACTGACACTCTCTTGGCCGTCACTTTAACAATTCATTATCTTTTAAATTATTGCTTTCTTCTGTCACTAAAACCTTCTTGTTCACTCTTCATAACATATGTTCAGGTAACTTATTTTTGGACTTGGCGAAAATCTTAAAATTTTCGTGCACGCTTTGATCATTTTGAGGTTTGGTTATATTGTAACTCTCTGTACAATGGCTTGCCTTACAGATGAGTGAAAATGCAGCCACTAAGCTTCTTTTGGAGCCAAAAATACAGGTATAATCATGTAATGCCTTTGTTGGTAAATTTTTGCATTGGCTTCCTATCACTTACCAGATAAAGTTTAAAATCCTTATTTTGGCCCATACAGACACACCTAACAGATCATCTTATTCCATAATCGCCCTCCAGGGCTTTATGTTTATCATGGATGCCTTTTCAAGGTGCCTTGCTCAGACAAGTGGTGATGGAACCTATGAGGAAAAGGGCAGTGCTGGATCTGGTGCTAACAAATGAAAACACTGGGCACTTGAGTGGGCATTCTTAGATCTTGCTATTGACTCTGTTTTATGACATCAAATGGAAGGTATGTGTTAGTTGCTGATAGGGATGTGGGGAATTAAATTGTTTGTTATAGGTGCAATCATGGGGATAGTGGTAGGGGGAGGGTTAGTAGATATTAGGAAGAGGAATTTTGAGATGGGTGTCCAAGTGGCCTTTGGTGTGGGGAAGGCATCGGGAGAGTAGTTGGAGCCTTATTAATGGGAAGGATAGATGTATAGTGAATTTGAGAGAGAAAGAGATAATGGTTATTGCGGATGGGCAGAATAGATGGGCCATTTGGCCTTTATCTGCCATCATGTTTCTATGTCATATTTTAAGTCAAGCTATTCCAATAATAACTGAAGAGGGAGAGAGTGTGGCACAATGGTTAAAGCTACAGCCTCCTTGTGACCCTGGGCAAGTCATTAAATCCCCCCATTGCCCCAAGTACATTAGATAGATTGTGAACCCACCAGAGGGAGTCCAATGTTTTGCGAGCGGCTTGAGTTCGGGTAATTGGCTAAGGTCTTGCTCGGGCTGTATCGCTCTTCGTGCCATTTCCGAGCTCCCCCCATCACTCGCACCTGGTGCTCCTCTCCCAGTCAACAACGGTGACCCAGAAGACATTGAAGCTTCCCCCTCCAGGGTCACGAACAGTGGCTGCTCCGTCGCACTCAGTAGGTCCTGAGGTCTCTCCAACCGACGGTCCTCCACCAACGTACGCCCTGGGGTTGGGGGAGGGTCAGGTCCAAGCAGGTTGAGCAAAATCTCGCTCTCCAGACTGAGTAACTCCTTCAGGGCATGATCAGGAGTCCCGCGGTAGTTTTGGGTTTGGCATGTGCTTTCCATGCATTAAAAAAAATAGAAAATAATTTTTAGCACTGGGGATGTGTCTGAGGCAAAGAGTAGGCATGCCCACTGCTAATCGGTTAGCGCATCTACATCACCATGTGATAACCGATTTGCACATTCTTAGTGCAGGAGCCTTTACCACCTAGAAAATAGAGGGTGATATTCAGACCACAGGAGTTAGCCGGGCTGATTTCTTTTGTCGGTGCTGAGCCCAGTTATTCAATACTAGGCTGTTTCCAGTGACCAGCATTGAATATCTGGTTTATTACTGACCCGCTAAGTCAATGTTCAGTGTTTACAGTGGCCAAAGATAGACCAGCTAGTTATGCAGCCTGATTTAGCCGCTAAACTTAGAGCCTCTGTGATCAAGCCGAATAGTGAGGGCCGGCGCGGTAAATGCATCACAGGGATTTAAAGGGCTTCAGTGCAGTTGCCTTGTGGTACTCCCCAGCAGCACCACTTGATACACGAGGCCCTTAGCTATTGCGTTACATTTCGTGGATTGCCAGCTAAGTCGTGCAACATAGCCAGCTAGCCACTAAGGGCCAATTCTGGAAGCGGGGCTCGCCATAGCAGGCACCTGCCGTGTGCTGATTGCCGACAGGCACTGCTTCCAGAATTGCGGCTTGATGGGACCCTAGGCGCTGGAAATGCAGGCCCGGGTTTCACAGGGTCATGTCAAAATCAAGGCCAGTGGCATATAGTGACACTGAAGTCTGGTGCTGCTCCTAGCTAGCTGCCAGGGAGATAGGCACTGGTCGGGGAGACTGCTTAGCGGCAGCTATTTGTTAAAAAAAAAATAAGCTTTTAATTGGTTTTAAATGACGCAGTCAATTACCATGTCATTTAGCACCAATTAAAACAATTAAGATAGGCGGCCATCTTGCACTGAATATTAGCACTTGGCTGGCTTAGTGCTATTTAACTAGCCAGGACTGTTCCAGGGTTACCAGACGTCCGGATTTCCCCGGACATGTCCGTAGGTCTGGACAGCTTTTCAAAACCCGGCACTTTTTACGGGTTTTGAAAAGCTTTCCTCCACATCGTGTCGGACAGGAGGGCATCCGCGCATGACCTGCCAACCAAGGCGGGGCTGGGGTGGGATTGGAGGAGGGACTAGGGTATGATGGAGCTTGGATTGGTGAAACTGGGCGGGCCTGGAGGGCGGGTCTAGGGGTCCGGATTTTCCAAATGGAGAATCTGGTAACCCTTGGTTAAATAGCATTGAATATTGGGTGGTAAGTGTTGATGGTCTCACACCCATGGGGAAATTGGTGCTTGGACATTTTACAGCCATGCTAAAAGTGGCCTCTGCATGTAGGAAAGATCCACACTAGGGATAACATTGGCCACTTTTTAGCACAGTTTAGTAAAAGGGTCCCTGGGTGTAAATGTGCGCCTAGATTTTCTGTCGCCAAATTTTTAAAGGGAAAGTCGACTTACCATTGTAAAACTGGTATAATGTAGGAGCATTCCTGCTGCACCAGCTAGGCAGCGTTCGGCAAAATGATCCTTTTAATTGCTCAAAACCTTTTGCAGCTCACAAGAAAATCTGTCTCTCCGCCCAGCCCCTAAGGGTTTGTGAGGTCTGCCTTCTGTCACCTGAAGAAGCCACGTGCTTTTATAACAGAAGGTGAAATGCAAATACAATTCCACCCAATCCTGACGGTACTGTGTAGTTCATTGTCTGGATTTAGGACAGAAGTCCAAGTTTCTGCGTCCCAGAGAGGAAAGAAGAAGCTTCCACTGGAGGAAAAGAAAGAGGATGCCTTCAAAGTTTGTAAAATAAAAGTGGTATAAATTGTCCATGTTCCTTCTGCTTTGTTTCTTTACATGGACACCTTGGAGGTCATTTATTTATTTATGAAGATTTGAGTATAATTTACAAAATAAGCATCTTGGAAGAAAAAATAAGTGTGAATGCAATTATCTACAGTATTTAAACAGGGAAAAAAATATATCCTCTAATACACGAACAATAATAGAAAGTTGATACTTTCACAATACATCTTAAAGTCCCCAAAGATAGGGGTAGGAGGTATATTTAAGTGGTAAGGAATACACAGTAGGAAAATGAAAAGAAGGCTAGCACTAGTCCATTTATAACCTTGGTAGTCATTCTATAAGTTGCTGTCTGAAATTAGCACATGTAAATGCCAGTATCTTAGTCATGTATGCATGTTTGTGACCATGTAAACATGCCAATGAACAATATTCTGGCTATGTCCTATTCTGTAAATGATTTAATTCAGTAACAGCACTTTTCTTTTTTTTTTTTTAAACGAGGTAAAAAGCTACTATGTATCAGATTTAGGTGTACTATGTATATTGCAACAATTGCACACCTCATTAATGATTGGTTCAACCCAGATCCTCAGTGGCACCATTGTAGGCTCAAAAAATTCTCCTTGCCTCAAGATTGACGTTGACGATGTGGTCCAGGGTGAAACATGGCGAACATAGCCCTACTTTATGTCCACAAAGCTAAGTACAGCAGACCCTCAATATTCGCGGGGGTTAGGGGGCAGAGCCAGCCCGCGAATATTGAAATATCGTGGATAACTTTCAGGGCCGGCTCTGAACCACCCCCGCCTCCCTCCTGCGTCCCGGACCTTCCCCAGACCTTACCTGGTGGTCTAGCGGTGACACGAGGCAGGATAGATCATCCTATGCTCCTGCCCCATGCAGAGCTGTCATCAAAATGGCAGCCATTTTGATGACGGCTCTGCGCGGGACAGGAGTGTAGGATGATCGATCCTGCCCTGCATCGCTGCTAGACCACCAGGTAAGGTCTGGGGAAGGTCCAGGATGCAGCGTTTCTTTAAAAAAAAATCACGAATAAGCGAATCCGCGGGTACTGAAACTGTAGATTCGGAGGGGGGTACTGTACTCTTTTAAAGTACATAAATTAATATTTATAAAAATGTAAACTTATTGATTAAATGAATCTAAACCTAATAAATTGAAGATCCAGTGACGATATATGACACATCAACCTTTAGGCAATGAGGAGTTAGGAGACGAAAGCACTCTCGAAGAGGTGGGCTTTTAAATGGGCCTTGAACACTGCCAGACTCGGAGTCCACCATAGGGATTCGGCAGCCTGTTCCAAGCATACGGTGCAGCAAGGCAGAAGGGACGGAGTCTGGAGTTGGCAGTTGAAGAGAAAGGCACAGATAGGAGGGCAATTTCTGCAGGATGAGAACAAATCACATTTTCTTCTCAGAGGGTCCTGCTGGTGTCCAGTCCCTCTAGTGGAGAGTCCGGCCCAAGTTAAGGAACACTGTGGGAAATTGTTGAGGCTGAGATTGAAAGAGATGACTGTGTTATATCTTTACAGGCAGAGTACAGTACTGGTTTTGCTCCTGCCCCATGCCCCCGTTGGGGGGGGGGACAGTTTCTGTAGGTTTGTGGCTGTTTCGCACTTTGCCTCTGTGGGTGTTCAATTCCGCCAATGGAGCATCGGGCCCCTGCGCGACAGCAATGCCAGGCTTTGCGGATCCATAAGGCTGATGTGCAGAGTCTCTGTAAGCTGTGCAGGAACCCCACCCCCCACCCCAAGAGGGACTTCTGCTTGTTAGAGAACAAATAAGTCGAGATACTTGGAGAAAAAAATAAAATAACACAAGAAACAAATAAAACTAAACTTAAAAGGGTACAGGAGAACTTGAAGATCCATCCACCTAGCACAGTGGATAAAACAGACTGAGGAGGAAGGGGTAGGCAGGGTGGCAGGGAGGGGTTGCACATGAGCCTTCTGGGCTTTTCTGAGCTTTAGGAGAGCTAATCTGTCTATGGCGCCATTGGATGACATCACCCATGAGTGGCTGACTCATCCTGCTTCTCCATGGAAAACTATAGCTACGTGATGCAGGGTTCCACTTTAGGAGTCCCCGCCCAGGAAAAAAATCTAGGATCATTACTGAGGATATTGAAACTTCAGCGGTGGCTAAGGAAATAAACAGAATGTTAGACATTATTAGGAAAGGAATGGAAAACAAAGATGAAAATTTTATAATACCCTGTATCACTCAATGGTGCGGCCACCACTTGAACACTGTGTTCAACTCTGATTGTTCCATCTTTTTGTTTTGGATTCACCAACATTTTTGGAACATAGTGCCTTTTTCTTATCATGTTTGTCTCCCTCCTTCTCGTTTCCCCTGCTGAATGTAAACTGCCTCTCTCTCACACTTATAGAGGCCCCCCTAGGGCCTATCTTACAACTCCTGGTGGTCTAGTGATGTAGTTTGGGCAGAAATTATCCACTCCTGCATGTGTAGGCTCTGCTTTCAAAATGGCTGCCATGACCTCTAGTGGCAATTTCACAAGAATGCAGCATGTGGTCAAAATCAGCCAATTTGAGAGCAGTACTGATATGGACAAGAGTGACTGGGGATCATTCCTGCCCTACCTATATCACTAGACCACTGAGGTTTTGTAAAATAGTCAGGAGGGAGCTACTCTTTACATTTTTTTTTTTTTTTAAATAATGTTGTCAGCCTAGAGGCCTATGGGAGATTATATCAATCTGGCTCTGGCATGGGAAGGCAGATAGACCCTTAGTGCAGGAAGACTGTGTTAAGTTTCCCTGATATGGTTTTAAGTTTCCCTAATATATTCTTTAAACGAAACTGACAAATGTGATCTCAAGTAATGCAGTTATGATCTTGCATAGTAGTTTAAATGGTAAATAGAGTGCTCCAAATTAATGCTTTTGATACAAAAGTTTAGCAGAAATTTAAGTCTATAAATTTGGGAAGATAATCTCCTTAGGAATTAGCCTCTCTATGAAAATATGACATCATAGTAACATAGTAGATGACGGCAGATAAAGACCTGAATGGTCCATTCAGTCTGCCCAACCTGATTCAATTTAATTTTTTTTTCTTCTGGGCAAGGATCCAAAGCTCTGACCGGTACTGTGCTTAGATTCCAACTACTGAAGTCTTTGTCAAAGCTCATTCCTGCCCATCTACACCCTCCATTGAAGCCCTCCCCAGCCCATCCTCAATCCAACGGCCACATAGAGACACAGACCATGCAAGTCTGCCCAATACTGGCCTTAGTTCTTCAATATTTACTATTATTTTCCGATTCTAGATCTTCTGTGTTCATCCCACGCTTTTTTGAACTCCGTCACCGTTTTCCTCAGCTGTCATTCCAAATGAAGAGCAATATCAACAACTATAAAAGTACTATGGGCCGATACTAAGACCATGGGAAGCAGGGCAGCTAACACCTGCAGTCAGCGCTGACTGACTGCAGATATTCAATGTCGGGCCATATCCAGTAGCCAGGAATGAATATCCAAGGTTTTTCTGGCTGCTGCAATAGTAAACCTAGGGCCCCTTTTATCAAGGTTTTTAGCACGAGCCGCTGTGATAAATAAAAACATAAGAATTGCCGCTGCTGGGTCAGACCAGTGGTCTATTGTGCCCAGCAGTCCGCTCCTGCGGTGGCCCCCAGGTCAGAGACCAGTGCCATAACTGAGACCAGCCCTATCTGTGTATGCTCCGGTTCAACAGGACATAAGAACATAAGAAGTGCCTCTGCTGGGTCAGACCAGAGGTCCATCATGCCCAGCAGTCTGCTCACGCGGAGGCCCACCAGGTCCAGGACCTGTATAGTAACCCTCTATCTATACCCCTCTATCCCCTTTTCCTTCAGAAAATTGCCCCAAACCTTCTTGAACTCCAATACCGTACCTTGCCCTATCACACCCTCTGGAAGCGCATTCCAGGTGCCCACCACCCTTTGGGTGAAGAAGAACTTCCTAGCATTGGTTCTGAATCTGTCCCCTCTTCATTTTTCCGAATGGCCTCTCGTTCTTGTCTTTGTCTTGAAGCCCTTATTCTAAAAGCTTAATTGGTGCTGATAATTGGGAATTAGCACCTTATAATTGGCTTAAATTCAAATTAGTTGGGGGTAGGCACCTAACTTGATAGGTACCTCTGACTTTCAGGTAGGCGCCTAGTTCAAAGTTCCTACCAGACAGTGGGCGTGGTTAGAGGCTGATTGTGGGCAGATCTTGGGCATGTTTTGTGTGTAGCCACCTAAAGTGGACTTAGGCACTGGTATTTAGGCCAAGAAAACCATGGTGTAAATCAGGGGTGTCAAAGTCCCTCCTCGAGGGCCGAATCCTGTCGGGTTTTCAGGATTTCCCCAGTGAATATGCATGAGATCTATTTGCATGCACTGCTAGATTTCATGCATATTCATTGGGGAAATCCTGAAAACCCGACTGGATTCGGCCCTCGAGGAGGGACTTTGACACCCCTGGCGTAAATAGAGAGTGCCTAAGTCTGGGCACAGTGAGATATGTGCAGGCAGTACAGCCACACAGGGTGCAAAGGAGGTAGGGGGCTCCAAAATTGAGTCCTGTCCATTGCCTTCCCTGCTTGGCTGCAACTCAGTGGGTGGGATAGGCACTCAAAGGGACATGTCACACGGGGTGCATTTCCGGCTTGGGACAGTCCTGCTATAAAGGGCATCAAGCTTGAGATTGACAGGCGATAAGCACTGCATTCCTTGGCGCCTATGATTTAGACGTCATTTATAGCATCAGTGTCTGTCCTGTTACCCCCATGTCTAATAAAAATGATTAAAAAAAAAAATAGAAAATCAATCCAAGCTATATGTACAATTTTCTACTTTGCAGAATCCAAACCAGGTCTTCCAAGCAGTTATGTGAGGATATTCCTTACTGAACCATGCATTTTTAAATATTGTATTACATGAGACACTTATATCTCACAAAGTCCTATTCAGTTCATTGCAGTTAACATATCCTGGCCCATATTCTGCACTATTTAACTGGCCAAAAATGGTTAAATAGCACTTAGCTGGCTAAATCTGAATATTCAGCACACGATAACTGGCTTTCTCCAATGAATATTTGCAGTTAGTGGCTAAACTCTAACTGGTGATATCACAGAATAACCATCATTTTTTCTGTGCTGACTGGCCAAGTTTAGTGGCCAAATCAGGCCATGCAAATAGCAGTCCTATCTTTGGTTGCTATAATTTAACTGACTAGCGCTGAAAATTGACTTAGCTGATTCAATTTGAGCCAGCTAACCCTCCCACCCCCACCCCCAAATTTTTAATGCTGATCTCCAGAAACGGCCCAGTATTGAATATCAGTGCTGACCGCAGGAGTTAACCGGCCTGCCTCCCGTGGTCTGAATATCAACCACATTAAGAAGTCAGGCATTTCTAGCAAAAATACATACTTACTTATTTTGCTCATTAGGTCAGGGGTTGCCATACAACAAATTATGAAAAACTGGAAAAATTGGGATCATCTAAATTATAATTTTTGGTGGCATTCATTATGCCAAATTTTTTAAATGGAGTGAGCAATAGCCATACAGCAGGGGCATTTTAAGAAATTTAGCGATGTTTGGGAGCCATTAACAAATTACTGTATAGAATAAATATTATTTCTTTCCCTTTTGTTCATACACTTCCAGGGTGGGGTGGGGGATGGGAATATTTTATGATTTCTTATGCTTATGAATAATTGTTGGGTATAAGGGAGGGGGGATATTTGATACGAGTTAGAATTTGATGATATATTGTGATGTTAAAGTATAAGATGATTGTATCTTATGTTACACTTATTGTGAGTTTTAAAAATGAATAAAGATTTATAAAAAAAAAAAAATACATACTTACAAATAATTCAATTAATATGTAACAAATTTTCAAATTAAAAAAAGTTTTTAGCATTTTACAAAGTATGTTATAGTTGGTTAGTTGCTTCAGAGATATAGTTAAGTAATTCCATCCTCTGGCTATTGATATAAGAATAATCTCGTCTTGTAGCACTATAGAAATAATTAATAGTAATAGTAGTATTTTCAATAGTGTGTCTAAGTCTAATTTGGACATCTTGAGAAATGCGTCCAAAAATCGGGAGGCAAAAACGTCCATTTTTGAAACCACTAGACGTCTATCTTTTTTGGCCATTTTCAAAAAGAAAATTTGTCCAAGTTCAAAATCTCCAAAAACCTACGCAGGAGCCACCATTTATAATACACTGGTCACACAGACATGCCAGCAAAGCAGTAGGGCGCCTTAGAGGCACTGCTATAAACTTTACATAAAGGGTGCCAGCTGTACATCTCACCAGAACCCCCTTATAGTGTATGGTGAAGCCTCCGAAACTCCCCCAAAACTTACTAGACCCACCTGTCTACCATCCCAACAGCCTTTATGGCTGCAGGTGTCACCTACTGTAGATGGCAGTAAAGTAGGTTAATGGTGGGTTTTGGTGGGCTCATAAATGTAGTGGATAGGATGGGATATGGGCCTGGATTATCCTATGGTTTACTACACCCTTCACCAGGCTATTCCAGACATCTGCTTGCTGCTCTACCAGGATTAGCCATACCAGGTGCTGCTGTTATAGACAGATTTGTACTGTTTCTTTCACATCTGTGAGGGCTGGGAGTCACTACCACTGAGGGAGTGGGAGGGGTAATGACAACCCCTCCAGTGGTAAGTTTGGGTAACTTTTTGGCACAGATGCTTTTTAAAACGGGTCTAGCTCGGGACATCTAAATGGCATCCTGGAAGTCTTGTTTATTTGCCACAAGACATTCAAGCGTTAAGCATGCCTAAGTCCCGCCCATAACACACCCCCTTGAACTCTGGAAACACTGCAAACAAGAAGCCTAGCAGGGCATCTAGGATGTTGGTTTTGAAAATCGGCACTTGGACGTTTTGATGCTGCTACTTTTTGGACATCTTTCTTTTTTGAAAATGAGCCCCATAGTCTTATATACTATTTTACTTGGGTTAAGTTAATGAAGAGCTTAAAAAAAAAATAATTCTCAAAGAAGTGTCAGAGTTGTTGGAATATGAATCAAGTGAGACATGTAGCCAGGGACATGACCATAGAGACTGAGAATTACCAAAACATATAGTTTAAAAAATAAAACAAGCCTCAATTTGAAGTCAATATAATTTAAGAAACAATGGAGTAACTGATCAAATTTAGAAACTTTATATGTCAAACATGCTGTGGTGTTGCGCTTGAAGTCTTTACGTAACAGATTCTTTACATCCCACATAAATAATATTACAATAGTCGAGATGAGCCAATATCAATGTTGAAACAATAAGCTGAAACAAATGTGGTTTTATATAAGTTCTAATTTGTCTAAGCTTCCATATTAACCTAAATACCTTTGTTGTAACTGCCTGTACTTGAGGTTCAAGGATGAGAAAGTGGGGGTGTAAGGACCTTTGCTGGAGGGCAACTGATTGTGCATGAACTTTTGAGATTTGGAAACTCAGCTCACATCCTCGAGTGAGCCACGGTGGATCACGGGTTTGGAAACTTGGCTCACATTGTCAAAGCGAGTGGCGGATTGACTTGTTGGAGACTCGGCCTATGGGTAGGCAGTGTGGCAATTAATTAATAAATATTCATGATGCACTTTTGATCAAACAGTAGGATAGTCGCCTAAATAGCAGTGCAATGAGGAGTATTTCTGTATGCATGACTTAGGGCTCCTTTTACTAAACCGCGGTAGCGCTTTTTACTGCAGGCCGGCAAGATAAAGGCTCTGACATTCATTAGTGTTGGATTTACCTCGCTGGCCCATGGTAAAAAGCTCTGCCATGGTTTAGTAAAAGCCAGCGTTAATCATCAAATAAGATGGCAGGGTAAACTGTACCCATTTTTTAAATGAAAAAAACTTGTATGGAGCATTAAACAGGCATCTGGAATGCTCTCCCAGAAGAGGTAATTGCGGAATCCACCGTTCTAGGGTTTAAGGGTAAGTTAGATGTACACCTCCTCCTTATGAGTGGCTTAAGGTGACATAGGTATGGGTAAGCTAGATGCGCATCTCTTATGAGAAGCTTAGAGTGATATGGGGACTAATACTATGCCAGGGCACACCTGGCGGGGCCTCCGCTTGTGCGGATCGCCGGACTTGATGGACCTAGGGTCTGTTCCAGAGATGGCACTTATGTTCTTATCTTTTCAGCTGGTATGAGTTCCTTAATATCCATACTGAGTTCTCAGATCTAATAGTAAAAATACTGATGAGGTAGTTAATGAGTAAAGGGAATTATATTCATGTTAAATTCCTTCGTAAAAGGAACCCCAAATGTTTTATAGGTTATACATTAAAGCTGTATCCATTGTAGGGTTCCTTTTTGTCACTGTTTGTCATGCCAACTAAAAACATGGTGCTAAAATTTAAAGAAAGGGGATGGGATTTGCCTTTCTGTGGTTGCAATCAAAACAGTTTATATGTTATGTACCAGTACTTATTTTGTACCATCTCTCTATACTTAGCGAAAGCCATTTCTAAAGATCTTCTATCTGGGCAAAAGGTTCTTTATCCAGGTAAAAGCTGTTCAAAACTTTCCCATCATTTTTTTGCAGGTGAAAATATGCACCAACATCCTTTTACATTTCTGTAGCTGTCAGAATCTTCCCCTCCAAAAAAAACCCTGCTACTCTAGGCAATTGCCTAGTGTGTCTAATGGCGAACCCAGCCCTGACACCATGGTATTATCTGCATATGTTGCTGTTTTGTTTTCACCAATACAACCCCCCCACCCCAAAATCCCTTTGGAGGAACGTATAGAAAAAGTACAATCCAAAAGATCCTCAACACTTAATAATGTTAGTTCACAAGGAGCACTACTCACAATCATATATTACTGAGTTTCTCATCTGCAAAATAATTGCCCCTAGAGCAGGGGTAGGCAATTCCGGTCCGCGAAAGCCGGAGCCAGGTCAGGTTTTCAGGATCTCCACCATGAATATGTATGAGATGGATTTGCATGCACTGCCTTCTTGAGATGCAAATCTATCTCATGCATATTTATTGTGGAGATCCTGAAAACCTGACCCGGCTCTCGAGGACCGGAATTGCCTACGCCTGCCATAGAGCAAAAAAAAAAATCCTTTAAAAAATGGTAAAAGGATCCAAATGAAGAAAATAAGTAGAAACACAAACACTAGCAAGTTAGATGCAAAGCATTGATAAAGACAGCTAAGAAAGAATATGAACTTGCAAAAGAGGCAAAAACTCATAGCAATTTTTTTAGGTACATCAGAAGCAGAAAACCTGTGAGGGAATCAGTACACAGACGGCCCCAGTGAGAAGGCCGCAGAGCAGCCTGTGAATGATGTTGGCCCGATGCTCCTCTGCAGCAAGGTATTTATGGTCGCGGTCGGCGGGGATCAGTTGTGAGGGAAGGATGGAGGGTCATCGGTGGTTCGGCTGTGCGGCAGGGGCGACAGCGGGTGCTCAAGGGTTCTGCTGCATGAGGGATGGGAGGGAGGGAAGGATGGAAGCTGGGCAAGGGTTCTGCTGCAAAGGGGGATGGGAGGGATGGAGGGCTAGAAAGATTCTGCAGAGGGAAGGCACAAGGGGATGGGTGAGAGGGGAGGAAAGATGTTGCACATGTGGGAGAGAGAAAGGAAAGATGAAGAATTGGGGTAAAGGAGAGGAAGAGAGAGATGGAACAATGGTCAACTACTTGGCAGCTAGGCTTCAATGCTAAAAAATGCAAGATAATGCACCTGGGTAAGAGAAACCCGCGTAGAACTTATGTACTAAATGGTGAGACCTTGGTTAGGACCACGGCAGAACGCGACCTAGGGGTGATCATTAGTGAGGACATGAAGGTTGCCAATCAAGTGGAGAAGGCTTCCTCCAGGGCAAGACAAATGATGGGGTGTATTCGCAGAGGTTTCGTCAGCAGGAGACCTGAAGTTATGATGCCGTTGTACAGAGCCATGGTGAGGCCTCACTTGGAGTACTGTGTTCAGTTTTGGAGACCACACTACCGAAAGGACGTGCTGAGGATCGAGTCGGTTCAGCGAACGGCCACCAGGATGGTCTTGGGGCTCAAGGATCTCACGTATGAAGAAAGATTTAAAAAATTGCAGCTGTACTCACTTGAGGAAAGAAGAGAATGGGGAGATATGATTGAAACATATAAGTACATCACGGGACGCATCGAGTCAGAAGATGATATCTTCTGGCTCATGGGACCCTCGACCACCAGAGGGCATCTGCTGAAAATCAGGGGAGGGAAGTTTCATGGCGACTCCAGGAAGTACTTCTTCACTGAAAGAGTAGTGGATCATTGGAACAGACTCCCACTCCAGGTGATAAAGGCCAGCAGCGTGACAAATTTTAAGAGAAAATGGGATACTCACGTGGGATCTTTAAGGGAGTAAATTCAGGGAGGGGATACTTGGAATGGGCAGACTTGGTGGGCTATAGCCCTTTTCTGCTGCTTTTTTCTATGTTTCTATGACAAAAATAAGCCCTACCCGAAAATAAGACATGGAGGGGCATAATCGAAAGGGACGTCCAAGTCCGTTTGCGTCTAAGTCGCAAGTCGTCCAAAATAAAAAAAACAGCCTAGGGCACATTTTTGAAAAATACGTCCAAAATTTTTTTTGTTTCGAAAATCGTCCAATTATACGTCCTGCCAATTTGATCGTCCAAGCCACTAAATCATCCATCTTTATACCACATTTCCGTCCAACTTTTTATCCAAGTCAAAAACGCCTAAAACAAGCCCTGTTTGGACGTGGGAGGGGTCTGCAAAGTGATGGACTGAACACCCAGACATGCCACCTAAATAGTGGAGTACCTTACAGGGCACTGCTGTAAACTTCACAAAAAGGGTGCCATATCTTCTCCTCACTACAGTTCCTTTATAGGTCATGGTGAGCCCCCCAAACCACCTCCAGAATCCCCTAGACCCACTTATCTACCACCCCAATAACACTTATGGCCGCAGGAGCCACTTATATGCCAGTTCAAAAGGGTTTTGGGGGTGTATAGGGGAGTGCACATGTTTAAGTGTCAATGCAGTGATTACAGGGGCTTATGGGCATGGGTCCTCCTCTGCATGAGTCACTAACCCACCCCCAAGATGACTTAAGCCACCTCTGTGCTGGATGACTAGGCTTTCATATGCCAGGGGGCCAGGTGATGATGGTCTGGAGGCTGAATTTTAAAGGTGTGATTAATATTTTTATGGGGGTGGGGGGGATCGGTGATCACTGGGATAGTGTGTGGGGGTCTGTTTTATGTTTTTGCAGTGCTTATCTGGTGACTTTAGGTGGGTTTTTGTGACTTAGACCATGTTTTACATGGTCTAAGTCACAACGTCCAAGTTCCGTCGATCCTGGGCTGTATACGGTTATACATGCTGTACGACTAAGTCTAAACCGGACCACGTCCCACCCAACTCCCGCCCTCGACACGCCTCCCAAAACGCCCCGTTTAGCTTTGGTCGTTCAGCGGCACTATGAAGGTCTAGGTCGTTTAGAAATATGTCCAAAACCCGTTTTTATTATCGGCACTTGGACGTATTTGGGAAATGTTCATCCAAGTGCCAACTTAGGCCGGTATTTGGATGTTTTTCTCTTTCGATTATGAGCCCCCTAGTGCCTTTTTTGGGCCCCAAATGAATATGACATTCTTATTTTTGGGGAAACACAGTATGAAGGATCTTCAAAAAATTCTGCACTTTTTTTTAAACACTATTTATGAAATATCTCAAAAGCAAATTATATCACTTTTCCATATAATCACCCTGTTTTGCCTGACTAATTAGTCACATGGCATTCTACAACACGCCTTTTTACCACTTCTCCCACCCCAACCATTTCCCGTGAAAATATGAAAGCGTAGAAACTTTTTGAAGAACCCTCATACAACCAACACCAGACTGTCCTCTCACTTATCATGTCAGAACATCAGTATCAAAGATACTTACAACTCCCATGCTAAGAATTCAGTACTAAGCTATGCCCACATTTCTATACCAGGGAAACAGTATTAGAACGCAGGAATGATTACCAAACTTAGCCCATGTATGTAAGATCCACACTTCTGTTTCTAATAGATCAGTTTCAGGATGCTAAAAGATCATAAGATGCCAGCCTAAGTCAAAGACCTCTTTTGTACTATGTCTGAACATCAGTTGGTTTCATGGATGCGAGATCCTCCCTGGACTGAATGATATTCCTTGAGTCTTGGGTTGGGGATTCTCCGACCCCCCTGAAGGCCCTGACAGTACTGATCTTAATTTGATTGGCTGAGCAGCATCTGTCTGTTACCTGCTCAACCAATCAAATTCAGAGCAGTGCCTTCAGGGCCCTTAGGGGGTGGGGCAGTAGCGTACCAAGGGGGGGGGAGGTCCGCCCCACCCCGGGTGCAGCCTTAGGGGGGTGTACAGCCGGACAGGTCCAGAAAATTCCTGGGCTGCGATGGCACGCAGCAGCATCGATGCCCCCCTCCCCTGCGATGGCACTCAGCGGCATCGGCGCACCCCCTGCCCCGCAACAGCACTCATGTTCGGCCTCCTTATCCCGGCATCAGCAGAACTTCAGATCGGCAACAGGTGCTCAGTCAAAAACTTCCCCTGACTCAGCTTCCTGTTTCCGCTCAGGCAGTTCAGTCAGGGGAAGCTTTTGACTGAGCACCTGTTGCCGATCTGAAGTTCTGCTGATGCCGGGAGAAGGAGGCCGAACTTGAGTGCTGTCGCGGGGCAGGGGGGGGGCGCCGATGCCGCTCAGTGCCGTCGCGGAGGGAGGGGCACCGATGCCGCTCAGTGCCATCGCGAGGGGGGGGGGGCTTGCCGATCTTGTTGCCAAAATCGGAAAGGTGAGGGAGAAAGATGGGCCTGTGGTGGATGGAGAGATTGAGAGAAGTGGACAGATGATGGGGAAAGAGAGAGAAGGGGCAGATGATGAAAGAAGGGGGAGAGAGAGAGAAGGGGCAGATGATGGAAGTGGAGAGAAGGGGGAGAGAGAAGAGGGCAGATGATGGAAGTGGAGAGAAGGGGGAGAGAGAAGAGGGCAGATGATGGAAGTGGGGGGGGAGAGAGAAGGGGCAGATGATGGAAGTGGAGAGAAGGGGGAGAGAGAAGAGGGCAGATGATGGAAGTGGGGGAAAAGAGAGAGAAGGGGCAGATGATAGAAGTGGAGAGAAGGGGCAGATGATGGAAGTGGGGGGAGAGAAGAGGGCAGATGATGAAAGGAGGGGGAAAGAGAGAGAAGGGGCAGATGATGGAAGTGGAGAGAAGGGGGAGAGAGAAGAGGGCAGATGATGGAAGTAGAGAGAAGGGGAGAGAGAAGAGGGCAGATGATGGAAGTGGGGGGGAGAGAGAAGGGGTAGATGATGGAAGTGGAGAGAAGGGGGAGAGAGAAGAGGGCAGGTGATGGAAGTGGGGGGAAAGAGAGAGAAGGGGCAGATGATAGAAGTGGAGAGAAGGGGGAGAGAGAAGAGGGCAGATGATGGAAGTGGGGGGAAAGAGAGAGAAGGGGCAGATGATGGAAGTGGAGAGAAGGGAGAGAGAGAAGAGGGCAGAGGATGGAAGGAGGGGATAAATAAAAGGAGGGCGCATGATGGGGGAAAAGGATTGAGTTAGGGAAATACTGGAGGGGGTGAGGGAAAGAGGTGGCGAGCTGTAGGTAGACAGTAAAAAAGGAAATTGATGAGAGGGTAGTAAGAACGTAATCTAGATGGATGCAGAAAATAAATTGAAAAGGAAAATGAGGGAAGAAAGGGATTGCAGAAGAGAGGTGTGGGAAAGGGAAGGAGAGGAGAGAGATGCCAGACCAATGGGGGTGAAAGGAGAGATGTAATGGGGATGCATACAGTTTCTGTAAGGGGCATAGAAGGAGAGAAGATGCCATATAGGGGAAGAGAGACGGCAGACAGTGGATGGAAGGAAGAGAGTAACAAGAAGATGAGGAAAGCAGAAACCAGAGAAGACAAAGGTAGAACAAACATTTTCTATTTATTTGTTGCTTTAGGAGACATGTGTCACTGTTTCTGTGGTGTTGCATTGTATGCAGGGTCCAGCTTCTTGTTGGTTCAATTTAACCTTTGTCTATGTATTTCTATTTTACAAAACTGTGGAGCATTTTTTAGCGCCAGCCGTGGTGGTAGCAGCTCTGATGCTCAGAATTCTATGAGCGTCAGAGCTGTTACCACCGTGGCTAAAATCCATACTACAGTTTTGTAAAAGAGGGAGGGGTTAGTTTGTGATGACATATTCCATACTAGGCGAAGGTATTTTCTGTGTTCTGTGTGTTCGAAAGACATGGTTTTCTGTTAGGATTGACGGTGTAGGATTGATCTGTACTAGTCTGGCTTGTTTAGTTTTACAATGGGTGTATTGATGTTGTACTGCTCACTGTATATGTAAGATGCTGCCTTTTCCTAGGTACTCATGTGTGACATGTGGCTTGTTACTAAAAATCATGTTTTTCGTACAGATGGGGGGGGGTGCCAAAAAATGATGGGCCCCGGGTGTCACATATGCTAGGTACGCCACTGGGGTGGGTGAATTACTTGACCGCACACCACTGCTAGCTGGATATGTCCGAAAGACTGCATTAAGGACTCCTACTCCAGAGCAATTGTCCTTTCTCCCCACCATAGCTCAAGAGAAAAGCTTTCTGCAACCAGTTCCAAAGACCTTTATTAATGACATTTGTTTAAAAAATAATAATAATACATATATATAAATAGATATTATGACTTTAGAGCAGGGGTGTGTCCAATCTCAGTCCTCAAGGGCTGCAATCTAGTCAGTTTTTCAGGATTTCTTCAATGAATATTCATGAGATCTATTTTCAGGCACTGCGTTCATTTTATGCAAACATATTTCATGCACACTCATTGTGAAAATCCAGAAAACTCGACTACACGAGGGCTGAGGCTGGACACCCTTGCTTTAGAGGAATCACTGACTGACAGGTTCATTGCAAAAGAAGGCACGCACAAAGGTGAGCTGTCCTGAGCAGTGGTTAATGTGACAGGGCAGGAGGTGAGGTTTCCAGACACCAGTCAGTACAAGAGGGCAGGAAGTGAAGTATACCAAGCATGTGTCTGTGTGGCAGAGCAGGTGCTCAGTGTACAGCTGTATAATAGGCTACTGATACGGGAAGAGAAACAGCTGCTGCTAACTCTGTCAGGGAAGATGTGAGTGCTGTAAAAACTGCAAGCAACAGTGGTTAGGACAACGGTTGCCAGCCCTTTCTCTCCCTCCCCCCCCTACTCTGAGGCTTATCACAGGGAGCACAGTGGGCTCAGAGTCTGTAGGGTGACGAGCTTCTCTTATCTCTGGTGGCTGGAGGCATCTCTGTTATGATGGCAGTCATATGATGTACATCTGTCTGTCTGTGTGAGACTGCGTGTGTGGGAATCTGCTTCCACAGACTGGGACACGGGCATGGCTGCTACCCTGCTCGGAACAATACTTGCATTCCTGTGTCCCTCATGCATACTTATGTTTATTGTATGTGTGCACATGCCTCTGTCTGTCTGCTCCCTTCATCTTTCCGCCTTGATGGCTGAGGCTCTTCTAACGCTCTTCATGTTTGCGTCACAATTCAGCTCCTTTCACTTTCCGATCCCACATCTGCTCATAACCTTTCACAAGCTGCGCTGGCTCTGCTAAAACTTCTCTTGAACTTCAGGTTTGGAAGGACACTCCCTACCCCACCAGCCCTAGCATTTTAATCCCCCTCCACGTCAACCCCATGCAGAAAAGAAGCTAAGTGAAGACACTTGGGACTAATTCCGTTTCCTGTGTGTTACACTTTACTGCCGGCTTTGGCATTTGATGATTAATTTAAACTCTTTGATACCACAGTACGAGGGTGGGAGTAATAAGAGGTGATGGGGACAGTGTGAATTGGCAGCAGACCCCTGGATCTCATAACTGTTCTCCATCTGCTGACAACTAGCCAGCTACTTGGCTGCTACATAGGGTCTCATGCAGGCGTTCTTTGCTGGGCACCAGCCATGGCCCTGGAAGCAGAGCCGGCCGGAGCCAAGGCTCCAGGTACACTGCTGGGATGCTGCACCTCTTCCCATTTGTGAAGGCATCTGAAGGTATCTGCTTAATAGGAGGATGACACTCCATCTCGGTTGTGAGAACTCCCTGCAATGTGTCCTCAGCCCGAACTGAAGAAATGGATTTCCTATGATGTTTCCTCTGCTCTCTGCCTCTATCCCCCTCTTTTTGGCTTCTGCGAGGACTTCTTCCTATCCCCTGAGGGCTGCTCTCATGCTTCTGACCTAGTCCTCCTAGTCCCTGTTCCCGTATGTCATCTGCCACCAAGGGGGGTGACTGTCCCTCTTTCTCTGGAGAACCAGTCTTCCAGCCCCGAGCTTTGTTGCTCAGCTCCACCTTAGAATCTGACTCCTGCTTACACCCCTCTTGTAGGACCTCTGTGCTCGAAGTGTGGCTGAATTCACCATCTATAGAGAAATGAGAAAAAATTCCAGGTAAAGGCAATTCCTGGGCCCCCTCAACCCAACAACATTCATAAAGAATACATCCAGACCCTTCCCACCAGAACTATCACTCAAAAGATAACATCCCCATCCTTGCCTCTACTATATGCAGTCCTGTACCATTCTCAGATTCAATATGCCCACTTATGACTCTACTGTATCACACCGTGAGGATAATACATCCAGCCCTGTGTCACTCAGAGATAATATTCCCATTCCTGACCTCACTATTCCACTCCATCTAGCCCTGTGTCACTCATGGGCCAATGTTCAAAATCAAACGTAGGCGCCGGGAAATAGTGCAGGAACAGCACAGAAAAAAAACTCCACAATGCTCAAAACTAATAGCATGCAAATTATTTGCACGCTGTTATCATTTAGCATTGGGAAGTTAAGGGGAGGAATGTATCTGGCGCCTGTGCAGAAAAGAGTTTTGCGGTGGGAACAGCACTTGCGAGCATGCCCAGGCAAACCAAGAAGTGATGCCCATAACGACACTGCTCTTCTAAGATTTAGGGCTCCTTTTACTAAGGTGCGCTAGCGGTTTTGACGCACGCTTAGCGCGCACTACAATGCCTTGCGTGCTAGACGCTAATGCCTCCATAGAGCTTGCGTTAGTATTTTTCGTTTAGCGCAGGGTTTGCGCACGCTAATCTTCAGCGCACGCTAAAAACGCTAGCGCACCTTAGTAAAAAGAGCCCATAGTATATAAGACTTTCAAGTGAAAACATTAAAAAAAAAAAAAAAAAAAAAGCTTATATTTAAGTGCAGAAAATGGATGCCAATGGTCCAACTCGCACACTTTTATTTTTTTATTTATCAATTTTCTATACCGTTCTCCCAGGTGAGCTCAGAACGGTTTACATGAATTTATTCAGGTACTCAAGCATTTTCCCTGTCAGTCCCAGCGGGCTCACTATCTATGTTATGTACCTGAGGCAAAGGGGGGACTAAGGGCTCCTTTCACGAAGGCTCGTTAGCGGGTTTAACGCGCGCGACTTTTCATCACGCGCTAACCCCCCGCACTTGCCGAAAAACTACCGCCGGTGGTTTAGCGTGCGCTGTTACACGTGTTAAACCTCTAACGCGCCTTCGTAAAAGGAGCCCTAAGTGACTTGCCCAGGGTCACAGGGAGCGGCTTGGGTTTGAACCCACAACTTCAGGGTGTTGAGGCTGTAGCTTTAACCATTGTGCAACACTCTCCACATTCGTCTTTCACTACCAGCGCTTTGGAGCTTGCACAGGCTTCCTTCTGTTTCCACATAAAATAAAAAACAGATTTGAAAGAATCATAGGAAATTCTCCTTTCAAACATCCTAATGCCAGCTCCAAGCTGGCATTATTTTTTCAGGGGTAGCCGGCCTTGTTTTCTAAGCATTAGGAAATGACCTCATTAACATCTGTTTGACTATATTTGCATGTTATTTGTGCTAATCTTTGGTGTGCGTGTTGTCTCCCATGCTGGAGCCCTCTGAGTGTTCTGTGCTCACTAGTGCCAGACTAGCACCTGTGTTAAATCGCCTTTAGCGAAGGGTTGCCGTTCGTCCAGGAAAACCCAGATATGTCCTCTTTTTAGAGGACTTTCCAGCAGGTTTTTTTTAATTGTAGGAGTCTGTTTGGAACTTAGACAAAATCCGGTGGTTCTCCCCCTCTTACCTCCTCAGCGCTGGAATTCAATTTTCTTTGGACCACCGACAGCTCAGTGAGGTGAGCCTGCTGCCATCAGCCTGCCTCGGAAGTCACCTCTCTGCAGGTCCCACCTATGCGGTAACAGGAAGTTGCTGCAGAAAGGCGGCTTCTGGGAAAGGCCGATGGCAGCAGGCTCATCTCGCTGAGCTGCTGACAGCCCAAAGAAAGCTGAATTCCAGTGTCAAGGAGGTAAGAAGGGGAGAGACACTGGATTCTGTCTAAGCTGACTCTGCCAAACTAGCTTCGGGGGGCGGAGCTAGGGGCAAAGTGAGGGTGCGGTGGGGCAGAGTCATGTGTCCTCTTTTTTCATTTGACAAATATGGTATCCCTACTTTAGTGCCCACGTTTGGTTTTGAACATCTGCCTACCAGAAATAATATTCCCATTGCTGACCCCACAATACCATCCCTGGAAATAATATTATCTCTGACTGATACAGGGCAGAATATATCCCCATTGTTGACATGCAGAGATAATATATCTGTTTCCGATCTTCCTGAACCACATCCTAAGGACAGCAGCCTCTTCCCATCTGTATCATTCTCTGGAAATAATTCACGCTGCCCCGTCTCTCTCCCCTAAAGGATAAGATGCTCAACCCAGGCTTCTCCTTCGACCTGCCTACAATTCCCTGCAGTACAAACCATTTATAGTCTGGACGCCCGATGAGATAGAAGCAGGGCTCCCCCCTTCTCGAGTTAATAACACAGAGACACAGGCTGAAGATCTCCGATCCTGTGCAAGGGAGCGGGGAGTACAAGGCAGGGGTCAACAAGACAAAGACGAAAAATGAAGAGAGAGAGGGAGCAAAACAGCAAAGAAAAAGAGAGATAGAGACAGAGATAGTAGAGACAAACAGAAAGGCAAAGGGAGAACCAGAGGAGAAAAAGGGAAAAAGCCAGATAAAACCACTGCACAGAGGAAACAGCTGTGAGTTAAGGAAAGGGAAAGTGGTTAGGATTGGATATACTGCCTTTCTGTGGTTACAATCAAAGCAGTTTACACATTATATACAGGTACTTACTTTGTACCTGGGGCAAGGGAGGGTTAAGTGACTTAGGGCTAGAATCACTAACCCCCAATTCCGTGTCTGATCCATGCCCAATTGCATGCAGGCTGACGAATTCACAAAAGGCCTGCATGCAAATGGGAACAATCATTGACATGCCCCCCACCCACTAGAAATCGATCCTGACGCATGCACTGGCCCTCTAAGCCCGGCAGAGAATTGTTTTAAACTTTTTTTGTGAGCCCATGGTTTTAACCCGCTTTAAGCCTGTGGGTTAAAACCCCAGCTTGTAGGGGCATGCAGGAGATTTGGGTCAGGGAGGAAAGAGAAATAGATTCGGGGCACGCAGGAGATTCAGGGCTGAGAGCAGAGAAGCAGGGCAGTCGGAAAGGACCTGAGCAACTGGTCCTCAGCAGTCGTTTTTTTTTTTTTTTTTTTTTTTTGGATCGGTCAGCCCAGTCTCTGTTCCCTGAAAAGTTTTGTAAATTGCGTCCCTGCCTACTTTGCATACCGTTTTCCCTCATTTACATGCACGGATCGGAATCGGATCGGAGGAGAGGTTAGTAAATCGGGTCGGAGGGAAATCGGGTCGCAAACCAATCGGTTTGCTTAGCGAATCTAGCCCTTACTCGGAGTCACGAGGAGCTGAAGTGGGAATCAAACCCAGTTCCCCAGGTTCTCAGGCCACTGCGCTAACCATTAGCCTTAGTGAGCAAAGTTCACTTCTGCAGCCAGGGTGGGCTAAGCCCTCATTCACTCACCATAGTCAGGGACGATACCATTGCCTCGTTTCAGCTGCAAGTGCACTGTGTTGCCACTGCGGCGGATAAGCTCTACGGCTTCCGAATGTGTCATTCCCCTAGTGCTTCGGCCGTTTATCTCTATCAGCTGATCACTCACCTGTAACAGAGAGTGGGATCATGGCACATCGGTGAGCTGCAGTTATAGCACCTCACACCTGGGACATGAAGGGGAGAACAAGTTCCATCTCTACAATAACAAGATCTGGCACAAGAGCAACAATCCTTTTTATTATAAAACAGACTCAACACAATTGTGTTTCGGCCCAAGAAGGCCTGCCTCAGGAGTCTAAGAAATGAGACGAGCATTAAAATTGCACAGTTGTGTCAAGAAACCTCCACATAAAAACTTACACACATAAATGAATCCATGACATGCAAATAACACGCAACTGGGCATAAATACATAAATATCAAAAGCATCTGATCTCCTTCGTTGTTGCTCTCGTGCCCCTCACTGTTGTGAAGGCAGTTTCTCCTGTTTGTCTTTTTGCAATAACAAGATCTCACCTCTGTAATACACCTCTGTAACAGGGAGTGATATAAATTACCACAAAGAAAAAGCAGATACCACCTTCACAAGATAGGAAAGCAAGGAAACAGCGAAGGTGCTCAATTTCTTTATTATATATTGAGACTCGATACGAATGTGTTTCAGCCGAAGGGCTTTGAATTTAATGTATATTTTCTTTTCTTTCACATCTTTAATTATATGCTGTCATTACAGGTGGTAATTTTATAATTTAATTATTTAACACATTTTTTTAGGTGTACATTTTTTTTTAAATGCATTTATGTATTTGTATTTCATCTGGTCCGAAACACATTTTTGCCCAAGTCAAAAAAGGTATAAGTTCCGGATCGGGCCACTGAGCTGATTGCGGCTGCTGCGATCAGTTCAGCAGCCCAGGCAACCCGTTTCCCACCCACCCCACCCCAGCCGCAATGATCATGGCAGGAGAGATGCCCAGTCTCTCCTGCCGACACCTGCCGCAAATCCCCTGAATGATGATGGCAGGAGGGATGCCCAGTCCCTCTTGCTGACATCCTCACCCTCCCAAAGGTTGCCCACCCGGACCCCCCCCCAAGGCCCCCACCCCCACCCAGACCCCACTCTAACCTGTTTTAGATGGACGGATGGACAGCTGCTGCCTACTGGAATGGCAGGTCTGCCCCTTCCTTGATTGGCCCAGGCGCTTAAGGCCCTAGGCCAACTGGAATCTTAGGCCCATCTCCCAGTGCATTCTGGGATGCACTGATAGTGGCCTAAGATTCCGATTGGCCAGATCCCTTAGGCCCCTCCTTAAATGCCAGCCCCATTTTAAATGGGTTAACGTGATGCTGATTTTTAAAAAGGGTTCCAGAGGTGATCCGGGAAATTATAGACCAGTGAGTCTGACGTTGGTACCAAGCAGAATGGTAGAGACTTTTATAAAGAACAAAATGACAGAACATATACATAAGCATGGATTAATGAGAGAAAGCCAATATGGTTTTAGTCAAGGGGAATCTTGCCTCACCAATCTACTGCATTTCTTTGAAGGGATGAATGAACATGTGGATAAAGGTGAACTGGTTGATATTGTGTATTTTGATTTTCAAAAGGCATTTGACAAAGTACCTCATGAAAAACTTCTGAGGAAATTAGAACATCATAATATAGGAGGTGATTTTATTGATTGAGAATTGATTGAAACACAAAAAACAGGGAGGAGGTTTAAATGGTCAATATTCTCAATGGAGAAGGGTAAATAGTGAGGTTCACATAAACAAGAGCTGTGAACATAAATGAAAACAGGCAATTTCAACTACAATGTGTTACAGGAAGAAAAATAATAAAAAAAAAAAACACTGGAGAGATGATGTTCCTGATATGGACTTTATTTAAAAAATCAACATAGCAATCCACATAAAAAACCTTTAGGTACCCAGGAAGAAAAGCCTCAGAACCCTGTCAGGGAGAAACCCTCTATCTAGAGTGTAAATACGGTAACTTCATAGGCATAAAAACCTCCTGAACAGCGTTTCATATAGCAAAAGTCTTGCTCAAATATAGGCAGCATACAAAAAACTTTAAGATATTTTTTTATATAGAAAAAATGTGAAAACTTATCTTCAGCATACAATATGGCAAAGGCTCCCAATCCCACTGACGATGGCCAAGCATTTTGCCTCATGGTTGCTTCAAGGAAATAGGGAGGAATGGAGCCTGTGAAGAAAAAATCTCAGTTAATCAAAACATTTTTTATATTGAAAAAATTCAAAATACTGCTGTGAAAAGCTACCCATGTTCACTAACTTATGTTCGGCACTCAATGCGCTCAGTTGTGTCCACACTAAAGATGGCTTCCCAGTGTCTGCTACTTATTATAAGGCCAACCCACCAATGATGTCATATTTGTTGTAGCCATTCAAAACACAGTAAATGGAATATGTAACTCTTATTGGAAGGCTTGATGCTCAGTGACAAATCGGAAGAAGAGGGTGGGAAAAAGGGAGAAATCACTAGATTATAATTATAAATTTCATTTTAAAATTCCCATTTAAAAATGCAACGTTTAGAAAGAGACTCCTTCATATAAAAAAAAAAAATAACACCATTCAATCTTTGCATTGGGTCCAAACGGTTCTTCTTATCTTAACTTGTAAATTCATTCTTGCTCTTGCTGAAGTAGAAATGTCTTTCTGTCACCTCCATGATGGGAGGATGCAACTCAATTAATTACAGTGCATCTAAGGTGCTCAAACAAATGCTTTTCTTTCACCCAATGGGCCAGAATCAGCTCCTCAATTTTGGCATGTGCAATGCTACCGCGGCGTTCTCCTATCTGTGTTCTCAATCGACGAGATGTTTGTCCTACGTATAACTTAAGACATGGACAAATTTATCTCGTAAACCACAAAGTCCAATCCACAATCAGTGTTATGATGTAACTAGAATTTATATCCTGTCAGTGGATGAACAAAAAACTGCTTCGTTTCAATTGTGTATATGCAGGTCTTGCATTTCTCACATTTAATATGACTGCCGCAGTCAACCTTTGACTGTATTTGGCTGTTAAAATCAGAAGGACACAAAAACTCTTAAATTTGGAAGGTGACTGTAACTTATCCTGAAAGGTTTTGCGGTTAGTGAATTATGCAACTGGGCACTATGCCAGTGTTTCCTTATTTATTTAAAACATTTATAATCCACATACATGTCTACAAAAATCTAGATAAAAAAACTAACTAAATAAATAAGTCAAAATATGAGTACATCACATTGTATCCATCAGCAATAAAAGTCTTAAAATGGCAACCACCTTATTAACCCCTGCACTATGGGCTCCTTTTACGAAGGTGCGTTAGGGCCTTAACACGCAGAATAGCACGCGCTAAAATGCCCCGCGCGCTAGCCACTACCGCCTCTTGAGCAGGCGGTAGTTTTTTGGCTAGCATGCGCTAATCCAGTGCTTGTGCTAAAAATGCTAGTTCACCTTCGTAAAAGGAGCCCTATATTTTAAGAGCAAAACCAAAGTGGAATTGTCCAATTAGAATGGTGCACAAAAAAGTGTCTTTCAACTCATCTGATAAATCCAATATCTTTATTCATCCAAAGTAACTCAATGACTCGACATTTACATGTTTCGGCCTCCCGGCCTGCATCAGGAGTCTTAGGAGTCTTTGGGTGTACACTGAGATATGAGATCTTATATCTGCCAATCAAAACGTTGCTTCGAGTCTTTGTAGTGCTTCAAAACGCCGCGGCTAAGCTGGTTTTGCAGCGCTACAAAGACTCGAAGCAACGTTTTGATTGGCAGATATAAGATCTCACATCTCAGTGTACACCCAAAGACTCCTAAGACTCCTGATGCAGGCCGGGAGGCCGAAACATGTACATGTCGAGTCATTGAGTTACTTTGGATGAATAAAGATATTGGATTTATCAGATGAGTTGAAAGACACTTTTTTGTGCACCATTCTAATTGGACAATTCCACTTTGATTTTGCTCTTTTGAGTTTTGTGGATTTGTTTCCCCTGTTCCTGTGTGCCCTATATTTTAAACCACAGGTAGGGGTCCACTCTGTATTGGAAGTGGCTGTCTATGTCTAAGGTCTCTGTCTATGAACCTAGCTCGCTTTCGTGCAGCCTTGACAACCATTTCTGGATATCCCCTTTCAATCAGGCGAGACTTCAAAGAATGTGCCCGATGTTTAAATTCTTGAATGTCAGAACAAATCTTCCTATAACGTAGAAATTGAGAGAAAGATAAACTTTTCTTCAGTGCATAAATAAGGATGACAGCTGCTGAATTCTAAGAAAGTGTTTCCGTCTGTACTTTTCTGGAAAACTGTAGTATGGAAAGAGTCTTCTCATTTGGTTATTTTTAACACCCAAGAAAGAGATTTTTCAGGGGGTCCATAGTCAAAGTAAACTGAATCCTCAGATGGCACACATATAACCAGTGAAAAAAATGTATCCAGTCTTGTGTCAGTATCTGTCCATAGACAAAAAACATCATCTATATATCTCACCCAGAGCTTAATAAATTATGAAAAAGGGTTATATTTGTTGGAAAAATAAATCCCCAAATTAAAAAAAAATATTTCTCATAGCTAAAGCAGCTAACTCAATAATGAATGATGTAGGCATTCTTCTTCCAGGGGCAACCTCATCCAAAATTGTTTTTAATATATCCAATACTTCTTGCTGAGGAATTACTGTATATAGTGACTTCACATCTAAAGTCACTAGATATGTGATGTCTGCTACATTATCAATTGATATTAACTTGTGTAAAAAGTGTGTGGAATCCCTCACATATGTAAATCCAGTGGTAACTTTTGGTCTTAAAAAACAATCTACAAAGACTGATAAGGGCTTCAATAATGAGCCTCTACTGGAAACGATCAGTCTTCCAGGTGGATTGACTACAATTTTATGAATTTTTGACAACAGATAGATTACTGGCATTTTTGGAAATTTTATATTCAAAAATGAGTGTTCTTGAAATGTTAAAAAACATTATCTTCTTGTGTAAGGACTGCAATCCATAATTACAGTTCCTCTGTAGGGTCGTGTGATAATGTTTCATAGTCTGTGGTTACATTCAATTGCTTCATCATTTCAGATTCATTTAAAATTTTACATGGTATTTTACTCCTCTCCTTCCTCTATCCTGGAATGTTTATAGATTTTCTTTTGCAAGAGGTGATCAACAGTTCAAATTATCTCTTCCTTCCAAAAAAGGGATTAAGGGAGTTAAGTTTTTCAGTCACTCTGATTTTTAAGCTATCTCAACTGTGGAATGACCTTCCACTTCTTTTAAGGAGTTCCGGCTCACTTCAACCTTTTTGCAAATCCTTAAAATCTACTTTATTTGCTAAACACTTTGAAAATTAACTTTACCAAACTTAGGGCTCCTTTAACATGCAAAGATCTAAAGAACCTCTCTGTGTCTACCCCTGCTTGAAAAGGTTGTAAATGTTTCATAGGTACATATGATAATCCTTTCTGTAAAGCTTGTAGTTCCAAAGAAATAAGTTTGTAAGCTGACAAATTAATAACTATGTTACTTATCAAGTTACTTACCATGTCATTTTTGAATGGAATTTTTTGAATGAAATTTAGAATTATGATCTAGTGATTTCTCCCTTTTACCTGCTCTCTTCTTCTGATTTGTTACTGAGCATCAAGCCGTCCAATAAGAGTTACATACTTCATTTACTGCATTTTGAATGGCTACAACAAATATGACATCATTGGTGGGTTGGCCTTATAATAAGTAGCAGACGTGGGCAGCCATCTTTAGCGTGAGCACACTGAGTGCCAAACATAAGTTAGTGAACAAAGATAACATTTCACAGACCACATTTTGAATTTTTTCAATATAAAAAATGTTATGATTAACTGAGATTTTTTTCTTCACAGGCTCATTCCTCCTTATTTCCCTGAAGCAGCAATGAGACAAAACGCTTGGCCATCGTCAGTGGGGTTGGGAGTCTGTGCCGTATTGTATGCTGAAGATAAGTTTTCATATTTTTTCCATATAAAAAATATCTTAAACAGTATTTTGAACAATGCCTATATTTGAACAAAACGTTTGCCATATGAAACACTGTTCTGGAGGTTTTATGTCTATGAAGTTATTTACCCTCTCTAGTTAGAGGAGGGTTTCTCCCTGACAAGGTTCTGAGGCTTTTCTTCCTGTAACACATTGTAGTTGAAATTGCCTGTTTTCATCTATGTTCACAGCTCTTGTTTATGTGATTTATAATTCTAGCTGTGTAGTTGTTTTTATTTTGCAAATAATGAGGTTCCCCAGGGGTCTGTGCTGGGACCACTGCCTTTTAACATATTTATCAATGATCTAGAGATAGGAATAACTAGTGAGATAATTAAATTTGCTGATGACACAAAGTTGTTCAAAGTTGTTAAGTCGCAGAAGGAGTATGAAAAATTGCAAGAGGACCTTATGAGACTAGAAGACTGAGCGTCAAAATAGCAGATGACATTTAATGTGAGCAAGTGCAAAATTATGCATGTGGGAAAGAGAAACCCAAACTATAGCTATGTGATGCTGGGTTCTGTGTTGAGTCACTGTCCAAGAAAAGGCGCTAGGTGTCATTGTTGAGAATACATTGAAACCTTCAGCTCAATGTACAGTGTCGGCTATGAAAGCAAATAGAATGTTAGGAATTATCAAGAAAGGAATGAAAAACAAAGCTGAAAATGTTATAATGCCCTTGTATCACTCTAGAGTTCGGCCACACCTCGAATACTGTGTGCAGTTCTGGTCACCATATCTTTAAAAAGATACAGCGGAATTAGAAAAGGTACAGAGAAGGCGACAAAAATGATAAAAGAGATGGGACGACTTCCCTATGAGGAAAGGCTAAAGCGGCTAGGGCTCTTCAGCCTGGAGAAGAGACGGCTCAGGGGTAATATGTTAAGAGGTTTATAAAATAATGAGTGGAATGGAAAGGGTAGAAGTGAATCGCTTGTTCTAGGACTAGGGGGCATGCGATGAAGCTACTAAGCAGAAGATTTGAAACACACCAGAGAAAATATTTCTTCACACAATGTGTAATTATACTCCGGAATTCATTGCTGGAGAATGTGGTGAAATCAGTTAGCTTAGCAGGGTTTAAAAAAGGTTTGGATACTTTCCTAAAAGAGAAGTCCATAGGCCATTATTGAGATGGCTTGGGGAAATCCACTGCTTATTTCTGGATAAGCAGCATAAAATCTGTTTTACTACTTGGGATCTAGCTAGGTACTTGGGACCTGGGTTAGCCACTGTTGGAAACAAGGGTACCGGGCTTGATGGACCTTCAGTTTATCCCAGTATGGCAGTTCTTATGATCTTATAAATAGCAGAATATATTACACACTAAAGAAATTACAAGTATAAAAATTTTATAGCCTAAATGTTCACCCTAAGCACTAAGGATATTTAGAGGAAGACAATACAAGCTTATATATACAAGGCTTAAGGCTAGATTCACTAACGCTCACCTTGTTGGGCGATCCGTGGCCGAGTCTGGCTGGGTGACTGATTCACGATGCATTCTCATGCAAATTAAGAGGATCGGAGGCACGCCCCACAACAACCACATGGATCACTGCAGAGCGATCCAGATGCATGCGCAGACCATCTTGCGCTCCGCACAAGCAAGGAAGGAAAGAAGGGGGGAGGGGGTGGATTTACCCAGAAAAAAAATGAGTGGGAATATTGGAGGATGACAAACATGAAAACACTTGTCTCTGAAAATAATATTTCTGCTTTCTTCAGGTTTCTTTCTTCAGAATAGAACATGCCGTACTGCAGCCCCACTTTTAACCCAGAGGTTAAAATCATGGGTTAAGAACACGGGCTCGCAGGGATTCAGGGAGCAGAGAGGCAGGGCGTCAGAGAGGAGGCATTTATTTCCTTCTTGAAGGAGTTGAGGCCGCGCTGGAGAGAGATTGGCATTGGGACGGAGACGCTGTTCTGAGGCTGCAGTAGCCACCTTTTAGCTTAGTAAAAAAATGTTGCACAGAATGGAAAACCATTTTTTTCAGCTGTTGTCTACTGGAATACTCCTGGGCTGATTAGTAAAGAGGGGGCCGCTGCCTTGCACGCCTCTGCCGCGGGGAGGTTTCGGTGCCCGAGGCCACTCCTTCAGGGTCTTGGGCGGCTGAGCCTCTTCTGACCTATGGAAGTTCTTCTGCCATTGACTCTTGTCTCTGGAAGTCTAGTAACTTCAGTGCCCAAAGCAAGCTGGTTTAGGATGCAGCACTGAATATAAAAATTTAAATTTGTGTTCACCGTCTTTATTTTAAGCGCATTGGTTTACTAGGTGAAATAAGAATGTGGAGCTTCACAGCTATTTCATTTCGCTAACCATGGGGAAAAAAAATCCTACAAATAATTCATGCAACAAACAGAAAAATAAATCCAAAAGTGGAAGTTGACTCAAACCAAGATGGGATTGGAGAGTGGGGGTGGTATTGGTTTTATTTCAGGGCGGCAGAGAGCAGGACAGTCGGAAAGGACATAAGTGATTGGTCCTCAGCAGTCGCTTCTTTTTTGATCGGCCAGCCCAGTCGGTGTTCCTGAATTTGTTTAGTGAATCACTGCCTTCCTACTTT
This sequence comes from Geotrypetes seraphini, assembly GCF_902459505.1. Classification (NCBI taxonomy): domain Eukaryota; kingdom Metazoa; phylum Chordata; class Amphibia; order Gymnophiona; family Dermophiidae; genus Geotrypetes; species Geotrypetes seraphini. The sequence continues at coordinate 456,897,667 of NC_047084.1, forward strand.
TGCATGCCATTTCCCCTCATTTGCATGCGCGGATCGGATCGGGAGGAAGGTTAGTGAATTGGGTCAGGGTCGCAAACTGGTCGGGACATGATCGGTATGCATAGTGAATCTAGGCCAAACTTTAAGCAGATAATAACAGAAATCTTATAGTCCACCTCTCAGGAGAGAAAGCACTACAAAAAAACAGTATTATAACATGAAACATAGAAACATAGAAGATGACGGCAGAAAAGGGCTACAGCCCATCAAGTCTGCCCACTCTGCTTACCCACCCCCTGTCTATGCCCTAATGACCCAATTTCCTTATCTTGACCCTCGTAGGGATCCCACATGGGTATCCCATTTATTCTTAAAGTATGGCACGCTGTCTGCCTCAATCACCTGCACTGGAAGCTTGTTCCAATGATCAACCACTCTCTCTGTGAAGAAATACTTTCTGGTGTCGCCATGAAATTTTCCGCCCCTGAGTTTGAGCGGGTGCCCTCTTGTGGTCGAGGGTCCCTTGAGAAAGAAAATATCATCTTCCACTTCGACACGTCCCGTGAGGTACTTAAATGTTTCGATCATGTCTCCCCTCTTCCTACGTTCCTCAAGAGTGTAGAGCTGCAATTTGTTCAGTCTCTCTTCGTACGAGAGACCCTTGAGCCCCGAGATCATCCTGGTGGCCGTCCGTTGAACCGATTCAATTCTGCGCACATCTTTACTGTAATGTGGCCTCCAGAATTGCACACAGTACTCCAGATGAGGTCTCACCATGGCCCTGTACAACGGCATTATGATTTCAGGCTTTCGGCTGACGAAACTTCTATTGATACAACCCAATATCTGCCTTGCCTTAGATGAAGCCTTCTCCACTACACACACACTGTTCCTGGCACACAGACAAAGGGAGAAAAACATAGAGATAGGGGAGAGGGAGGAATTTGCACTGACTGTCATAAAATTAAACTTTGTCTATGCAAAGCTCCCCCTCCCCCGCAATACTGTGACCTAAGCTCGACATTTATAGGAGTCTTGTAACATGAAGAATATGCATATTTATTAGCTATGCTAACCTTTAGATTAAGTAATAAATTTTCTTATAATCTCTAAATTCCTTTCCCATGGTATAGAAAATCCCCATTTGTTCACTGGGAGCTAGAGAATATCCCTCATGATGGCACCAGGAAGGCCATAAAATAGGTATTGTGTTTCCAGATGTATACTTTGCTCTTACTTGGGAGACAATAATTGATTTGTAACTGTTTCTACATCTCCCTGAGATCCAGGTGGCCTACTTGCTCTGCCTGCTCTTTTTGGGCTAGATGTGACTAAAGTCAGTGATCGTTGCTAAACCTGTTTTCACAACTTTAGCGGCGATCGCTTTTACCGACCCAGTTCACAAAAAGGCTCACCGCATGTTTTTCCCCTCAATGGCCCATTTTCTGATCTGGTCATGCAAATTAGCCAAGCAATTGATGCATTAACATTGCTTGGTTATGCAAAAAAAAAAAAAAAAACACCAGGGGTTTTAGCTATTGGAAAAAAACGACAGTTTTTTTTATCAGTTTGTTTATCAGAGAACAGGAGAGAATTTTGGCCTGTGTGTTTTAGCATTATTATCTTGATGATCTCTGCTTCTTTCACATAGCTGGCAACAGTTCACGGTTGTATAATGTCATATTTTGTGTGTCTGGTGTTTCTTGTGCTAGGAATGTACAGTTGAGAGATGTGTGGTAGCAAAAATTAAAGTGGTCCTGCTCTTATATTAATATTATTAACATTACATCTCCATGCAAGCAGTTGGTCAAGAGATAACTAGAAGAGGTCAAAACCACTCACATCTTCATACAATAATGAGGAAAACAAATTCTACCCAAAAGCAGTTGATACCTATATGATAGGGCTATATTATGTGCCAGGTATTGTAACTGTTACCGACAAGACTGCCTGGTTTTTTTCAAAGGCACAGATATTTTGCATGTGTCTGATCCTACCCATTAAAATCAGGGCGAACAGAATGTTAGGAATGATAAAGAAGGGGATCACGAACAGATTGAAGCAGGTTATCATACCGCTGTACCGGACCATGGTGCGCCCTCACCTGGAGTACTGCGTCCAGCACTGGTCGCCGTACATGAAGAAGGACACGGTACCCCATGAACGCCTACTACGGAAACTGAAGAACCATGGGGTGGAAGGAGACGTACATAGATGGATCAAAAATTGTTTGGCGGGTAGAAAGCAATGGGTGGGAGTGAAGGGCCACTACTCGGACCGGAGGAGGGTCATAAGTGGTGTTCCGCAAGGGTCGGTACTCGGACCGCTGCTGTTCAATGTATTTATAAATGATCTAGAAACAGGGACGAAGTGCGAAGTAATAAAATTCACAGACGACACCAAACTATTTAGTGGAGTTGGGACTAAAGAGGACTGTGAAGATTTACAAAGGGACCTGAACAAACTAGAAGATTGGGCGACGAGATGGCAGATGAAGTTTAATGTAGAGAAATGTAAAGTCTTGCATGTAGGAAACAGAAACCTGAAGTACAGCTGGTAATGGTAATGGGTGATGGTAATGGGTGAAAGTACCCAAGAAAAGGACTTGGGGTAATAGTGGACAACACAATGAGCTGTCGGTACAGTGTGCAGCGGCTTCTAAGAAGGTGAATAGAATGCTAGGTATTATCAAGAAAGATATTACAACCAGAACAAAAGAAGTTATCCTGCCGTTGTATCGGGCGATGGTGTGCCTGCATCTGGAGTACTGCGTCCAATATTGGTCGCCGTACCTTAAGAAGGATATGGCGATACTCAAGAGGGTTCAGAAAAGAGCGACACGATTGATAAAAAGTACGGAAAACCTTTCATATGCTGAAAGATTAGAGAAACTGGGGCTCTTTTCCCTGGAGAAGCGGAGACTTAGAGGGGACATGATAGAGACAAGATCATGAAGGGCATGGAGAAAGTGGAGAGGGACAGATTCTTCAAACGTTCAAAAACTACAAGAACGAGAGGGCATTCTGAAAAATTAAGAGGGGACAGATTCAGAACCAATGCTAGGAAGTTCTTCTTCATCCAAAGGGTGGTGGACACCTGGAATGCACTTCCAGAGGGTGTGATAGGACAGAGTACGGTTTTGGGGTTCAAAAAGGGATTAGATAATTTCCTGAAGGAAAAGGGGATAGAAGGGTATAGATAGAGGATTACTATACAGGTCCTGGACCTGATGAGCTGCCGCGTGAGTGGACTGCTGGGAGTGATGGACCTCTGGTCTGACCCAGCAGAGGCACTGCTTATGTTCTTACTACTCGAAAGGGTCCAGTGAAAGATTAGAGAAACTGAGCCTTTTCTCCCTCGAACAGAGGAGATTGAGAGGGGACATGATTGAAACATTCAAGATACTGAAGGGAATAGACTTAGTGGATAAGGACAGGTTGTTCACTCTCTCCAAGGTAGGGAAAATGAGAAGGCACTACTAATTTTATCAGATGTACAATGCTATACTCTTTAAGTAGTTGTACGAGATATACACTGCTATACTCTGTAATTCGCTGTATGAAAAACTTCTCTTGATTGTATTTACAGTTTCTTTTATTGTAAACCGCTATACTCTCTAATTCGCTGTATGTAAAACTTCTCTTGATTGTATTTACAGTTTAGTTAATTGTAAACCGCCTAGAAGTCGCAAGATTACAGGCAGGATATAAGAATAAAGTTATTATTATTATTATTATAAAATTGAAAGGGGATAGATTCTGTATGAACGTAAGGAAGTTCTTCTTCACCCAGAGAGTGGTAGAAAACTGGAACACTCTTCTGGAGTCTGTCATAGGGGAAAACACCCTCCAGGGATTCAAGACAAAGTTAAACAAGTTCCCGCTGAACTGGAACGTACGCTGGTAGGGCTAGTCTCATTTAGGGTGCTGGTCTTTGACCAGAGGGCCGCCACTTGAAAGGACTGCTGGGCACGATGGACCACCGGTCTGACCCAGCAGCAGCAATTCTTATGTTCTTAGTGCTGCAAGTCCAATAATGCACTAAGAGGTGGTAGTAAGAAATCTAGGTTACTCCCAAAATCTCCAGCCTGGTACTGGGTAACTTGGTTTCTCTGAAAAACTATGTATGTGTGGAGGTGGGGGGAGAGATCGGTAACCGATTGGCATCAGTAGTTACAATACCTGGGTAGGATCAGACACTACAAATCCCACATTGCTCTGGGATATAAGTTTGAAACCAGGACTGGCTAAAAAGTCTACAACCTGGAACTGGGTAACTTGTCATCTCTGCTTTTTACAAGGTTCTCATGCCCTTGTCTGCATATATTTGTTTCTCTTTGCTGGGACCCTTTCTTTACACAGAAACTCCCTCTGTATTCGCAGTTTCAGCATTCACAGTTTTGATTATTCACGGTTTTTAGCTTGCTGGCTCCTCCCCCAAATTACATCAGCTTGCATTGAGAAATCGCTGATTCCAAGCGTTTACAGAGAAAATTGCTGATTCCCAGCACTTTCTTCACCATATTTTGCCTCTCCCTCAGGAACAGACCAGGTCTCCCACCATGTTATTTGCGGTTTCACTATATTCACGATGGTTTTTAATAGAAAACAGCGAATAACATATGAAAAAGTTATTTACGGTTTTTCTGTATTTGCGGTTCTGTTAATCCCCTATCACAGCGAATACGGAGGGAGACGTGTATATAGATAGATAGATCACCAATATCTCCTGCTCCCCTCTGCTGGACAGAAATATACTGAGAGATCTACACACAGCTGCTGTCATCTGTATCCTCCTGCTCTTCTTAGCCCAACTCCTTTCCAAACATGACAGCAAATGGCTATGCACACAGCTGAATAAACAAGCACACAATTGATCTCCTTTGGGTCCTCCCATGTTTCACAGTTGCACCAGCACATACAGTCAAATCACCTGCATCTTCTGGTTCCTCTCAGCTGGGCCCCCTTCCATCAACCCCAAGATATAAATTTTCATCTTGTATTCACTGCCTCCTCTCAGGCTGAAGCCAAAACCAGTTGCTCCCCTCTGCAGCTCCACAGAGTACTGCCTGGACTCCTGCTGGGTCCGCATCACCTGTGAACATGAATTTTCTTAGCGTCATTTCTTTTCTGTTATCTATTGCAGCCACTCTGGCTGCTAATTACACTGGAACCATTCAACAGCCATAGAAAGTAATTTTGTGCCACGTCTGATGGCCATGTCTCCTCTTCCTGCAAGCCTGAAATTAAAAATCTGTTTATTAGGTTGAGAAAAGATTCAAAATAGCTATATCCACCCTGACCAGGCCATGGGAGAATGGGGGATTGATAGTGCCTGATTTTAAGCAATATTATATAGCATTACAACAATTTTGTGTTGTACAAGGATGGAATGGGGACAGCAAAAATAGAAGGGGATGGAGAAGGATGACAGAGTAGCTCCTTCTCCTGACCTTTCTTCCTAGACTTGGAACAGCTTTTGGCAGAGCTTAGTTAAGAGTGCCTCTCTTGGTTAGCCCAATGCTCAATTTATGGGGCAGAATATGCAGGGCACAGGTTGGGAGAAAGGGGTCTTTACTGCTCTCAGATTATGCAAAATGTCCATTTCCCACTGAGTTGTGAAGGTAGTACAATATTTCAGTGGTTGGGAAGTATATAGTCTAATGAGAGTTGTTTATTTTAATCAGTAAGGGCTGAAGGGCATATAGGACAAAGCTAGAAATTGAAAGGAGTTCCTAGGATCACAATCCCAGGCTTTTCAATGGCTGCACACTGAACATTTTTTTCTATGTTTATAAACTTTATTGAATTTTAAATAATGGTAGTGCATTACAGAAATTATAACACGAAAAGCTTGCATAAAATGCACCTTAATACACAAAATATAATGAAACAACCATTTCCCCCTATCATTCAACTATTAATACCTTAAATCCTATTTTTATTATAAAAATATACTCATATATTTAAACCTTCAAAATATCCCTCCCTCCCCTCCCTCCCTGGATGTGTAAGGAAATCTAGGAAAGAAAAGCAACAATTACAAAATCCTTATTATTTGTTAACAAATGCAGTCAATGGGCTCCATATTTTATTAAATGTATTACTCAAACCTAAGCATTCCGCGTTCATTCTTTCATATTTATATGTATCGCACACACTCGCCCACCAGAACGTGTAATTAAGTCTATCATGACATTTCCAATTTCTTGTGATCATTTGAATGGCTATTGCTGTCAAAATCAAAAAAAGACGGCTTTTATATTTATCCAACACAGGCTTTACCTGTAACATTGTGCCGCAAATTATGACTTCATACGACAAAGTAATAGATGACTCTAATATAAGATTAATTTGTCCCCATATAGACCTCCAGAAACTAAGTATCATTGGACAAAAATATAACAGATGATCTAATGCCCCAATATTAATATGACAATGCCAGCATCTATTAGATTTTGAGTTATCAATTTTTTGTAATCGAACTGGGGTCCAAAAAATCCTATGCAACAGAAATAACCATGTTTGTCTAATAGATGCTGACACTGCGCATTTTAACCTCCAAGACCATTTTTTTCAAGAGCATAAGAGTTTGTTTCTTGTTCCCCTCAATGGAAGAGGAAATATCTTTTACATAGTGTAGGACAAGAAATGAGTTCTGACTAGATTCTAAAATGCTCTTGCGAACCAGGGCGTCACAGGAAAACTGGAATATGAAATCAGATAGGCAGAAGAGTGGGGTAGTGAGTTAATGGAAAAGCAATGGCTGGAGTTATAAAACTTCTCCTTACAAGATGCCAAATATGTCTAGACACTTGGACAGTCAGTACAAGATTTCATTGTGCTGCAGAACAACTCCATCTCTTCTGTATAAGATATGTCTAAGTGCCCCCGACCAATATTGGAGAGGGTACAGGGATAAAGGCACATTTAAGCATCTTTATTCTGGCATGCAGTTTGCAAAGAAATACAGAAGCCTGTGTGATATAATATACCAGTAAATTACTGAGTTGATATTCATTATGATTTAACTAGCCAGAAAAGGCTTCTGGCCGGTTAAATCAAACTATTCGGGATTAACCAGCATTTAACCAACTAGTATTGCTGAAAATGTTCGGTTAATGCCTAAATCAAAACCAGCTATTTTAGGGATGTTCCAGGGAAGGAGTAAGCACTAGAGAGTTGCGCGGGGATAGAAACCCCACCTATTCCCGCCCGTCCCCGCCAGGATCCTCTCCATCCCCACCCATCCCCGCAAGGATCCTCTCCGTCCCCACCCATCCCCGCAAGGAGTTATCTCCATCCTCGCCCGTCCCCATAAAAAGCAGCAATTACTTCTGACAGGATCATCAATTCCACAGTTTCTTTTGTGTTTGCCCTGCTGTTTTCCTTGTTCAGGTAATTAACTTATAAACCCCCTCTTTTACTAAGGCTGACGTGTCCATTATATTATATGGACGAACCCTGCTTCCAAAGCCTTCCATCCCCGTGAGAGTCCCGTGGGCCAGAGGGAGGTCCCCATGGGAGTCCCATGGGTTAGGGGGGATTCCTGCAGGACCCCTGCGGGACCTGCGGGATTCCCGCTATCCCCATTCCCGTGCAGACCTCTAGTAAGCACTTGGCAATTTAAAAGTGCTGATATTCAGAACTTCACTGGCCATGTAACCCATAAAAGTCAGCCCTAGCTTTATGCGTAACCCATAGCTGGTTAAGTTCTGAATTTTGGACTTAACCAGCTATGTATTAGCCGGCTCCCCAAACCTCTAAATTCAATGCCAGTTCCCGGATATGATCCAGCTTTGAATTTCTGGGTTTAACGCCAACTGCAGTCAGCAAAATGCTGCGCATCGGCGGCTGAATATTGATCCCCAATCTAATACACAGTTTATTAATTGTACTATACTAAAAAAAAGGTTCAAAGCAATTTACATTCAAAGAAGCCACATAATCTATGGGAGAATACAAAAACAATCAATAATTAAAATATCATACCATGGATATTACACTAAGGGCTCCTTTTACGAAGGCGCGTTAGCGGTTTAACGCACGTAATAGCGCGCGCTAGCCGCTACCGTCTCCTTTTAAGCAGGCGGTAGTTTTTTGGCTAGCGCGGGGGTTAGCGCGTGACGAAAAGGCGCGTGCATTAAACCCGCTAACGCGCCTTCGTAAAAGGAGCCCTAAATCATATAAAACAGGTTTCAAATTTGTATGAAACTTTAAGGAATCAATATTAGTCCTAATGTGAACAGGTAGATTATTCCAAATTATAATAGCAGCGTAAGCAAAAGAGGAGTTGAGCAGTCGTTTATACCGTACGCCTCTAATCTGAGGAAAATGTAGCAATAAAGTACCACATAATCTGGTGGAAGAATAATGCAAATGAGAAAAAAGTAAAATCAGATTACCTGACGAGTCAGACACAAAGAAAAGGAATAATGTCCGATATGTACGGACTACGAACTTGTGTTTCTTTAACTGCTGGACCAGCAATGTGGAATGTTATGTCTGGAAACTTACGGTTTTGTAGAGCTTTATTGCAATTTAGAAAGTTAAAAACGTATTTGTTTGTGCAAGCTTTCCTATCCTAATACAGTGGTGCCTCACACAACAAACTTAATTCGTTCCAGGAGCAAGTTTGTTATGCGAAAAGTTCGTTATGTGAAACGCGTTTTCCCATAACAATACATGTTAAAAAAAATAATTCGTTCTGCAGCATAAAATATGCTAAGATGACATAAAAAAAGATAAATTTGTCAAAATGGTGAAAATGGTGGTCTTGCTGAGGCCAAACTCTTTGACGAGGTCACACTGTTTTACCCCACATTCACTCCTTCTAATTATTTCCCGTTTCATTTAAACAGAAATCACCTTCCTGCTTTTTTTAGAAGCCATGATATATAAAAAATATTGAGTTTATCTTAAAAGGACGACTGTATACAGTGAGAGAGGGCAGTTAAGCGCAGTGACTAACGACTGCCTGCAGTGCCTGCGCGGAAGGATGCAATACATCGGCAGCTCGGGCGACTTCGTTGTGTGAAACGAAGTTCGTTGTGTGAAACGAAGTTCGTTGTGTGAAACGAAGTTCGTTGTGTGCAGCGTTCGTTGTGTGAGGCGTTCGTTATGTGAGGCACCACTGTATCTCGCTTTTTAGTAAGTTATGCCTCTCTGCTAATAATTCTTATTTTAAGCAGGTGTTGCATCTGTGTGTTTTATATTTTTTATTGTGGTATGTGATTTCCTTGTAATGTTGTAAATTCAAATTATGGATGTGTACTTTGTGAGCCGCCTTGGACAAGGGCACATTATAAATATTTTAAATAAATAAATAGTATCCGATGGACTATGCAAGCTGATTTAAACTTAATTCGCCTCTCATCCGATAACCAATGAAGATTCTTATATGCTAATGCGACACTTTCATATCTTTTATACCAAAACTTAGGGCTCCTTTTACTAAGCTGCGCTAGCGGTTTTAGTGTGCGCTTAGCGCGTGCTAGACGCTAATGCCGCCATTGAGCTGGCGTTAGTTTCTATGCATAGCGTGGGGGTGAGCGCGCGCTAAAAACCCTAGCGCACCTTAGTAAAAGGAGCCCTTAATCTATCTGCAGTATTCTGGAGCAACTGCAATTTTTTTAAAATCAGTTTTGATGTTAAATTTATAATAATAAAACGCTAAGCGCGCATGCGCACTCCTACCTGCGTGATCCGTATGTCTGTGGCAGGCAGGAGTGCGCATGCACGCTACTGGCAGAGCAATTGTAAAGCGCGGAGCTCCCTGCTCTCCAGATCCTCCAGGCATCGAGCGGCAGTCCTCCATCCAGTCCACCGAAGTGGCTCTTCTGTCTGCCCTCCTCTTCCAAAAAGCCTACTGAGGATAGCGGCCGACAGTAGTGAACCTCGCAGGCCGCTCTGCACCTCAGTAGCACGTTCCCTCTGACGCACCAGATCGCGTCAGAGGGAATGTGCTACCAAGGTGCATAGTGCCTGCGAGGTTCGCTACAGCCGGCCGCGATCCTCAGCAGGCTTTTTTGAAGAGGAGGGCAGACACGAACGCACAGGAAAAGCAGGTAAGAGGTGATGCTGGAGAGGGGAAACAGGGAAGAGGTGCTGTTAGACGGGGGGAGGTAAAAGGAAGGGAGAAGGGGTGCTGCTGGACACGGGGGAGGTAAAAGGAAGGGAGAAGGCCTATTGCTGGACAGGGGGAACAGGGAAGAGGTGGTGCTAGACATGAAGGAAGGTAAAAGGAAGGGAGAAGGGGTGCTGCTGACACGGGGGAGGTGAAGGGAGAAGGCCTATTGCTGGATGGGGGAACAGGGAAGAGGTGCTGTTAGACATGGGGGGAGGTAAAAGGAAGGGAGAAGGGGTGCTGCTGGACAAGGGGGAGGTAAAAGGAAGGGAGAAGGCCTATTGCTGGATGGGGGAACAGGGAAGAGGTGCTGTTAGACATGGGGGGAGGTAAAAGGAAGGGAGAAGGGGTGCTGCTGGACACGGGGGAGGTAAAAGGAAGGGAGAAGGCCTATTGCTGGATGGGGGAACAGGGAAGAGGTGCTGTTAGACATGGGGGGAGGTAAAAGGAAGGGAGAAGGGGTGCTGCTGGACACGGGGGAGGTAAAAGGAAGGGAGAAGGCCTATTACTGGATGGGGGAACAGGGAAGAGGTGCTGTTAGACATGGGGGAGGTAAAAGGAAGGGAGAAGGGGTGCTGCTGGACACGGGGGAGGTAAAAGGAAGGGAGAAGGCCTATTGCTGGACAGGGGGAACAGGGAAGAGGTGCTGTTAGACATGGGGGGAGGTAAAAGGAACGGAGAAGGGGTGCTGCTGGACACGGGGGAGGTAAAAGGAAGGGAGAAGGCCTATTGCTGGATGGGGGAACAGGGAAGAGGTGCTGTTAGACATGGGGGAGGTAAAAGGAAGGGAGAAGGGGTGCTGCTGGACACGGGGGAGGTAAAAGGAAGGGAGAAGGCCTATTGCTGGACAGGGGGAGCAGGCAAGGGGTGGTGGTAGACAGCCGAGGAAAGAGAGAGACAGAAAGAAAGAAAGACAGACACACAAATCTATTCTAGCACCTGTTAATGTAACGGGCTTAAATACTAGTTCAAATATAAAGAATTACAGTAATCCCTATATGTTCTTGTTGCTGGGATTTAACAGTCAAGAGTGATGCAACAGGTAACTGTGGAAGCATAGTGCAAAGACACTAACGCCCTCTTCTACAAAGCCGCACAGCAGCAGCCCTGAAGCCCTTTAAATCTCTATGGGCTTCGGGGCTGTTACCGCGCGGCTTTGTAGAAAGGGGGTTAAGTGTACAGATGCCTGCACTGGTCCTTTAGGGGTTCCCACTAGAAGGCAATTCTTTTCTCTAAGAGATAGAGATTGCTCTGATGGAGTGTTCTCAGAAATGCCTCAATGAAGCTATTTAGTAGGAGTGGACACTTGTGAGTATAGATTCAGTTTGTTTGGGCACCCAAAAATTTAAAGGTTATGGTTATTGCATCTACATGTGTATAAATATTAGCTGCCCGATATACAAAGGTATTTAACCTGCCAGAAAACAGCTGCTGACTGGTTAAATAACGTTTAACTGGCTAACCATGAATATTCAGCATGAGATAACCAGTTTCCTCCGCCCGGAAGACCCCCCCACCAACCCCCCGAAGTTCACCGGCAGGAGGGTGCCCAACCCTGCCGGAAGGCCCAACCCCTCCCCCGGCTAAACTCCTGGACCCCCTCCACTAACCTTAAATTTGGCTGGACGGACGGGTCTTTCTACTGTCCGGCTGGCAGGCCTGCCTCCGTCGAAATGAGGAAGGGGCAGGCCCGCCTCATTTCAATGAAGGCGGGTCTGCCGGCCTGATGGTAGAACACCTGTCCAGCCAGCCAACTTTTAAGGTTAATTGGGGGGGTCCGGAGGGGGGTGTTAGCTGGGGGGTCTTTACGGGGGGATTGGGCACCCTCCTGCTGGTGAACTTTGGGGAGGGTGGGGGTATTCTGGCAGAAGGGGTTGGGCACCTCCTGCCGGCAATCGTTGGGGGCGGATGGGGGGGGTCTTCGAGGCAGGAGGGATTGGGCATCTCTCCTGCCTCGTTTGTTTAGGAGGGGAGAATGGTGGCCACAGCCGCTATACTTATCACAGCAGGGAGATCCCTTGCCGCGATAAGTGTAGCAGCCGCATCTACAGTAACCCAGGTCTGTAACCGGCGTCTGTAACGTGGACATTGGTTACAGAATTGGGTTTATTTTAGACCCAATTCTGCATAGGATACCCATCGGGTTTTGAGACAGGCGTCCTGTACAGAATCCAGGCCTAAATCCGTTAGCACATCTTAGTAATAAGACCCTTTAGTTAATGTACATTTCTGAAAATGCTCAATAAAGATGATTTTTACATACAAAGGAAATTGCCTTATACCACTTCCTTTTTGTTTTTTTATAACCTGAGCAGCAAAATTCAGAAAAGTTCTCCTTACAACCTGTCCTGGCAAAATCCTAATGACCAGAGTCACTGAGGACTAGCTATTCCTGCCAAGCAAATTGCAACTAAAAATATGATGTTGATAATCAAAAGATAAAGAGAGAGTGACTATAGAGGGCAACAAAGTGATCATGAGAAAACTCTGGGGGGAGGGGGCACCAAAAGACTTTAGTACAGTATTTAAAAATTATATTTGTAAGCCTAATTTTGACCCAAGCATACCACCCATCCAACAGTAAAATATCAAGCCATGAGGGTACTCAGAACACAGCCATTACATTTCATTGCTGCTTGTCAGCACACCTTGATGCAAAAGTACCACACACCTTTCTTTTCTCTCATTTTCAAGCCTATCAAGGCAATATTAAAATGGGAGGTATATGTTCCCTAGCAACCAAAAAACCTGCAATTCCACTTTGCTTACATATTCAGGGCTAAGCTGAAGCAGAGGTACACCACTGGGAGCAGTGGCGTGCAATGAGGGCTTTCAGGGGATTTGGTGAATCCCCAGCTCCACAGCCCTGCTTTTTGTTTGTTTACTTTTTGCTTGATGTAGTTTGATTTGTTAAGTAGGCAGCCTGCTCAACCAGTCAAACTGCATCAAAGAAACAAACAAAAAAAAAAAAGCAGGGCTGTGGAGCTGGGGATTCTCTGAGACTCCCTGAAGGCCCTGACAGTACTGATCTGAATTTGATTGGCTGAACAGCATCTGCCTGTTGCCTTCTGAGCCAATAAAATTCAGAGCAGTGCACTCAGGGCCTTTAAAGGGTGGGACGAATCCCTGAAGGCCTTGACCACATGCCACTAAATGGGAGGTTTTACCTCTACTGCGGGAAAAGAAAAGGCTCCACTGGGTCATGTGTGACTGTTTAATCACATTGACACGTGTGTACAGGGAGAAGTGAGTTGACTAGCATTTGAATGTGTGTATGTGTGCACACATGTCGATTTGACCATCCAGGTACTTGTGACTCAGCAAAGCTTCATGGGGCCTTTTCTTTACCCACAGTAGTGGTGAGGGCTGCTGGATACAAAGATCGCAAAAATGGACTAAGGGGCATCTAATAAATAAGCTGAGTGTCCTTGGGATGGGCCCCAATGTGACAGACTGGGTCAGGAACTAGTTGAGTGGAAGGCAAGAGGGTAGTGGTCAATGGCGATCGCTCTGAGTAAAGGGATGTTACCAGTGGTGTGCCTCAAGGTTTGGTTCTTGGACCTGTTCTTTTTAACATTTTTGTAAGTGATATTGCTGAAGGGCTGTTAGGTAAGATTTGCCTCTTTGTGGATGATACCAAAATCTGCAATAGACACCCTTGATGGTGTGAATAACATGAATAAGGGACCTAGCAAAGCTTGAAGAATGGTCTGAAATTTGGCAGCTAAGAAATGCAGATCATGCATTTCATCTGCAAAAACCCGAGAGAATGGTACAGTTTAGGGGGTGAAGGATTTTAGTGCATGAAAGAGGAGCGGGACTTGGGTGTGATAGTATGTGATGATGATCTACAGATGGCCAAACAGGTTGAAAAAGTGACAGCGAAAACTAGAAGGATGCTAGGGTGCAAAGGAAGAGCTAGGCCAGTAGGAAAAAAGAGGTATTGATGCCCCTGTATAAGACGTATAGGAACAGACTTAAAGGTCTCAATATGTATACTTTAGAGGAAAGGCGGGAGAGGGGAGAAATGATAGAGACGTTTAAATACCTACATGGCGTAAAAGCGCATGAGTGAGTCTCTTTCATTTGAAAGGAAGCTCTGGAATGAGACAGCATAGGATGAAGTTAAGAGGCTCAGGAGTAATTTAAGGAAATACATTTTTTTTACAGAAAGAGTGGTAGATGTGTGGAATAGTCTCCCGGTAGAGATGGTGGAGACAAAGACTGTGTCTGAGTTCAAGAAAGCTTCAGACAAGCATGTGGGATCTCTTAGAGAGCGGAGGAGATAGTGGATGCTATGGATGGGCAATCTGGATGGGCCATTTGGCTTTTATCTGCCTTCATGTTTCTATGCATGTTGGAGACCACCGCTGTAATGATTGAAACTGTGGTTCGACTACAGTATTCAACCCAACATGCTGACATCAAAAAAAGGTAAATGCCTCTCCTGACCCTGGTGTGGCCCTAAAAACCCTATTCGACCAGGATAAAAGCAGAACTGCAACTAGTTTAAAAGGTAAATCTATTTATCACCAATATAAAATCTGAAATGTCCTTGCATAAAACCAGAAGGCCAGGTTTTGATAAAAACCTATATCAAGGATCTAACACGTCAAGTTAGTAGGTTTGTCAATAGCCCTTTCAAATGAGGTCATTGTAAAATCCAATACTTAAGCATATGCATGAAGCCAATTTTGCTAAAAATCCTTTATAACCATGACCATACCGATATCTGAGATATAGCCAGGTATTATCTAAATTACTTCATAAGACTTTGAAAAATTGGCAGCATCAAAGCACCGAGATAGACGAACATTTCCCTTTCTATCCATATAATTTGGCTTTCCTTTCTATAATTCTGTTTGGTTTGAACTTTGTAAATGCTTTGTAATAAAGGAGGTAGGTATATCTTATACCTAATAAACCCTGGCCACTTTAGGGTAGGAAAACAGAGGCATTCCATCGCATTGCTCATAGCTCTTCAAATGGAAAAAAGCAGCCAGATGTGCCCACAGCATGTTCACGCCCAGGCCTTGAAACACAGATTCCAAAGAGCTGCTCCCACAACCCCTAAAGACTGAAACATGCCTGCTCTTGAGCTGATCTGCACAGGACTCACTAGGAGAGCTTGCTACGAGGTTTGGAAGCAATCGCCCTGCTGTTCACAGACACTAATCGGTGAAAGGAGTGCTTACACATCAGCATTTTCCTCTCCACTTCCAAGCCATCAAATTCAAATACTCTGGGCCGTGCTGATTCATGTGACAAGTGAGCCCAGTGGTCTATAAAAGTTTCCTCAACTTTTAGGACTAAAATTCCGCAAACCAAGGTCTTCAGAGCCAGTGGGGAACTATCCAAGCACGCTCCTTGCTTGAATCCGTGGTAGGGGAAAAATGGAAAGTGACACCTTTCAGCTTTGGGTGTGTCCACGGCAATGTTTGCTCTTCCCTGTAATGGGAGCTTTGCGAGACCCATAACAGGCGTATCCCATACTACTACTATCATTTCTAGAGCGCTACTAGACATACGCAGTGCTGCACATCAAAACACAGACGAGACAGTCCCTGCTCCAAAAAGCTTACAATCTAGTCAAGTCAGACAAACTAGACGAGAAGGTGTGCGTCAATACAGTGCTCAGGTGAGGGAGAGACAGACATTGGTGCTTAGCAGGTGGGTTGAAGTTTGGAATTGAAAGCATCTTCAAGGAAAAGGGCTTTGAGTCTGGATTTGGATACTGCCAGAGACGGAGCATGATGTACCGAGCCAGGCAGTTTGTTCCAGGCATACGGTGCAGCAAAGTAGAAGGAGTGGAGTCTGGAGTTGGCCACAGAGGAGAAGGATGCAGATAAGAGATGATGAGCAGAGTTCCTGCTGGAGGGAATGTGGCAAGAGATGAGAGTACTACTACTATTTATCACTTATATAGTGCCGAAAAGCTCAGCGCTGTACATTTTGACATTTAATAGATGGTCCCTGCTTGGAAGAGCTTACAATCTAACTTGGACAGACAGACATGACATATAGGGTTGGGGATGTCTCACCCAAGGTGAGAGGAGTTAGGGGTTGAAAGCACTCTCGAAGAGTTTGGCTTTTAATTGGGCCTTGGACATTGCTATAGACAGATCCCGCCGTAGGGATTCGGGCAACTTGTTCCAAGCATATGGCGCAGCAAGGTAGAAGGGACAGAGTCTGGATTTGGTAGAGGAAGAGAAGGGCACAGATAGGAGGGACTTACCAGCTGAGCAGAGCTTGTGAGGGGTGGGGGGGGAACATAGGGGGAGATAAGTGAAGAGAGATACTGAGGAGCTGTGGAGCAAATACTCTTGTAGATTAGTAAGAGGAGTTTGAATTGTATGTGGAAATGGATAGGGAGCCAATGAAGTGACTTAAGGAGAAGGGAAATGTGGGCATAGCAACCCTGGTGGAATATGAGGTGTGCAGCAGAGTTCTGAACAGATTGAAGGGGAGAGAGATGGTTGAGCGGAAGTCATTGAGAAGCAGATTGCAGCAGTCTAGGCGAGAGGTGATGCGTTTATGGATAAAGGTCTTAGCAGTGCGCTCAGAAAGAAGGGTTTAATTTTAGCGATATTGTAGAAAAAGAAACAACAGGTTTGGGCAGTCTTGGATATGTGAAGAGGAGAGAGATGAGTCAAAAATTACCCCAAGGTTGCGAGTCGACGAGACAGGGAGAATGAGGGCATTGTTCACAGAAATAGAGAACGGGAAAAGAGGAGAGATGGAAGGATAAGCAGCTCAGTTTTGGCTGTGTTTAATTTTATATGGTGGCAAGACATCCAGGTAGCGATGTCAGACAAGCAGTTTGAAATCTTGAAAAATTATTTAATTCCCATTCTCCTGGTCTCAGGATAATGTATAGGGAAAGAGAAAGAAGGTACCCAGGCCTTGAGGCAAAGCAAACCAACGAAGAGAGGCGCTGGAGATGTCAAATCCAACCTGTGGTCACAAAGCCTTTATTTGCAATTTGTATCAAAGTTTTATAACAAGTCTTAAAATAAACAAAGTTCCAAAAAAACAAAGTCCCGACTAGGATTCAAGTTTCGGTGATACCATCGCCTTCTTCAGGGGACAATTATGAACTGAAAAACATATGAACATTGAAACAAATGACATCTGAGCAATTAACTATTATAACAAACATATAAATGAATCAAATGATTAGTACTTTTACATATACAATCAATTGTTAAAATCACATAAAGTAGAGAAATTGAAGACTGTGAGAAGGACAAAATGTACACAAGTGATTTGATAGGAGCAAAAAGAACTTCAATTAATGTAGGATGATCTTGCCAATGAATCTTTTTCACCAAGGATAATTTAACCAGTTGGCTAGTGCAATGTTCTTCAACTGCCAGTCTGTGGACTGGTGCTGGTCCACAGAAATTTCCTGCCGGTCCACAGGGCCGGCACGTGTATAGGGCCTGAGACAATGTTCTTCAACCGCCGGTCCGCGGTGTGATCGATGCGGCGTCAACTTTGGTCGGCTCCCTCTTCCTCACTGCTGTAGTACACCAAAACTGCGTGCAGCGGCTCCTATGGGCATCCTGCAACTGAACTGGAAGCCTACTCTCTGACATCGCAACATCAGAGGGAAAGCTTCCAGATGAGGTGTGGGATGCGCGAGGAGCCGCTGCCCGTGAGCATGCCATTGATTTCACCAGCAATGTCATCCACACACTTGGGGACTATATAAGGGAGCTCCTAAAATGCACTCAGCCCCATGTGGGAGCACTGGGTATTGCACAAAATTGAGAATGGCAGTAAAGCAGTTGGGGAGCATGTGAAGACCGTAGCACTGGAGGTACAAAACTTTGCAGCTGGCTACATCAGGGGAGTAGAGGAGCACAGGGACAGGCACCTGAAGCATCTTGGAAGAGCTGAAGCTCCAGAAAGAGACTGCACTGCACTTGCAAAAGTTGCAGTTGGAGCACTGCGGCAGTGAGTAAGAAGGAGCCGACCCGAAGATAACACCGTGGGCGGCATAAAACGGCCAGGAGGGGAGGAGGCCAGAAGGTAAGGCACAGCATGGAGGGAGGGAGACAACAAAGGTAGGGGGAATTATTTTATTTTTGAATTTAGTGATTGAATTGTGTCTGAGAATTTACATCTGCTGTCTGTATTTTGCACCATTCAGGAAGAAATGCATTTGTTTATTTTCCTCTGGGGTTGTACTGCATGCAGTCTTGCATCTTAGGGTTTGATTGTATATATTAGTACTTTTAGTTTTTGGTCCCATATTTGCATAGGGGTTATCTGTGTACTGGTAGGAATGAATGTTGAGAAGCATACAGTGTGCTTTGTGTAGTTTAATTTTGTGGTTAACCATTAGGTGTTGTTAATAAGATTATATTGTGTGTATATATGAAAAATGAATGGAAAAAATAGTGTTACAATTAGTACTATTATGGGAGCGGGGTCTGTGGGTGGAGATTGGGTGGATATGGGCGGGGTCTGGCCCACGGCTTAGCCCATTGTTCTTCAACCGCCGGTCCACAAAATAATTCTTTTTATTTCCGCCGGGCCATAGATGTAAAAAGGTTGATGAACACTGGGAAAGTGCACTTAGTTCTTCTGCAGCCTGCTTACGTGAACCTCTGTCTACCTCAGTACTCCTTATGCCTCTTTCCTTGTTCACCTGGCTGACTGTTGCCACCCTGCCCGATCCTCAATCACCTCTCCTGAACCAGATTTTGAAATTCTGTCCAATAAGACCAAAGCCATCCTGAGCTGGACACATGCCCTGTGTGACACATTTCCTAGCAC
Source organism: Geotrypetes seraphini (assembly GCF_902459505.1). Lineage (NCBI taxonomy): Eukaryota > Metazoa > Chordata > Amphibia > Gymnophiona > Dermophiidae > Geotrypetes > Geotrypetes seraphini. Next base: position 456,916,555 of record NC_047084.1, read on the forward strand.
TCCCACCCTGCCTAGGCAGAGTAGGCAATGCATGGAGTGTGATTTTGGCACCTCCCCTACCTCCCTGTGCCCTTTGTGGACTGGCATGACCACAGGGTTAATGTTAACTGACACTATGGGAATGACCAGGTATTGATTTCTCTATTTTCCTAATCACTTCTAGCTTACAGATTAACACTTGCTTTACCCATGTTTAGTTTAGGGGTCCTTTTATTTTAGCCCAGGGAGCTGCGTTGAATGCCCCACACTGCTCTTGACGCTCATAGTTCCCTACGCTAAAAACTGCTATTGCGGTTTAGTAAAAGGGGGCCATAGTGCAAAATATAGACAGCACATATAAATTCTCAAAACGGACACATTTTGATCACTAAATTGGAAATAAAAACATTTTTCCTACCTTTGTTTGGTAATTTCATCAGGCTCCCTTTCTTTCTTTCTGGCTCCCTGTCCCCCCCCCCTTTTCTTTCTTTCTTTCTCCCTGCCCTCCCCCATGCCACCACCATTGGGAAACATGCTGCTGCCACCGCCGCCGGGGAAAGGCTTCCACTACTGCCATCGAGAACAAGCCGGCGCCAAGTTCTCCCTCCCTGCTTTTCTTCCCCATGGGGCTGACCAACTCTCACTGCCTGATGTCAATTCTAACGTCGGAGAGGACATTCCGGGCCTGCCAGGCAGCGATTGGCTGGCCCAGAATGTCCTCTCCAACGTCAGAATTGATGTCGGGTGGCGAGAGTTGGTCGACCCCACGGGGAATAAAAGCAGGGAGAACTCGGTGCCAGCTTGTTCCCAATGGCGGCAGTGGCAGCCTTTCCCCAGCGGCAGCCTAGTCCCCGGTGGGCGGCCAGCTGTGCACCCCCTTGTGGCGTGCACCCGGGGCGGACCTCCCCTCCCCCTCCCCCCCCTTGGTACGCCACTGCCTGGTAGAGAACTTTTTATAGCAGAAAAGCAGATTATTCGCAGCAGGGAAGCAGGAATCTCATCAAAGCAGCTAAAGCCAAGTGAGGGACAGGAGACAAGGTCAAGGAGGCACATATGTGAGATTTTCCTCCTTTTGCTTAGGGCTAGTCTTGATGAAAATAGGGTACAGAAGCTGTATTTGTCCCATCTGCCTGCATGCTAGATTAGGGGTAGAGGAGAGGAAGATAAAGATGGGGGATAGAAACAGGCAATGCTGAATGGGCTGAAACAGTAGCATAGCCATGGGTGGACCAAGGCCCACACATTGTTACTGGAGCTGACGAAGATCCCTAGGCCCTGCCAGCAGAAGAGTTCTTTTTGGAGTTCCATGATTAGTACTGCATGGGGGGAAAGAGCGAGACAGGGGCAATGCTGCATACCAGGGGCAGAGAGAAAGAGAGGGCAGGCAAGGCCAACACAATTAGAAAAAAATTAAATGGCCAGATAGCAACTGTAGAAAAACCAATTTTATTTTTAATTTAGGATGAAGTAATATGGTAGCTATGTTAATCCACTTTAAAAGTTAGAAAATATAAATAAAAGAAAAAATTGTAAATAAAGTGACACCTTTTCATTGCACTAAAAAGAAATTAGGTTCTTACCTTGATAATATTTTTCCTGTAGATAGGGATGGTTTGCTAAACCATAGGGTTATTCATATGTGCTTGCAAGCATACTGCAGATGTCAATCACAGGTTTTCAGCTCTTCCTCCTTCTCCCCAGTCTCTGCTGCCCTCTTCAGTTCATACCAAAACCGGCGACAGCCCTATAGGAGAAGACAGAAGAAGAAGGAGTACAGGGAACTCCTCAAAACCAAGTGTCTGATCTGCTCAGATAAATTTAAAACAATCACTAAATGAACAGTAATGTAGTTAAAACATAAGCAAGCCTCTGAGAGAAACCATGAATGAAAGAAAACTACAGGAACATAAGAGCCTGAACATTTATGGCTCTCAACCATTCCTCCCTTTTAATTATATTCACAGACTCTTCATAATCCCATAGTCTTACTGACAGGAAAAATCTCAGCTATGTAGCTTGAGTCAGAAAGCAGGTGCATCAGAAAATTGCTGGGTGTTCAGCATACCATCCCTATCTATTGGAAAATATATTATCAAGATTAGAATCTAATGTCTTTTCCCAGTGCAATAGGGATGGCATGCTGAACCACAGGGATTTACCTAAGCAGTCCTCAAACTCTCGGATGGGATAGAGGAGCCTACTCATAGTACTGAGGGCCTGAGAGTAGTATCCTCCTGTGCTACTACATCTACCCTGTAGAATTTGGTGAAGGTATGAAGGGAGGATCAGGTTGCTGATCTACAAATCTCCTTGGGTAGAATTACCTGAGCTTTTGCGCAATAGGAGGCCACTCCTCTTTTCGAATGCGCCTTCAACAAGATAGACGGCTGTTTGCCACAACCAATGCATACAGATGAATCATAAGAACATAAGCATCGCCCAGCAGTCCGCTCCCGTGGCGGCCCCCCAGGTCAATGACCTGTAAGTGATCTATTACTCTAAAGCATTTGTACTGTATAGTACCCCTCTAATTGTACCCTTCAATCCCCTTTTCCTTCAGAAATTTGTCCAGTCCCATTTTGAAACCCAAAATCGTGCTCTGCTTTACGACCTCCTCCGGAAGATGGTAGCTTTGGAGGCTCCAGAATGACACACCTATCTACTAGAAAATATATTAACAAGTTAAAAACCTAGTCTCTTTTTCTAGTGCAATAGGTATGTCATTCTGGACAGAAACCTAGGATGGGACCACTGCCTGGGCTCATAACACTGAAGACCCAAAGGTGGAGTCCTACCTTGCCGCTACATCCACTCTGTAAACTTGGAAAATGTATGTACAGTGGACCAAGTCGCTACCCTACAAATCTCCTCATGGGAGACCACCAAACTTCTGCCTGTGAAGAAGCCATACTTCTAGTTGAATGACTGGTGACTTGTTTTCCACAGGCAATATATGCTGATGAAATGGCCTTGTGGGGTCCATCTGGAAATTGTGGCCTTGGAAGCTAGTGTACCGCATTGAGTCTGACCAAAAGATAGTCAGAGAGCCTGAACTCATTAGTAACCTCAAGATAAAAAATAAATAAACATACAGAGCAGATCAGAAAGATTCATGTAACCAATCCGCCCTACGTAAACTCCCAGAACTCGCTGGCAAGCCTATTCAACTTAAGTCCGAAATCCTGTCTTTGGGAGTGCAATGTGACTCTGAGCTAAGCTGCAGACCTCAAATAAGACACGTTGTAAAAATGTGTTTCTATCATCTAAGACTACTGCAGCAATTAAAACCTGTGCTGACTGCAGACAATCTAACAAAACATATCCATTCTTTAATACTAGTTGACTAGATTACTGTAACACATTATTTTTAGGGTCAAGCATAGCCAAACTGTCCCGCTTACAACTAATCCAAACCACTGCGGCCAGGCTTCTAACAGGCGCGCGCAGTAATGACCACATTACACCAGTTCTATTCGAATTGCACTGGCTGCCGGTAACCAAGTGGATTGAATTTAAACTGCTTTGTCTAATCTTCAAAGCCTGGCATCTTCAACTTCCAGTATATCTGTACAAGAAACTGACTAAATACCAACCCAAAAGAGCCCTAAGATCATCACATTAAGTCGGGTTTGAAAGACCGGGTTTGACAGATATAAAACTTCAGACAACTAGGAAAAGAGCAGTCTCATATGTGGGTCCTAGCTGCTGGAACTCCATACCCCAGGGATTCTTTGAAAAAATACCCTACATCTCCTTCCAGAAACAACTGAAATCAATCCTGTTCCATCAACATTATGGAAACGTATGTGATTTTTCTCCATAGTCCATGAGCAAGCGCTTGTCATCAGCAGCAATGCCTCTAATTCTTACTGACTTTGTGTCTCTGATTCCCATCTGTTCATTAAGAACATAAGCAATGCCTCCACTGGGTCAGACCTGAGGTCCATCGTGCCCAGCACACCGCTCACGCGGCGGCCCAACAGGTCCAGGACCTGTGCAGTAATTCTCTATCTATACCCCTCTATCCCTTTTTCCAGCAGGAAATTGTCCAATCCTTTCTTGAACCCCAGTACCGTACTCTGCCCTATTACGCCCTCTGGAAGCGCATTCCAGGTGTCCACCACACGCTGGGTAAAGAAAAACTTCCTAGCATTCATTTTGAATCTGTCCCCTTTCAACTTTTCCGAATGCCCTCTTGTTCTCTTATTTTTTGAAAGTTTGAAGAATATGTCCCTCTCTATGTCCTTCAAGATCTTGTAAGTCTCTATCATATTCCCTCTAAGTCTCCTCTTCTCCATGGAAAAGAGTCCCAGTTTCTCCAATCTCTCAGCATATGAAAGGTTTTCCATACCTTTTATCAGATGTGTCGCTCTCCTCTGAACCCTCTCGAGTAACGCCATATCCTTCTTAAGGTACGGCGACCAATATTGGACGCAGTACTCCAGATGCGGACGCACCATCGCCCGATACAATGGCAGGATAACTTCTTTCGTTCTGGTAGTAATAGCCTTCTTGATTATACCTAGCATTCTATTCGCTCTTTTAGCGGCTGCTGCGCACTGTGCCGTCGGCTTCATTGTCATGTCCACCATTACCCCAAGTCCCTTTCTTGGGTACTCTCATTCAATAACATCCCTCCCATCGTATAGTTGTACCTCGGGTTTCTGCTTCCCACATGTAATACTTTACATTTCTCAACGTTGAACTTCATCTGCCATCTCGTCGCACATTCCCCTAGTTTGTTCAAGTCCCTTTGCAATTCTTCGCAGTCCTCTTTAGTCCGAGCTCCACTGAATAGTTTGGTGTTGTCCGCAAATTTTATTATCTCACACTTCGTCCCTGTTTCCAGATCATTTATGAATATATTAAATAGCAGCGGCCCAAGCACCGAGCCCTGCGGGACACCACTCGTGACCCTCCTCCAGTCCAAGAAGTGGCCCTTCACTCCTACCCTCTGTTTCCTACCCGCCAACCAGTTTCTGATCCATCTATGTACGTCTCCTTTTCTCATTTCTTCCTCTTTCATTTTCTCTGTTGTTCTCTAGCATTTTTTTTTATCCTCTGATGGTTTATAAACATGTGAATCCTAACCCTATTCTTTTTTTGCTGTATCCTCCATTTCTAATATAGTAGTATTGTAAACTGCTTAATACTCACGTAAAAGTAGTGGTTCATAGATGAAAGCGCGCGGGACAAAGCCGCTAAGAAAAATGTGCGCAGGACATCAGCACGCCGGATTAAAAGGTAATTTTAAAGCACTCTGGGGGGGTATGGGGAGGAACCTCCTGATTTTACTTAGAAGTGTTGGTGCTGCCGTTGGGGGGGTTTGTGGGGAAACACCCCCCTATTAGAGAAGAAAGTGTAATTTTTCCCAGTGTTTTAGTGAAAAATGACAGTTTCCTCCTTAAGTGGCAACGACAACATTTCTAAATAAAGTGGGGGGGTTCCCACACACACACACGCCCCCAGAGCACTTTAAAGTTACCTTTTAATCTGGCGTGTTGACATCCTGCGCGCATTTGTCTTAGTGTCTTTGTCCGGCGCGCTTTAGTCCCGTCACCAAAAGTGGTATATCAAATGTAATAAATCCAATCCTTCTGGTTTGTGTGCAAAAGGAAAAACTAAAGGGGGCAGCAGAGCCCTCTAGTGAATGAGGAGGGATTCTAAAGCTGGAGTGAATTCTTTCTGCACGGCTTGCGAGCCTGAGGATATTACCCATCCAGCCAGAATGACACACTTATTGAACTAGAATATAATTTTCAAACTAACACTGTAGGCTGAATAGTACAGGTGTTTGAAAACAATCACCACACATTCCTCTCGCACTAGGGTTACCATACATCCGGGGAAACCTGGACATGTCCATCGTCTTTTTAGAGGACTGTTTATGTTTATTAAAATCTTTATATACCGCTTATACAGCCAAAAAAGGATCAAAGCGGTATACAATATATTTCAATCAAAACTATGAAAAGAACTCCATTTAAATAAAAAAGAAAAGGAAGAGAAGAGAAAAGTAGCTTTCCTAAAACATAATATTATATAACAATCTAAATTAAATTAATAAAATGAAAAATATAAGAATATATAAATGCAGATTGAAATCCTGAATTTGTAACCCTTCAGTTCAAAAAGGCCAGTTGAAAAAAAAATGTGCCTTTAAATGTCTTTTGAAATTTTGGCAAGATTCTTCCTTTCTCAATTGGTACTGTATATAAAAAAATGCACAATTTCTGGTTGAGACAAGATGAGCCTTTAGAATATGGGATACCATTGCCCCGTTATCATTCAATGATCTTAATAATTGCCTAGGCGCACAGAATAAGACTTAAATTCCATTGGTAACCAGTAGAATTTCAAATACAAAGGAGTCACATGATCACGAATATGTGCATGGCCTAACAACTGAATCAAAGCATTTTGTACTGTTTGTAAGCGTTTAATTGCCCTACTGTTATTCCTCAACATACTAAATTACCATAATCTAACTTAGATAATATAAAAGCGTGAATTAAGGTATGTAAAGACTTCTCATCTAGAATATCTCGAATAGCTTTAAGCTGTCTTAACGTCCCAAATCCTTTGCAACTGCTGACGAGACCTGTTCTTCAAAATTCAAATGACAATCAATTATAATTCCCAGATACTTAAAGCTATTTACCATATTTATACAATGATGATCTAATAAGAAGTCTAATTGAGGCGTTGACTTATCTCCTGAGATACAGCATGCTACTGTTTTTGACATATTTAATACTAGTTTATGTTCTCCCAAACATTCTTCTATCTTTTTTAAACCGTTTAAAAGTGGGCCTAAATCTAATGTTAAAGGAGATAATCTATAGACCAATAGAATGTCGTCTGCATACTAATTTTCAATTCCTGAATTCGTCTTGCAAGAGGACTCAAAAATATGCTAAACAAAATTGGTGATAGGGTCGAATCCTGTGGTACCCCACATTCTAATGATCTGTCCCAAGATGTTGATCCATCAGTGACTACTCTAAAAGTACGACCTTAAAGAAAGGTGTCAGGTCAAAAGCGCGCCAGGACAAAGGCGCACCCAGACAATTGAGCGCAGCGCAGAGGCGCGCACTGCTCAAAATTCATGTTTTTAGGGCTCTGACGGGGGGGCAGGGGGGGAACCCCCCCCACTTTACTTAATAGACATTGCGCCGCGTTGTGGGGGGTGGGGGGGTTGTAACCCCCCACATTTTACTGAAAACTTCACTTTTTCCCTGTTTTTAGGGAAAAAGTTAAGTTTACAGTAAAATGTGGAGGGTTACAACCTCCCAAACCCCCCATAACGCCGGCACGATGTCTATTAAGTAAAGTGAGAGGTTCCCCAACAAAAAACCCCGTCGGAGCCCCTAAAAACAGTACTTTTGAGCGGCACGCGCCTCCGCGCTGCGCTCAATTGTCCGGGCGCGCCTTTGTCTTTCGCGCCGTTGTCTATGAACCTGAAGAAAAGTGGAAAACCAATCCCAAACAACTCATTTAAACCAATCTCTTGAAAGAAATTCAGCAGGAGTCCAGAATCAAACGCTGAACTCAAGTCTAGTGATGCAACCATAGCAAAATTCCCACTATCCAAGATCGAATGTACCTCACTTAGAAAGACTGCTAACACTGTCTCAGTACTATGCATAGTCTGAAATTCAGCTTGTCTTGAATTTAACACATTTGTTGATTCTATATAAGATACCAATTGCTCTAAAACTATCTGCTCTGTCAATTTTGCTAAAAAGCAAAGATTTGAAACTGGCCTATAAGTAGCTGGATGCAGTATATCTAGATCTTTGTTCTTCAAAACAGGTTTAATAATTGCCTTTTTCCAATATGCTGGCACCTCCCCACTATTTAAACTACTATGTATCATGTTCAAAGCTAAAGCTAGTAACTCATGTCCAGAACTCGAGAGCCATTGTGAAGGAATAGGATCTAACTCGCAGAAAGTAACATGCATTTTACTCAGGAGTTTCTCTAGTTTTGTCAAAGTTGGTAATTGAAAAACTAACTTGATTTCCCTAAGTTTATATTCTTATCCTCAGATTCGACTGTCCGAGTGCCCGGGTTTTGGAAGTCCTGAGCTCGGAGGCCGCATCTTGATGCCTTTGCGCATACATGGCTATCGTCATGATGATGTCATATGCGCAAAGGCTTCCAAATGCGGCCTTCAAGCTCGGAAAAGTTTGTGTGGGGGCGGGGCTGGGGGAGGAATGGGGCAGGGCCAAGCATCCTATTTTTTCAAAGAGGATATCTGACAACCCTATCTCTCACAGAATCTAGCTTCCAAATGTCACAAGTTTGACTAAAGTGCTACCTCTTCATCATACCCAAAAGAGCCGGAAAATTCCTTGGAATCACCCATATAGTATCCAAACCGAAATTAATTAAATAATGAAAGACTATATTTTACTTCTAACCAAAATAGCCTACACACAGCTAATGAAAACTGAAACTAAAGGCCACTGTGCTTTTACAGTGACTGACTTTGTGCCACACTCAGAGTGGCAACTGATATCTACGGAAAGGTTGATTCTGGGCTATAAGAGTGACAGACATGTAACTTGGGATGTCCTCTGGCATCTTATTGTTTAAAAAAGGGGGGTAGTGTGGACTTGCAGGAGTGTTGATTTTGATTTCTTAACATACCGCTTAAAGCAACTAAGTAAAATTATAACAAAAGCAATTACCTATACATGTCCAATTTGAAAATTTACTATAAAAAAGAAAAGAAGTTGTATGAAGTTCAATGTAAATTTGGTTCACAGTTCTTCTCAGTCAAGTTTTTAAGGCTTTCAGAAACAGTAGATCTAGGGCTAGATTCACTAAGCAAACCGATCGGTTTGTGAGCCCTTTGCGACCCGATTTCCCTCCTGCAGTATTCACTAACCTGTTTTGCGATCCGATTCCGATCCGCACATGCAAATGAGGGGAACTGCCTACAAAGTAGGCAGGGACGCGATTCACTAAACAAATTTGCCGATTCGACTGTGCTGGCCAATCAAACCCAAAAGCGACTGCTGAGGACCTGTCGCTGAAGCCCTTTCCGACTGCCTTCTGCCGCCCTGCTCTCGGCCCTGCCAGCCCCGATCTGCCTGCCTGCCCCGACTCGCCCACCCTTCTTCGCAGTGTATGCCTGTGGTTTTAACCCGCAGGTTTTAAGCAGGTTAAAACCACAGGCTGTAAAAAAAAGTTCTTACAAAAGTGCAGGGCCGGAGGTCCAGCACATGCGCAGGCCATCTAAAGATGGTCTGCGCATGCGCGGGGATCGCTATAGAGCGATCCATGCTGGCAGATGGGGGCATTCCTCTGATCGCCCCCATCTGCATATTGGAGTTTGCTGAATTCATCGGACCTTCCTGGATCAGGCCTGATCGGGCAGGTTAGTGAATCTGGCCCATAGTACTTAACTCTGGTAGTAATGAGTTCCATAATGATGTTGATGTTAGTTAATTTAATGGAGCATAAGAACATAAGACTTCCCATATTGGGACAGACCAAAGGTCCATCAAGCCCAGTATCCTATTTCCAAAAGTGGCCAACCCAGATCCCAAGTAGCAAAACAGATTCTATGCTGCTTATTTTAGGAATAAGCAGTGGATTTCCCCAAGCCATCTCAATAATGGCCTATGGATTTCTCTTTTAGGAAATTATCCAAGCCTTTTTAAAATCCCTATTAAATCCTTTTTTACCCCTATTTATCCTTTTTTTAAGCTAACTGATTTCACCACATTCTCCGACAACGAATTCCATAGTTTAATTACAAGTTGTGTGAAGAAATATTTTCTCTGGTTTGTTTTACAACTACTACTTAGTAGTTTCATCGCATGCCCCCTAGTCCTAGTATTTTTGGAAAGAGCGAACAAGCAGTTCACATCTACCCTTTCCACTCCACTCAGTATTTTACAGACCTCTATCATATCACCCCCTGAGCCGTCTCTTCTCCAAGCTGAAGAGCTCTAGCCGCGTTAGCCTTTCCTCATAAGGAAGTCGTCCCATCCCTTTTATCATTTTCGTTGCCCTTCTCTGTACCGTTTCTAATTCCACTATATCTTTTTTGAGATATAGAGCGAAGAAGGTAACTGAATCATACGCTTTTTTGAGGAACATAATGTACGGTGAGGTGTATCTCTGCAATTTATCTGAGAGGTATACAGGAACACTCATACAAAAGGCCTAAAAACCAGACATAGCAGTTTAAATGAAATTTGTGCAGTAATTGGAAGCAACTCAATAAGTATAGGTTATACATGGTCAAACTTCTTTTTGTCAGTAATTAAACTTGCTGTAGTATTTTGGATTAACTTAAAGTTTTTCATATTATTTTGATTCAGCCCTTGATATAATGAGTTGCAGTAATCCAATTAACTAATGGTCAATGAATATATTGTACAACTTTAAATCTGACAATGTGAAGAAAGGCTTTAATTGGTGAATCATTTTTAACTGAAAAAAATCAAGATGTGTCAATTTAGGATTCTTCACAGAATATCTTAAATCTGGTAAAGTGGCTATTGCTATTTATTTGAAATGCCATAAAGAAGATATGGCAATACTCTGATCTACGCCTTTTGGACTTGTGATATCATCAAATATTTTGAGGGAACAGCTCCCAATTATTTGAGCTTCTTGATAGGAAAGCAGATTTGAGCAATTTCAAAAGTACGAGGGGGGTGCTGAAAAGTTTTCAGCCCCACCAAGACGAGAACGATGTGGAGATGGTTCAATCAATCATCTGAAACAATGTCAAAAACACAGAATTTCGTTTCTGCAAATTGGTGCTTAACAAAATAAAATAACACTCTTTTCAGTTACAGTTTCAAAATAATGCTCAGAATTTAGGAAGCTGGTTGGCTGGCAAAACCTGAATGCACTATCCTTGCAGCTCTGCACTGTTTATAACTGTGACATGCTGAAACCTTGCAAACAGCAAATCCCACTGGTAATCTCACATGATCACCAATGGGATGTGTGACTTTGGAGGTTTCATTGCAGTCCTGTTACAGACAGCACAGAGTCACTAGGTGCAGAGGTAACTTTGACTGCTGAGACTCAGGAATTGCTGCCAGCAACAGTATTCTCTAGAAGCAAGGGCAGGCATGTGCCCCTCCAGGCTGCCTTTTGCACCTTCCCTGTCCCCCCGCCTGTGGTTACGCCCTGATTCTGTGAATCTCTTCATTCATCTTTTATTAATAAAACAGGGAGTCCTAGGACCAGAAGTCAGAATGAAAGCCAAAGTATAAGGTACCATGCCAGAACCCTCAAGCAGCAAACATTACAATAAACCCTCAGCTCATAAGTGGAAAAAAATATAGAGCAAACAAAAAGAAATAAGGCAAATAGCTGGTTCATAAATTTAAATCGCTCAGCAGGAAGCTGCACATTTGCGTAGGTAAACAGAAAGCAGGGACATAGACTCAAACTCCTGAGGCAATTGTGGTTTATTGTAATAATCTGATGTATAGATTCTATACATCTAAAATGGATTGTAACAGAGTGAATAGAGGTTACTTTGTGACTCAATATTTCTGACTTTGATTTCTGAGGAAACACAGAAAGCACTAAACAAGGAGACCTCATGTAAAGAGCTGGAAAAAGCCCTGAACTCATCAACTCTTGGTCAGGGTTCTGAAAAGGCTGGAGTCCCTGAAAATATGACTTCATTTGGCTGCCCTTGCACAAGTAGCGAGCAAGGGTAGCAGCTAGATGAGGTCATTAGAGGATGCTAAACCCTGCGAGCCCATGAAGAGACCAGCAGCAGTTTTGATACCTTCTGTCACCTCTTCCCCTCCACACTGGGTGCCAATCTCAATTTCATAATTTAAAATTAGCAGAGGCCTAGCTGTTGCTTTCCCAGTGCGGTAGGAATGGCATTATTTAAACTGTTATTTGGAAACAGAGTTTGGAATTAGTTTTCTATGGTGGGCTGAGGGCTTGTAAATCAATTTTAAGGTCAGGGAAGAATAAATGGTCTATTGTCCACATCATTCCAACCAAGCAGGGGCCCAGACAAAGGGCTTTCAATCACTATTATTCACTGTTGGCTTGGAACCTCTCAGTATTGTAATTGGAATCCATAAATACATAATAAGAATGCATGGCAATGATGAATGCAAACATAAGGTCACACTTTTTCAGATACTGTTTGGCTATTTTACAAGTTTCTTTCCCACTGTTCAAGTTCTGGAAAGGACACAGCAAAAAGTTTAAGGAGATCTCAGAATTAAGTTCAGCAAGAGCAAGTCTCTAATGTTGTCCTTAAATCCTGATTGATAGGCTAAAATGACCGAAACTAAGGCCTTTCCTCTTTAGATGGCAATTGTTCAGTTACTGTATCTAGGGATCACATTTCACAAAACATACTGACTGGATTGTAAGCCTTTCCTGGCAAAAAAAAACCCCAAACTAGAGGACCTGCAGGTCTGTTTCACTTATGATTGGGAAGGATAGAAACCATAAAGATAGTTACATAATACAGATTTGGAACATTTTCTGAGGACCAATGAGGGTGAGCTACCATCCTTTGAAGTTTCAAGGTGTTTATATACCACTTAACAAGGTTTATCTAAGCGGTTTTACAATCAGGTACTCAAGTATTTTCCCTATCTGTCCCACTGGGCTCACAATCTATCTAACATACCTGGGGCTATGGAGGACTGAGTGACTTGCCCAGGGTCACAATGAGCAGCACGGGGTTTGAACCCAGAACCCCAGGGTGCTGAGGCTGTAGATCCAACCACAGCGTTACACACTCCTCACAACTGCAACAGAAATGGGGACTGCAAAGGAATCATTTTGGGGCTTATTTACAGCTCAGACACTATTATCAATTCCTGAGCCATAGGTACAGGGAGGCCTTGGGTACCAGTGATCTGGACAAAGCATTTGAACGGACAGCATAGTTACTCACCTGTAGCAGGTGTTCTCCAAGGACAGCAGGCAATATTCTCACATATGGGTGACATTCCCCAAGTAGCAAGCACGGACATGTACGAAAGTGCACCGTGTCTTTAAAAAAACTTCAGCACTGTCCAAACTGTGCATGTGTGCCTTCCCAACAACGTCATTGTGCCTAAGCCTTAGTTCCTATTCAAAAGCTAAGAAGCCAGGGTGGGTTGTGAGAATATTTGTCTGCTATCCTCGGAGAACACCTGCTACAGGTGAGTAACTATGCTTTCTCCGAGGACAATCAAGCAATATTCTTACATATGGAATTTCCAAGCTGCCGGTCTCATGTAGCTAAGAATAGTGTTAAATAAAAATTGCATGAGGCTGGTGAAAACCCTGAGGAAGATGGCTTTTAGAGAGAGAATACATTTTTGATAACTGCCTTACCAAATTATCTCTCTCTTCTACCATGTTGATCTAAGCAGAAGTGGGAATTGATGACCAGGTGCCTGCTTTACAGATGTCCTCTATGGGAGTAGAGCACAATTCAGCAACTGTAGTGGCCATATCTTAGACTTTGTGAGCAGTGAAACAACTGTCCACCGTCAACCTAGCCTGAGAATATGCAAAAGAAATACAAACTGCCAGCCAGCATGAGATGGTCCGCTTGGTGACTGGAACTCCAAGTTTGTTAGGGTCAAAAGATTTAAAGAGATGTGTTGTAGTTCTATGTAATTTGGTGCGATCTAGATAGTAGGAAAGAGTTTGTTTGCAGTGTAAGGTGTGGAGAGCTATCTCGCGAGGATGAGCATGCGGCCTTGGAAAGAATACAGGTAGTACAGTGGATTAGTTTAGCTGAAATTCCGAAACCACTTTTGGTAAAAATTTAGGATTGAGTCCTTAGAAATACTTTGTTGTGGTAAAACCTAGTATATGGTGGATCCGAGATGAGAGCTTGTCATTAACTCACTCACTTGACGAGCCAAGGTAATTGTGATGAGGAATATTATCTTCCAGGTGAGATGTAGAGGAGAGTGGTTCAAAAGGAGGTTTCATCAAGCAAGATAGAACCATTTTTAAGTCCCAAATGATAGGTGGACATTTGAGTGGAGGATTGGTACGGTAAAGGCCTTTCATAAATCTGGATACCAATGGATGCATAGAGATGGGTTTATTATCCATTTGAGTATGGAAAGCATTGATTGCATTAAGGTGCACTTGTACCAAAGATGTTTGAAGTCCTGAGTTGGATAGGTGAAGGAGGTAGTCTAGGAGAGACGTGAGAGAGCAGGTACTAGGATCCAGGGAGTGAAGGGTACACCAAGAAGTAAACTGCATCCATTTAAATTGGTAACGTCTTGTAGCAGGCTCTCCAGATGTGTGAAGTATATCCAAGCCTGGAGATGAAAGTGAAGTGGTATCTAGAAACATAGAAACATAGAAAAAGCGGCAGAAAAGGGCTATAGCCCACCAAGTCTGCCCATTCTAAATATCCCCACCCCTGAATTCACTCCCTAAAAGATCCCACGTGAGTATCCCATTTTCTCTTAAAATCCGTTACGCTGCTGGCCTCTATCACCTGGAGTGGGAGTCTGTTCCAATGATCCACCACTCTTTCGGTGAAGAAGTACTTCCTGGAGTCGCCATAAAACTTCCCTCCCCTGATTTTCAGCAGATGCCCTCTGGTGGTCGAGGGTCCCATGAGCCAGAAGATATCATCTTCTGACTCGACACGTCCCGTGATGTACTTATACGTTTCAATCATGTCTCCCCGTTCTCTTCTTTCCTCCAGTGAGTACAGCTGCAATTTCTTTAGTCTTTCTTCATACGTGAGATCCTTGAGCCCCAAGATCATCCTGGTGGCCGTTCGCTGAACCGACTCGATCCTTAGCACATCCTTTCGATAGTGTGGTCTCCAAAACTGAACACAGTACTCCAAGTGAGGCCTCACCATGGATCTGTACAGTGGCATCATGACTTCGGGTCTCCTGCTGACAAAACCTCTGCGAATACACCCCATCATTTGTCTTGCACTGGAGGAAGCCTTCTCCACTTGATTGGCGACCTTCATGTCCTCACTAATGATCACCCCTAGATCGTGTTCCGCCGTGGTCTTAACCAAGGTCTCACCATTTAGTACATAAGTTCTACGCGGGTTTCTCTTACCCAGGTGTATTATCTTGCATTTTTTTGGCATTGAAGCCTAGCTGCCAAGTAGTTGACCATTGCTCCAGCAGCAGTAGGTCGTGTGTCATATTATCAGGTAATAAGCTTTTGCCTACTATGTTGCAAAGTTTGGCATCGTCGGCGAACAGTGATACCCTTCCTTTAAGTCCTTGCATCATATCTCTTATGAACAAGTTAAATAGAATCGGGCCCAGAACCGAGCCTTGTGGCACTCCGCTGATAACGTCTGATGCTTCGGATGGGATACCGTTCACCACCACCCTTTGAAGTCTACCGCTCAGCCAATCCCCAAACCATGTAGTTAGAGTGTCTCCTAATCCTATCGATCTCAGTTTGTTCAGTAGTCTTCGATGAGGGACGCTATCAAATGCTTTACTGAAGTCCAAATATACCACGTCCAGTGACTCTCCGGCGTCCAGTTGTCTAGTAACCCAGTCAAAAAAGCTAATCAGATTAGATTGGCAGGATCTACCCTGGGTGAACCCGTGTTGGTGTGGATCACGCAGTTTTTCTTCGTCTAGGATTGTGTCAAGATTCAGTTTGATCAGTGTTTCCATAAGTTTACCCACTATAGACGTGAGACTCACTGGTCTGTAATTTGCTGCCTCTGTCCTGCAGCCCTTTTTGTGGAGTGCCTACATGGATGAGAAACATGGGAAAATGATCATTAGGTTTTAGAATTTTTTCTAGGCTAGTGGTAATATCCTGGATCCTGGCTCCAGGGAGACAGCAGACCTCTCTTGACTGCAAATTAGGTCTGCAAATTGGTCCCTCGGTGCCTCTTAGCATGGAGTCACCAATGACTACCACTCTTCGTTCCTTCCGAGGGGGCCGGTCTGCGTGTTCTGGATTTGACATTGTGAGCTGGGTATCCTCGTGAGTCCCTTCTGCTATTTCCTCGGTGGTTCCATCCTGTAAGATCTGAAATCTATTTCTGAGAGTTATCTGTGGTATTGATGAACAGCTATCCTGTTGAAGAGAAAAAGAAGAAGAAGAGAGTGAGAATGAGGTGGGTTTACTTCGCTTGCCCATAGAGGAGGTTACTAGTTGCCAGGGGCCGGCATCCCCAATCATCTCCTGTACTCCAATCGTTGTGTTTAGTGCTTCAGGTTTGGGCGTGTTGAGGATGGACCTGTCATGGGTTCTCTCTGTGATGTGTGACAGTTCCAGGATGGCATCGTCAATGAAGGTCTCGTCATCCCTGATGCTCCTCAGGCGCTTTACCTCCTCCCTGAGGCTCAGTAGTTCCTGCTAGATATCCTCGCCTAAGTTTCCCAGCTCCTCTGTCTGCGTAGAGACTGTAGTGCACTTTGGGAGGGGGGGGTAGGTTTCGGTCTGCACAGAGACCTCTGACCTCTGATCCATGCCGCCCTCTGCCTTCTCTGTACAGACCTTGACCATCCCCTGGGTCCCTCCGGATGCTGGAGTGTCGCTCTTGATAGTAGCTTTAGTACTCCGTGTCCTCCCTGCCATCTCCAAGTTAGAGAGATTTATTTCTGTAAAGAGAAAGGTTGAGATGTTAGAGAGTATGCAAGGGGAAAGAGGAAGAGGAAGATAGAGATGCTAGAGAGTTTGGGAGTTTTAGGAAAGAGTGTGTTTGGTTGTGTATGAGGATGAAGAGTTTGTTTGTATATAAGAATGAAAGATTTAGATTTGGCCTTGTACAAGTCCCTTCGCAAAGGCGCTCTCGCTAAGGCGAGCGCCTTTGCCGCTCGCCTTCGCCGTGCGCCGTTGGCCCGCCTCCTTTTATGGAGGAGCTCGGACGCTAGCTGCTGACGTGGTGGGGTGGGCGGAGCTTACTCTCGCCACTGCCCCGTTGATGTCTTCCCCTTCTCCGGCGCTCTGCTGTCTCCCCTCCGCTTCCCAGCGCTTTGCCCTGTCTCCTCGCCTGCCTCCTCGTGCTGTGAACAAAAAAAGGTAAAGGAAGAAAGAAAACTCATCGCAAGAGTAGCTGCGCCTGTTGGCCCGCCTCCTTTTATGGAGGAGCCCGGACGCTAGCTGCTGACGTGGTGGGGTGGGCGGAGCTTACTCTCGCCGCTGCCCCATTGTTAAAGCCATGGAGCAAAGATTGGGATGCAGGATAGAGCCCTCGTTCTGTATAAGTAAAGTTGGAAGTAGTTGGAGAGTGATAGGTTTACGCTGATTGAGTTGCAGTAAGAGAGGAAACCAGGCTTGGTAAGGCTAACGAGGTGCAATGAAAATCATGGCAGCAAATTCGTGGCAAAGTTTGAGAAGAGTTTTCCCAGTCAGTGGGAGTGGAGGGAACTCATAGAGGAAGTGATTTTGTCAATGGAAAAGAAAGGCATCTGCTTTGAGCCGAGTAGGACTGAAGAGTCTGGAGCACTGAAGAAGAAGTTTGTAGCTGTTGGGGGAAGCAAACAAATCTACTTCAGGAGTCCCCGACAGAGTGAAGACATCTTGAAGGACTATTGTGTGGAGAGACCAATTGTGGGTTGAAGGAGTCTGCTCAGTTTGTCTGCTAGGGAGTTTTGCTTTCCGCCAGATATACCGCTTTGAGAAAGATAAATCATTTTACATAGTGATTTATTGCCCAGGTCCAGATTTGAAGTGCTTCTTGACATTGATTGTCTGTGCTAATGAGTACAACTTGGTTCTTTAATTAATCTTGAAAGGCATAAAGAGCATTGCGAATTGCTCGTAACTCCAGGAGATTGAGTTGAAAAGTTTTTTCTTGAGGAGACCAGATCCCTGAGTACCAAGGCTCTTGAGATGACCTCCCCAGCCAAGTAGGGAGACATCTGTTGTGAAGACTTTCTGAGGAGGAGGAGGCTGGAAGACTCTGGAAAGATTGGTGGGAGTTAGCCACCATTGAAGGAAGTGGCAGAGATCTGAAGTCACTTGAATAGGTACAGAGTGGGGATTGATGGACTGAAGCTATTGGGAAGATAGAGTCCATTGTGGTGTCCTCAAATGGAGATGAACAAATGGAACTACATATATTGTGGACACCATGTGACCTAGAAAGCATAACATCTGTTGAACTCTGAGGTGTGCTCAAGAAGAGGTTATTTGAAGCAGTTTGTCCAGTCTCTGAGGTAAGCACGAATTTGAGTAATCTTCTTTCAAATCCCATGAACTCTCAGTTCTCCTCCAACTCAATGCAATACAATCAGTACCACTTAATGAGGGGGCAAAGGGTTCTAGCCCAAGTACTTCCCAATATCCAAAAATACAGAAGGTCTTCGATCAATCTTAGACCTTTGTTCTCTTTGTAGATTTTTAACCTAAACACCCTCCACCCGAACGGCCTCAACAATGAGATCGAGTGGGCAGCATTCCTCTGATCACGTCTGGCTTTGTTTTACAGCTTCCCATCTGTAGTAATTTTTTCATGCCTCTGTTTTGTGAATCAATGACATCATCACGTTCTCACGCTCGGTTTTTCCCTCCCTCTCCGGTTTAAAAGTTGGAGCGGGAGCCGGCGTTCTCTGTTGCACAGAACTTTTTCATTCTTTGACCGGTATGTATTTTCAATGTGCTCCTTCCGGACTGACAGTTATAAATATTTAATCACCTTGCACAGATATTGTAGCCTTCCGAGTTTCAGTGCTCGTACCTGTTGCATTTGTTTTTGCATTTCAGATCACAGTTATTGAATCTCTACATGGTGTGACTTTTTAGCAAAATTCTAACTCTTAGTTGGCGGGGTCTCCTGAAGCAGACACCGAAACGGGGCCACATCGGGACCCTGATGAGCTGTTTTTTGCAAACAAGTTAAGTAAGCTTTCACACTTCTAGTGACAACCTGAACGCAATCACTTTTTGAATTTTTTTGAAAGTATTACTATTCGAAGTTATAAATACAGTTATCAATTATCTTACACCTTTTGAGTTGGATCCGCTTTTACTAATAATTATGCTATGATTGGATGACAAACTCTTGCCCCAAGAGGGGGTAACCTCCCCCTCTTCAGAGTTCTATATCTCTGAGCAGAGTTAAAGTATAGCGGGTCCTTCTTGTTTGGTGGCTCAATTTACCTGAGTCAGTCTCTTAATTACAGCCAAGTTTCTTTTCTGACTCTTGTTGATACATTGTCCCTGCTTTATTGGAAACATAGTTGTATTTAATAGTGATCGGACAGGAAAGAGTGCAATTGTCTTTCCAAGGAAATAGCAAGACATTTGTTTTGTCAATATTTAGGGCTAGTCTATTTATTTCGAGCCAATGATGAATCTTTTCAAGTTTGGTATTAATAGTAGATATTTCAGAAGAACTGTTGGGATCCAGGGAATGTAGAAGTTGTATATCATCCGCATATACGAATACGGTAAAACCAATGGATTGACAAAGGGTCATGAGGGGAGCAAGAAAAATATTGAATAAAAGAGGAGATAGGATAGATCCCTGTGGAATTCCATATGGAACTGAAAAACTTTCGGAAGTGGTGTTATTAAAGTTAACTGTAGAGAAGCGATTGTCAAAATAAGAATGAAACCAAGAAAGTACCTGATCTGAGATACCGATAGATTGAAGTCTATTAAGTAAAAGAGCATGATCAATAGTATCAAAGGCCGATGAGAGATCAATTGAGATCAGAAGGACAGATGAATGATGGTCAAGATGATAGAGTATGGAAGAAGTCATGCCTATCAAAGAGTGTTCCGTGAAGTGATATTGTCTGAAGCCTGTTTGATTAGGATGAAGGACATTTGTCATTTCTACAAATTCTGAGATTTGATTGTATACTATCTTTTCTGTTAATTTGGCTAGGTAAGGAATATTAGCTATGGGCCTATAGTTTGATTTTTCTTCAGAGCTAGTCTTTGGGTTTTTTAAAATAGGGCGAATAGTGGCTTTTTTGATTTTCTCTTATGTCTTTAATCTTTTTTAAAAAGTAATTGGCCAGTTCTTGCGCAGAGGGGACTGAATTAGTAACTGGGATGTGTTTTTTATAAGTAGGTGAAATAGATTTTAGAATGGCATAAAGCGTAGAGACATTTTTGGCTTTGAAAATTTGATTAGAATAGTATTTCATTTTTGCCTGATTAATTTTATTTTTATATATGTTTGATTGCTCTTTAAATTTATCAAAATTTATTTGGCTCTTATTTTTTCTCCAATATCTTTCTAATGATCTAAGTTGTTTTTTGATTAGGCAAAGTTCTGAGGTGAACCAAGGGTTAGCTTTTTTTCTTGCTGAAATAGTTTTAATTTGAAGTGGAACTAAAGAATCTAACAAATGTTTAGTGGAGGAATTCCATTGAAATAAGAGCTCTTCTACGGAATAAATATTTGAGTCCAGAGAGTTTAAATTAAAATTATCAACAATTAAGTCTAATGATAAGCTATTATAATCTCTATATGTAATAGTTTGAGATATTGTATTTGTTTTTGTCAGGGAAGTTAAGTAAGAAATTGATATCAAAAAGTGATCGGACCAAGGAATTGGAAGACAAGAGTTTAATTGGTAATTGACTTTAGTAATGAGAGAGGTTACAATCATATCTATGGTATGACCGGCTTGATGTGTTGGAGTAGTTAAAAACGGATATAGATCTAAATCATTAAGGAGAGAAAGAGTATCCTTGGTGTAATTATTATTCCGGTCTTCAAAATGAATATTAAAATCTCCTAAAATCAGAGGATTAGTGGTGGAGGATCCAAAATCAAAAAGAAGTGATTGAAGCTGAGATAGATTAGTACTATTGATAGGTGGTGGGAGATAGATAAGAAGTGCATCAAGTTTAGGTTTAGTTTTTACGGTAAATTGCAGGAATTCAATTGGAGAATTTATTGGAGAGTAATCTACTCCTATTGCTAGGGAATCCTGAAATATAACTGCCAGACCTCTTCCACGTTTAGAAAGACGATGGTTATACAGATAAGAGAAACCAGGAGGACAAGCATAGGTGAGGTACGCTTCCTCTCCTTCAGTAAGCCATATTTCCACTAAACATAGAACACTATAAGAAAATTGAGTAATAAGGTCTTTAATTAGATGATATTTAGTCTTGAGAGAACGAGTATTAAGTAGACCGATTTTGATTTGTTTATGATTTGAGAGGATTGGATTATCGAGTTTTATAGAATCATGTTGTTGAGGAAATAAAGGAATATTATAACATTCTCTAACCTGAGATGAGAGAGTCTTATTGATTGGTTTATTTGAACGATTACTATATAAAACAGGAATATTAGATGGAGAGTTCTCCATATTTAAAAGTCTGTTAGAGTTGTTTAAGGAAACAGATAAATGACCGCTGTAAAATAGTGACAGATGGTAGGCAGCGAGAGAGCCGAGAATAAATAAGATAATAGAAAAAAGTTTAGTGTTAAACTTACTTGAAAAATCATTACGGTTTGTTCTAAAGCTTAAGAGTCGCGCACAAAGGAGCGCAATAAGGAGCATGAACTGCTCCTTAAGCACGCTCCTTTGGCGTGCGCCGCAAAGGAGCAGAATTTAAAGAGCATGTACCGGCTGTAAAAGGGGGCGGAGTCCAAACGAGCCGCCACACAGCGGCGGCAGAGAGATTGCAGGTAACTACTGGAAACACTGCTTCTGCCTGCCAAGCTTGGCAAAAGGGACCCTCGGCCCCCTAAAGAGAAAGTCCTCAGCTGACATAGCTTGAGGGTCCTCATCAGCTGGAGTATTTATATTTTATATTTACATTAGAGGCTCTGGCAGAGACCTGTTTACAAAGTATGTATTCTTCCCTATTAATATCTCCAAATTAATAAAGTGTCTTTGCTTATTTGTAAATGGGTCTCTACCAGAGCCTTTAATTCAGTAGCATAATTAAATGAAATAACTACTTTTGGAAGTTTATGGGGACGGACGGGGATGGATTTGATTCCAGCGGGGACGGGTTTGATTTCTGTCCCTTCACAACTCTTTAGTGGAGACAAGGACTGTTTGAATTGAAGAAAGCGAGAGACAGGCACGTGGGATCTCTTAAGGAGAGGAGGAGATAGTGGATGCTGTGGATGGGCTGACTGGATGGGCCAATTGGCCTTTATTTGCCATCATGTTTCTATGTTTAAAACTGTTTACTGTGACTGCTGGTCAATTATACTCACTCAAGGCAGTTAGTTATCAGTTCTGACTATTGGGAAACGTTACAAAACACCACCACCTTACTCAGTAGTGGTTATATTGTGCAAGTCTTCAGTGTATATAATAACATGGCCAGTTCCTCTCTGCCAATTCCCCCTCCACCTGTCCTGCTGAGCGCTCATTGCCTACCCTACTCTCTCACTGACCCTTGACTATCCATCATACCCTACCTGTGCTCTCACTGGCCTAATGGAAAACTTGCCCTGGGAGCAAGACCACTATGTTTGTTTTGGAGTCTTGTACCTGGTGTTTGGAAGCAAGAGGCCTCTGCACCTTCAAACTGTGAGGGATCTGGCTGCTATCAATGTCAACCTCTGCAGCTTCTGTCTTGCTGGTAGCTCCTAAGAATAAGCAGACACATCTAATGAGAAGAGAGAGATGGCGCCCATACGTAAAGCAAGCATAAGTTTTCCACCGGATCCCCCATGGCCTCTCTCTCCAACCTGGTTCCTCGGTTTGGCCTGTTTCTGCTTAGCCTATCTTTCCTTCTTGGCCCCCATCTCGATCTGTTGCTTTTGCTTGTCCAGCTCCACATGCTCCCTTTGGCCTACTTTTCTTCCCTGGATTTTGAGAGCCCTTTCTCTTCATCCTGTCCTTCTGTTTGGTCAGCTGCCTTGGCATCTCTCTCTTGCTTGCTATACCTATATACATCCTCTTTCCTCCCTAGCCAGCCTGCCTGTCTTGCTTGGGTCCTTTACTTATGGTTTATACTAAATTTATGGTTTATTTGATATACAGTACTGCCTTCTGTACAAATATCAAATGTGGTTTACAATAAAAAGTCAGTAAAACAATTCGAAGAGATTGGAATGCCAATAAAATCTGGTGAAAAAGACAAAACCAACGAGGGGAAAAGTTAAAAGAATAGACCTTTCTTGCCTGGGTCTTTACTCTGCGGCAGGATTCGGAGTCGGATTTTTGTGCCTGCCTGTCGGAACAGTTGGGCTATCTCTCCATGTGACATGTCAACGATGGAACGCCCATTCACCCCCTCCAGTCGATCCCCAACTTGCAGCTTGTGGGTACGCTGGGCAGAACTTCCATGGCGGATCTCGCTAATCCTGTGTGGTATCAGGGAGCCAGCTGCAGAAACACAACTCAGAGATTATACAGTGAACCTACAGAGAGAGGTATAACCCTCCGGTAAGCTTATGTGCACTCCGGTAAGCTTATGTGCACTCCGGTAAGCTTATGTGCACTCCCTCTGGCAACCCCACACATGCACCTATATAATTTGTTCATTATACACAAGTCCCATACTCTTCATCAAATATTTGCTCTCTTGCTGCTTTAGAGTCAGACAGAATTGGGAGGGGTGGCAAAACAGCCAGGAGAGCAGGCAAGATGGAGCAGCATGATTGGCAGGGATTCCATGCACCGTCAGCCATTCATAGAATTAAATTGGTTAGTCAAGGCAGTTGGTGCCTATACTGCATCTCCCCAGCACTATCTTCTCCTTTAGGCCAACACTGTAAGCACATTTAAAACATATAGTCTTGGTGCTTGCTGCAGGTTTCCAGGTCTCACTGTGTCTTTGTCAGGTAGAAACCAACGTTTCAGCCATCATGCTGTGGCTTTCTTCAGGGTATGCTCTGAAGTCTGCCGTGTGATTTTGGTAATAGTGAGTTCACTGACCTGATTGGGAACAGGGCAATCCACCAATTTGTATTTTTTCGGGAAAGTCAGTTGGTCAGAAATTTGAATTTTGTTGTGAAAGTCCATAGAGCATCTAACCCAGCTCCACGGGAAGCACATTGTTAAACCTACCAGAGACTTTTCCATTCTATGGACTTTCACAATAAAATTAAAATTTCTGACCAACTGACTTTCCCGCCAAAATTCAAATTGGTAGACTTCCCTGTTCTCAGTCAGGTCAGTGAATTCAATATTTCCAAAGTCACACCACAGACTTCAGAGCATACCCTAAAGAAAGCCACAACATGATGGCTGAAATGTCGGTTTCTATCTGACAAAGACGCAGCGAGACCCAGAAACCTGCAACAAGCACAATGGCAGCTGCAGAAACCCTGAGAGAATACATGGTCTTGGTGCATCACAAGCTCAGCATCAGAAGTGCTGGCCCATCACATGTTTTAAATGTGGTCATGGTGCTGGCCTTACAGAAAAGGGGAAAGAGTGGCAAGTAAGGTGGAGTCAGCAGAGCAGGCACAAGGCTGATTTGCCTATGACTGTCCTCAGAACCAGCTTATGGCATTAGCTAGGTGAGGCACTGGCTCAGGGCGCCACAGGTCAAGGGTGTCAAAAACCTGCCTCACCTTTCATTGTGGTGAGAGCATATTCCTTTGCTCTCACAAAAGTTGGCACAGGGCACCACAACCCCTTGAGCTGGCTCTTTCTCTGGGCAAAAACATACAGAACAAATGCTCTCAATGCACATTCCTCTGCCCAACCCTTTCACACATGGTCTTTCCTGTGAGGGCTCCAGGCATTCAAAGTGGTGACCTCTGAACTAGAGTACAACCTTAGCTGGGCTGACTGGGATCCCAAGTCCTCCACCTGGCAGGGCTATATGTTTCCCAGAACATTTGTCTTGGACACTCTATTTCTAGAGCCCCTTAATATTTAAACAGAATTGGCAGCTAGTCTCAGGCTCAGCCAGTGAAACGTTAACTATTGTCACTGTTATCAGGAGCCTGTAGAAATATCCCAAGTTGATCCAACATCCCATTCTTTGTAGCCACCTCTTTCACTCTCTCTCTTTTTCTCCTCTCTTTCCTCTCCCTGTTTTGTTTTTTCCCCATTTTAACTCTCAGCAGCCTTAACATATTCTTCACCCCACTCCTCCTTATATTCAACTACTTTGGCTCGGCCCAAAATTAGATCAGCTACCCACCCTCATCCCACTGTCCTCTGGCACCACACTGCAGCTCGAGCTCTCAAGCAAAGTTCTGGGCATCATCATTGACTCTTCACTGTCCTTCAACGACCACCTCAACTCTTTGGTAAAAAAATGCTTTTCCAATCTTCACATACTAAGGAAAGTGAGATCCTGCTTCCATCAACAACACTTTGCTGTCCTCGTACAATCCATCATTCTTTCCAGACTGGATTACTGTAACTCCATCTACTTAAGCCTAACAAAGAAAAGCCTTCATAAACTTCAGTGGATTCAGAATACCGCGACTAAACTAATATTCGCAAAAAGTAAATTTGACCATGTCTCCCCGCTTCTATCTAAGCTTCACTGGCTCCCAATAATCTCTAGGGTTCACTACAAATGCGCCTGCCTAACCTTCAAGATCCTACACGGCATCCTTTCCCCCCTTTTCCACTATCTTGGAATTTCTCGAATCCCAATACCACCAGATCCATTCAAAAATTCAAACTATCCTTCCCCTCATTAAAAGGCATATCACATGCAGGAAAACTAGGGACATCCCTCTTCTTCAGGATTACTGAGTTGTGGAATAGCCTTGCTGCCCCGCTTCGGAGTCTGAGCTCCCTCCAACTCTTCCGAAAACATCTGAAAACTTGGCTATTCTCTAAAATGTAATACCTCCTCTCTCTTCGATATACTAAGTCCCTCTAAACTTTCTCTTTACTAAGTCCTTCAACTCTTCATTGGAGTTCCTTTCTATATCAATCCCTGTAAAGCGTGCCGAGCTCTACATTTGTGGAGAGGATGCGGTATACAAACTTAAGGTTTAGTTTAGTTTAGTTTAAAACTCCCCACCCTCTGCACCCAACTCCTTGTATTCATCACCCTTCCTGCACCCTATTCCGAGCACTCCGCACCCTTCCCTCCCCCATCCCCCACCCTTCTGCACCCCCCCTGAAGTTCCTCCCTACTTCCCCTCACTCCTAGACCTGGGGGATTGGCTGGTTAAAGTTAGGATACTATTTTATTTATTTAAAAACTTGTACCCTGCTTAAACCTAAGCGGTTCACATAATACATACACAGTCACAATATCAATACAAAAATAAATAACATTCATCTAAAATTCTTCAAAAGCAAATACATAGTGCAAAAGCTTTCCAAGAAAAAGCCTCTGTAAGTAAAGTTGTCTTTAACACGATCTTAAATGTCTAAATATCAGAAAGCACTCTTAAGCGGTCCTGTCACATAGTTCCACAAAAGCACTCTTGCCACAGAGATCACTGACGCTACTACTGAACACTATTAAGTCCCTCACTAATCAATCTTAATGTGCCCTCCAACCTTAAAGGTCTGCACGGTTGATACCCTTCCAGCACCTGAGTCAAATACCAAGGTATCGCATAGTATAAGACTTTAAAAATCAGCACCAGAACTTTACACACAAATCCAATATGACTGGTAACCTGTGGAGTTGTGCCTTATAAATCTAAAACCCTGGAGAAAAGGGGAGGGGTCTTTACGTTTCAGTTCCTTGGCATTCCTCAGCATGGACTGAACCCGGTCAAACATGGCAGCGCAAGAGGGGGGTCGAGGAGGCCTGGAGCGAGCCCTTGGCCCTGCTACTCTCTCCCGGGAGAACAGAGCGAGCTGATACTGCAGAGAAGAGGAGGAGGGCTGAAGAAAGGAATGTGGGCAGTGACCATTGGCAGCCCTGTATACACTGCAAATCGCCTTGGCGTCAACAGGTAGCAAATATTTAACCTCTAGAGCACCAAATAGAAGTCTCTGTACCACCTCCCAACACAAACCAAGATCAGGGCTACTTTGAGTTTACAGGAACTCAGGAAAGGAGTATGTGAACACTGATTTCTGCCTGCTCTATTTATCTGACTGGCACACTGATGGAGAGGCTGCAGGGCATGCTAGACTATGCAGGGCCCAAGTGTCCTGCCTTAGGCAATCCTGTGTTTTGTGTTTGTTTTTTTAAGACACTGCAACATTTCCTGCTGATGCACAATTGTCCTGTTTTTATTTGGTTTCCCTATTTCCTATGATTTAATTTCATACATAAAGGAGAAAGTCGCTTCTGCAAACTAAGCGGCAAAATCCAAACAAAAGAGCAGTTTTAGTTTATTTGATATATAATTTATTTACTATTAATAAAGAGCAGTTTGAAGACCTGGCACACTATGCTTTTTTGTTTGGATTTTAACTTCATACATGATGAAAACAAAAACTGTGGATACAGATGTTCTGGAGATAATTTAATAAACACTGACATATAAAACCATGAAAATTCAATGAAAAAAGTACAATGATAAAAAATACAGTGATAAAAATCCAACCGGACCCTACACGGTCCATGTTTCGGCAAACACGCCTTCCTCAGGGGTCCAATGGTTTGCAAACTCACATATAAAGAATTGGACTGAAAACAGTCTATTGTCTTTAAACGTGTGAGCAAAGAACACTGCAGACAAGCTAAAGTAGCAAAAAAAATGACACATATGGGCAGATATAGAATTTTAAAGGGTGATGGGGGGAAGAGATAGTGTATCAACCCCCTACTTGTTCCCCCCCTCCCCTCACTCTCAACCTCTTCCCTTCTATTTCTCCTGCAGATTCCTCTGGTCTTCTCCTTAGGCACATCCCCCTATGGAGCTCTACTTTTTTTTTTTTTTTTGCAGTTTATTCGCTAATGTTTCCATCCTCTTTACATGCATCTCCCTTTTATACCTTAAATTTCCCTTCTTTTTCTTCTCCCCTACCAGGGTCTTAGAATTCATCTTGTTTCTCTTTGATTCTTCTGAATCCCTTTGATTCTCCCTCATTAGAAGAGCAGAGACATGGGGCTCCTTTTACAAAGCTGTGATAGTGGTTTTAGCGCGCGCTTAGCGCACGCTGAATTTCCGCACGCGCTAGATGCTAACGCCAGCATTGAGCTGATGTTAGTTCTAGCCGTGTAGCGCGGGTTCAGAACACGCTAAAATGCTGGGTGCGCTAAAAACGCCATCGCAGCTTAGTAAAAGGAGCCCATAGTGAGGGAGCGGTGGGTGTGCTTATGCTCCCTGTCCCCTCAGTTGCTCTTCCTCCGTAGACCTTTATAATCAGGAAACATAGGAGGGAAAGAGAAAGCCGTTGTAGAGTCTGAAAGTATGTATCCCCCATGCTAGCAACATGTTCTCTTTTTGAGGGCTCCATTGAGCATCCGGGCTGCTTTTTTATTTTTCTTCTTTTATCCGGTTTTCGGCAGATGGCACATATGCATGGGGCCGCACTGCTCAGGCATGTGCTGTGACTGTCAGCTGTGCCGATCCTCTGCCCCGGAACAGAAATTGAAGTCAGTGGAGGCAGTAGCCTGGCACAGCTGACAGTGTATGACTCAGCAGAGCAGTCCCATGTCGAAAGCAGCAGCAGGAGAGAACAGAAGCCAAGGTAAGCCCAGGAATGGAAGGGGTAAAGGGGGTGGGAACAGCTGGATGGAAAGGTAGAGAGAATGGGAAAATACTGGATGGAAGGATGTAGGGGAGAGGGGATCGTACTAAATGGAAGGTTGAAGAGAAGAAAAGGGGATCCAGAATGGAAAAGCGGTAGATAGGAAACAATGGATGGAAGGATGGGTGGAAAGAGAGGGAGTCAAGCTAAATGGAAGAATGAGGAAAGAAAAGGGAGCTCTGGATGGAAAAGGGGTAGTGGGAGAAGTTGGATGGGGGAGAGAGGGGAGGGACTTGCTATATGGAAGGATGGGGAAAGAAAAAGGGATAGAATGTGGACTCTGGCTGGAAGGATGGGGAGATACTTGATGGAAGGATGGGAAGGAGGCATACTAAATGGAAGAATGAGAGAAAAGGGGAACATGCTGGATGGAAGGGTGGGGAGATGCTGAATGGAAGTGAGAAAAGACTAGGGTTACCATATTTGTGAAGACAAAAAAGAGGACACATGATCCTGATCCTGGCCCCTCTCTCTGACACAAAACACATCAGAGGGAAGGCTTCCAGGTCAGTCGCCGGAAGTGTGTAGGAAGGAACGCTGTCGGAAGCCTAAAGACAGCAAGTGCAGTGGGGATCCCTGTGGACATGGAGGGGATCCCATGCAGCTCTCTAGAAGGAGAGCCAGCTAAATCTGGACAGACTCCCCCCCATTTAAAAAAAAAAATCAGTCCAGATATCTGGACAATTCTCAACCCTAGGAAAGACTCTAGAGAGAGAGAAGCAACACATTGGATGGAAGTAGGAAGAGAGGTAGAGGACAAAGTTAGTGAAAGATTGAGGTATAAGAGGAAGGGGAATGAGAGATATGGTGTGAAAGAAAAGAGACAGAAAGCTGTAGGTAGACAGCAAACAGAGGGAAACTGAAGACTATACAGTAAGAATGAATGAAGAGGGAGAAAAATATACATCACTGAAGAATACTGAGAAGAAAAAACATTGCTAAAGATGGATGTAATAATGGAGGAGATAAAGACAGGAGGCGAGAGAAAATGACAAATGGACGGAAAATCTTGGCATGAGAGTTAAGAGAAGACAGAGAAAAGCAGAAAGCAAAGATTGGAACCAACATTATTAGAAAAATTAAATGGCTAAATAACAAAGTGTCTCCCATAGGCTCCTGTCATCTATCTCAAAAGGTAGAAAAAGGAATTGTATTTTTAAATTTGAATAAAGTACAAAACTCACAACTGAAAGTCTGATATATCATGTGGTGAGAGTGGGGGCAGCGCAAAAGAGGATGGGTGGGAAAGCCATGGAGGGCAAGTTGCATGGGGCAAATTATAAGTCAGTAGGTTATCAATACCCCTATGTGTTTCTGGAAATAGTACAAAATTCCCATTTGCTCTTTATGAGATTCTAGTTTCTCCTGGGCACTGTGTGTCCTCTGGGGTTAAACTGTGGCCTTCTCCTAGCACTGCTTGGGGAGAGTGGGAGAGTGTGGGAGGAGCTGCACTCAGAGGAACATTTCAATTCAGAACACCATGTCCACTAACAAGGAGAGTTCTGTGCTGAAGTGGTAACCATGGACCCCCACCCCTCCACTGGCAGGCAGACCGAAACCCATACACACTACACAAGCTGTGCTGCAGAAACCCACACGCAAACACAGGCACTGGAGCACGGTATCATGGCAACACAGGCACACGCACAGCCAGCTCCAAAACAAGTGCTTGCCAATGTGAGAAACAAGCAGACAGTGGCATGCTCAGGAGTGCAGCAGTCATCAAATGGTTAAGAGCACTGGGCCGAGAACCGGTGAAGCCAGGAGTCAAATCTCACTGCTGCTCCTTCTGATTGCAGGATGCACAAAGCTCCGGCAACTCAGTAAAAAAATACTGGTTTGGAAGTGATTTTAAATTACCAGGTGATGCTCAGCACAAATAGTATCCCCAGCATGCTATTTGTGTGGAGCTCGATAAAAGGGAGAACGGTGCCCGACACCTGCTCATAAGAGCTAAGCAGCAAGCACAGCTCTTCTGAGCATGGAAAATGTCAGCATAGACTCCAGTTTGTCCCTTTCTGCCACTTCTCCTTCCTCCTGCCTGCAGCCGTGATCAGTTGAGCCAGCAGGAGGAAGGAGCGGTGTCTGAAAGGGACACTGGAGCCTGTGCTGACATTATTTTTAAAGGCCGTAACCATTGTGCACGTGTGGTGTGAATGTGTGTCCCTCACATAAGCGCAGGACATACACTCAAACAACATACGCACATCTACTGACAGCTCCAGGCCTGCTGGTAATTTTTGCCTGTAAAAGGCGAGCGCTCCCTTCTGAGCATTACAAGGAGAGCTCATTTAAATACTACAGAGCCGCTTGCAATGCATTTGCATAGGGTTCTTGGTGGCTGCTACTAGGATTGATAAAAGCCCCTGAGAACCCTTTTGAGCAAGGGGAAAGGGAATGGGGCTTGTGGTTATACATTCAAAGCTGTTTACATATATAAAGGTACCTATTTTTTACCCAGGGCAATGGAGGATTAAAGGGAAGATTCTCAAAACTTTTAACGTGGTTGCCAAACCGGTTCCAGCCAGTTTAGCGTTCAAGTATTTTAGTGGCAGATTATCAAAAGGGCTTACTGTGGTCTTTCCTGAGCTTCCTAGCAGTCTCCGACACTGCCATGCAATGTATTACAATGAGGTAATTAATATTTAAATGAGCACCCCGGGCAATTCTCTGTTATCACTTAGTGATTCCCTAACCTCGCTATCCTACATTTGTGAGCCAGAGAACAGAGAAAGGAAGTCCAATAGTCCAAACAACAACAAAGGTGAAACTGCCTTCAGAACTGGATTAAAACTTGTACTTTATTGCATAAGTTCTGAACAAGACATATGACCCACTATTATGAGTTTTTTTGTTTCTGAAACATGCCTTTGTCTCTAACATATGCCAATGTTTTCTTAATACGTTCTTGATATCATAAGTAAATGCTGAAAATTTCAAAGTACAAACTGTCGGCATTGACAGGAAAGTAAGGCTCGACAGCTCAGACCTGTCAGAAAAATTTGCAGCCAATAAGCAACCTGAGCCAATCGGAGCCTAGACCCCTCCCCAGATGCACCAGGAAGAGGTCTAAAGCTCTGATTGGCCCCTCTCCTATGGGGTCAGAAGCAGGAGGGGGTGTTGTGATGCAGTGAGAGAGAATGGGCATCTCTCCTGCTGCTGGGGGGGGTTCATTGGCAGCAGGAGAGAGTGGGCATCTCTCACGCTGCTAGGGGGGGTTCGCTTGGCAGCGTGCTGCTGGGGTGGGGGGGGTCGATTCTCAAAATGGCTTTGCTAGCAGTCTCCGACACTGCCATGCCGAGGTTTTAAACAGTGTTGTCACTGAACCTGGACCAGTCACTGAATTTTTTAAACAGTGTTGTCACTGAACTTGGACCAGTCACTGAATTTTGTCGCCAAAAGCCGATGCTGCACTTGAAAAATGGAGTGCTCTTTCAATACTGAGGAGCCCATTTGCATGGTAGTGTCGGAGACTGCTAGAAACCTCGCTACAAACAGAGATAAGTCATTTTGATAATCCGCCGCTAAAATGCATGCAGGCTAAACCGTTGGAAAACATTTTAGCGACGGCGATAAACTTTTGAGAATCTGGGCCTTAGTTACTTATGCCCTAGGCCCAAGTCTATACCAGATCCTAATGCCAGATAACCAGCAGTATTAGAAACATTTCCAAGTTTGCAAAGATAAGAAGATCCAAACGGTAACAAAGCCTTGATTGCTTCGTTGCTCAAGTTAAGATAAGTACTGCATAAAAAAATTAAATTACCGTATATACTCAAATATAAATCGATCCGAATATAAGTCGGGACCCCCATTTCTCCCCCCAAAAGAGGAAAAATGGTTGACTCGAATATAAGACGGGAGCTTATATCTGCACCCTATGCCCCCTCCCTGCTAGGCTCTGCACCCTGTCCCACCTTCCTGCCCTATACCCTGTCCTCCCTCTGGTGGTCTAGTGGTAGGCTGGAACAGGAGGGATCCCCTCCTGCCTCCCGCCCCAGCCGATTCTAATAATTTTTTAACCCCCTCCTCCTCCCCCTGCCTGCATATCTTTTTTCATATTTTCTCTAATCCCTGGTGTCCAGTGTTGTATGAGCAGGAGCGACCTTTCCGCGCTCCTGCCCTGCACTGAGCCCTTCCTTGTTCCCTGGATGGCTGCCTCAGATCTTGCAGACAGGTGTGCACTTGGCACACTGGAGCAAGCTTTTTGAACTCCCGCCCACCCCTGCACCACTCTCTGAATGGCTGATGCCAGTTCTCACGAGTCCCAGGCAAGAGCTCGAAAAACTCACTCCTGCGTGCTGGGTGCACCCCTGGCAGCGAGATCTGAAGCAGCCATCCAGGGAGGGAGGAGGGGCTCAATGCAGGGCAGGAGCATGGAAAGCTCACTCCTGCCCATACAACATTGGACCACCAGGGATTCGAGAAAAGCTGAAAAAAGGTACGCGGTTGGGGGGGTTAAAATTTGTTAGAATTGGCTGGGACAGGAGAGGGTGCATTTCAGTCCTGTATCAAATGTTACAGGGCGACAAGGATCAAAAGACTTCCTATATGAAGGCTTGGGAAAAGGATTTGGGAGTAATTTACTCTGGGGAGGAATGGGAGCAGATTGCCCTGCGAATCCACCATGTAGCGGTAGCACCGCAGTTGGTGGAGAATGCACTTAAGCTCTTGGTGCATTGGTATATTACACCTGCATCACTTAGCAAAATGTATACTTCATGTACAGATAAATGTTGGAGGTCGTGGCCAAGGGGGAGGACCTGGATATAATTGGAATTACAGAAACATGGTGGACAGAGGAGAATCAATGGGATGTGGCGCTACCGGGGTACAAGCTCTACAGGAGGGACAGGACCCACAAGAAGGGGGGAGGCATAGCACTATATATAAAGGACTCTATCTACTCAGTCGGGATGGATATGGCAACGAAGGCAGAGGGGCTGGAGTCACTATGGGTCAAATTGCCGGGAAACAAGAGTGCAGGCATAAAACTGGGGCTGTACTATCGCCCACCTGGTACGCCGGAAGGAGTCGGACACGACTTGGAAGCTGAACTGAGACAAGAATGCAGGACTGGAAGTGTAACAGTGATGGGGGACTTCAACTACCCGGGGATTGACTGGAGTACGGGTCACTCCAACTGCACTAGGGAAAGAGGATTTGTAGAAGCTGTGAGGGACTGCTTCATGGAGCAACTAGTCAGGGAACCGACGCGAGGGAGTGCTACTCTTGACCTCATCCTAAACGGATTAGGGGGGCCTGCAAAAGGGGTAGAAGTGGGAGGACCACTAGGCAACAGTGACCACAATGCGATCAGATTCACATTAGAAAGGGGGACACCCACAGTAAGGAGGACCGCAACAACTGCGCTCAACTTCAGGAAAGGGAACTATGCTGCTATGAGGGAAATGGTGGGAAGAAAGCTCAGAAACATCCTTAGGATGGAGACTTTAGGAAGCACCTGGACCCTATTCAGGGACACCCTGCAGGAAGCACAAAGAATGTACGTCCCCAGTTTCAGGAAAGGCGGCAAGAACAAGCGATCAAAGGACCCGGTTTGGATCTCAACTGAAGCAAAGAGAGCAATAAATGACAAAAAAGTATCCTTCCGGAGATGGAAGAATGACCCAACGGAGGAAAATCACCAGGCGCACAGGAAATGCCAAAAGGAATGCCACCGGGAGGTTAGAAAAGCAAAAGGGAACTACGAAGAGGGGCTGGCCAGGGAGGCGAAGAACTTCAAGGCATTCTTCAGTTACGTAAAGGGGAAGCGACCAGCGAGAGAGGAGGTGGGGCCGTTGGACGATGGGGATAGGAAGGGAGTGATTAAGGAGGATAAAGAGGTAGCTGAGAGGTTGAACACGTTCTTCTCGTCAGTTTTCACGAGAGAAGACACATCTAACATACCGGATTCAGAGGAGCTCATAAGTGGGGAACAGGCTGAAAAATTGGAACACATAGAGGTAAGTAAGGAGGATGTCCTCAAACAGATAGACAGGTTAAAATGCGGCAAATCGCCGGGCCCAGACGGGATCCACCCAAGGGTTCTGAAGGAACTAAGACAAGAAATAGTGGGCACAATCCAGCATGTTTGCAACCTATCCTTGAAAACTGGAGAGGTACCAGAGGACTGGAAACTGGCGAATGTCACACCTATCTTCAAGAAGGG
This sequence comes from Geotrypetes seraphini, assembly GCF_902459505.1. Taxonomy (NCBI): domain Eukaryota; kingdom Metazoa; phylum Chordata; class Amphibia; order Gymnophiona; family Dermophiidae; genus Geotrypetes; species Geotrypetes seraphini. Next base: position 456,951,199 of record NC_047084.1, read on the forward strand.
ATCGAGGGGTGACCCCGGGAACTACAGGCCGGTGAGCCTGACTTCAATTATAGGGAAGATGGTGGAAGCTATGATCAAGGATGGTATTTGCGAGCACATCGAGAGAAATGGCCTACTGAGAACAAGCCAGCACGGATTCTGTAAGGGAAGGTCATGCTTAACGAACCTTTTGTACTTCTTTGAGGGAATAAGCAGTCGGGTGAACAATGGGGAACCCATAGACATCATTTACCTCGATTTTCAAAAGGCTTTCGACAAGGTGCCACATGAAAGGCTGCTTAGGAAGCTGTGGAACCACGGGGTGGGAGGGGATGTGCACAGATGGATCAAGCACTGGTTGTCGGGTAGACTGCAGAGGGTCGGAGTAAAGGGACAATATTCTGACTGGCGGGGAGTCACGAGCGGTGTGCCACAGGGATCGGTGCTGGGGCCGTTACTCTTCAACATATTTATCAATGACCTGGAAAAGGAGGCAAAGTGCGAGGTTATAAAATTTGCAGACGATACCAAACTGTGCGGCAGAGTTAGATCCATGGAGGAGTGTGAGGACCTGCAAAGGGACCTGGACAAGCTGGAAGACTGGGCAAACAAATGGCAAATGCGCTTTAACATGGAAAAATGCAAGGTCATGCATATAGGGAAAAGGAACCCGTTGTTCAACTACACATTGGGGGGGGCATTGCTGGGAGACAGCAGTCTAGAGAGAGACTTGGGTGTGCTGGTAGATGCATCACTGAAGCCATCTGCGCAGTGCGCAGCAGCCTCGAAAAAAGCCAACAGGATGCTGGGCATCATAAAGAGGGGCATAACAACCAGGACGCGGGAAGTCATCATGCCATTGTATCGAGCGATGGTGCGTCCACATCTGGAATACTGCGTTCAATATTGGTCGCCGTACCTCAAGAAGGACATGGCAGTACTTGAGAGAGTCCAAAGGAGAGCAACGAAACTGGTAAGAGGGCTGGAACACTGCCCATACGCCGAGAGGTTGGAAAGGCTGGGGCTCTTCTCTCTGGAAAAAAGGAGGCTCAGGGGAGATATGATAGAGACCTTCAAGATCATGAGGGGCATAGAGAGGGTGGATAGGGACAGATTCTTCAGGCTGAAGGGGACAACAGGTACGAGGGGGCATTCGGAGAAACTGAAGGGAGATAGGTTCAAAACAAATGCAAGGAAGTTTTTTTTCACCCAAAGGGTCGTGGACACCTGGAATGCGCTACCGGAGGAAGTGATCAGGCAGAGTACGGTACAGGGATTCAAACAGGGATTGGACGGATTCCTGAGGGATAAAGGGATCGTGGGATACTGAGGGAGGTGCTGGGATGTAACACAGGTATAGAAAGCAAACCAGGTAATAAGTATAGAAACCCAACCAGGTAGTGCATGTGCAAGACCAGAGGGTTAGGACTTCGATGGGAAGATAGGACTCAATGGGAAACCAAGGTGGCAAGGGGGCCCCTTCTGGTGATTCAGACAGGTTGTGACCTGTTTGGGCTGCCGCGGGAGCGGACTGCTGGGCAGGATGGACCTATGGTCTGACCCGGCGGAGGCACTGCTTATGTTCTTATGTTCTAGGATGTGGTCATATGGGTACATTCTTTCATATGTGGTGGGGGGTCCTAGGCTTGCGGGTTATTGGGATAGGTTTTTGACTATGTGGGTCACCTTCTCCAATGTAGGTTGGGGGTTCGAGCAGAAACTGCATTATGGGGGGTGTCACTGGTGGGGGGTGGATAAGCAGGATAAGGTTGGTACTGGCTTTTCATTGGAAGAGCCCTACGGTGCCTACTTTGCAGATGATGAAGGAGAAACTAGGTTGGGTCTGCGAGAGATACAGACTCTCTGCTTTAATGACTCGTTGCTGCCAACAATTTGAGGATATATGGGGTAGATATCTCAAGGTGAAGGGCATGGATATGCTTGGTCCAATAGCGGACACTGGTACTGGGGGAATCCGGTTATGAGGGTGTGTTTGCTCTTATCTCTGTTTCTGTGTTTTTGCTCTGTACAGGGCTGGAAGCCCTATTGGATCTTGGGCACCTTAGCCATTTCTTCTGGAGGGGGGAGGAGAGGGAGAGTGGGGGGAGGTTTAAGGGTCTGCAGGAGGGGATCATGAGGGGGGAGTTTATTGGGGGGGAGTTATTATTTATTTATTTATAATTTTAACGATTGACAATAATTACAAGTCAATAAATGAAAACATACAATGTAAACTGAAATTAAATTCAAAATTGCTTAAAGGAAATCAACCTATACAACGTATTGTTAGTCCACAATTTTGGAGACAAAGCTGAAGAAAAAACAGAAATAAGGCAACCAAGAAAGTAAGTAACAGGCAAACTAAAAAGGCGATCTGACTGTTCATGAACAATTCTTTTAGAGCTAACTTGAGATCAGAGAAACTCATGAAGACTCTCTTTCAGAAATAAACTTAGATAACTGCTGTGGATCGTAAAACACAAATATATTCCCTCCAAATGTCATAACACACTTACAGGGATATCTTAGAACAAAAGTTGCCCCTAACTTTACAGCCTGAGGTCTCAATATAAGAAACTGTTTTCTTCTTCTCTGGGTTGAACGAGATACATCAGGGTACATTCTTATTATATTTGTCAAAAAGGGAACATCTTTATGCTTAAAAAACATCTTAAGCATCCAATCCCTATCCAAATCAATTGCAAACTGTCCTATCAATGTAGCAGGGACCTGAATCTCAGTATCAGACCTCTAGAAATTGTGTCAAATCCAAACTATCAACAGATAAATTTTGCTGATTTGGATTTAGATTTTGAGATTTAACTCTCGTTGGAAGGTAATATATTTTTGAGAGAGGTGAATACGAGGTTTCTGGTACCTTCAAAATTTCAGACAAATATCTTTTAAACATAGCTAGAGCAGTTATAGGTTGGACTTTCGGAAAATTAATAATCTGGAGATAGTTTATAGTTTATAGTTTATTCAATTTTTGATTAAACGCTTTTTCGTTTCTTCAAAGCGTTGTACAGAATAAAAATAACTTTACAGATAAAAAATAAAACATTTAATACAAACTTTTAAGATCGACATGACTGACGTATTAGGTAATTATAGACAGGCATGCAATAGACACGATTGGTAAAGGGGGTAAGAAATACAATTGATAAAATAAAAATAAGAAACATTTAAGGTAAACACAAAAGGAATTAGGGGGAAGGGTATAAATTAAAAACTAGTATTAATGATTTGATGTCTGAAATGTGCCTCTTTTTTTTTTTTACATCTCCTAACAGAGTTTTCCAACATTTCCTGTTTAAAGTGCAAACTTTCACTGTCTTTGACCCAAGTCAGAGCTTGTACTTCCAACATTTTTTATTTTAGTCTCAATGTCACATATTTTATTCTCCAGACTTGATACTTTATTTTTGAGTTCCAAATTTTCTGAAAGAACAGTAGTATAGCGCGAAGATAATTGTTGAATTTGATTCCCCAGTGAAGTTTGCATATTTGATATGGCCTCCCATATGGATTCCATGGTAATTACCTTAGGCCTTTGTAAGGAAACAATCTCAGTTCCAAAATTCCCTGTAGTTCCCACAGTTCCAATGACCACCTCAGTTATTAACGAAACTTCTTGGGCTCCCAAGGTACCTGTAGCCTCTAGAGTGCTTGGAAAGTCTGCTTGAGCTTGCTGTGGCCTCACCGCCGCTTGCTGGGATCTTGCATACTCCTCCTTCCCCCTTCCAGGGTCAGTCCTCCCACTCAGAGAGGACAAGAGGGCATCCCGAGCCGGCACGTCGAAAAACGATTCCTCCGTCGCAACGGGACAGCTAGGCGGACTCCGCTCATCCGGAGATAGGGTGGCAGCTTCAAAGGAGAGGTCCCGCGCTTCAGCTTGCACACTCTCTCCAGCCGTAGAAACCTCCAGTTGTGATGTTCGTGAGCCGCGATCAACAAAGACATCCATCGGGCCAAATGGTGAGGCTGCTTCAACAGGAAACACCCGTATTTTGGACTTCCTTTTCACCATACCACTTGAGGAAACTTTCACCACAGGCACGGCGGCGTCTCAGCAGATACCTCAGATCGCCATCTTGGGTAAGCTCCGCCTCCTCTTCCTTCTATTGGAGGGGTTTATGGAAACTGTTTACACTGTTCCTTAGTTGATGGTACTGATGAGGTACCGGGGGTGCTTTTGATGGGTGTCCTGTTTGTGTGTATTTTGTTTGTTGTATTTGAACGTGTTCTAAATAAAGAATTACAAAAAAAAAAAAAAATAATTGGCCAGGATGGGAGGGATCCCTTCTTTTATAGCCTACCAGGTCATACGGCAGGCCAGCAGAGGCCTGCAACATGTCCAGGAGGGAGTCGGGGGGTCACTGGGTGATGACCCGAATATAGGACGAGACTCCCATTTCTGGGCCATTTTTTTGGCCCCAAAATCTCATCCTATATTTGAGTATATACAGTACTTGCCGTTTCAAGAACCAATCACTTCAAAGAATGATGCTTGTCTGGGCGGTTATATCCTTTCGCACACAGATGTTCATAATATTGACAAACTCTTGTGTATGCGACATATATGTCATCTATTCTATATTATACTTATGAAGGGAATTTTCAAAAATACTGTAAAGTAAAATTCTGAAATCTCTTCGGGGCAGACCACTGTGCCTTGGCACACAGTTTGAGAGACACTGTTTTAATGTAACCTCTGGACCATCCCACCTGGATGCAGCCACTGGGGGATAACTGGACTTCATTCAAGCCTATGGATCTATTTTGTGTAAGCAGACACCATTTCATTTCAAGTGTGAACCTGCTGGAACAATTCCTCTTGCTCCCTCACTGCCAAGCTCTCATACTCACCCACAACTTTATAGATTTTGTAATACCTTGGTGCTGGACATACATTTTTGTCCCCTAAATGTTTCTTTGTCCATTGTGCCCTGATTGCACAACATCTGCCTCACCTAAGAACACTTGCTTTACAGTTCTAAGTATTTATTGAATAATACCCGGTGTAGTCATACACTTCTGGTCGCAATCACCATTGATAAGACAACCCATTCCACGCCTCTAGTTACCTATGATTCTATTGACATTCCAGATTTTATTTGATATGCTATGTATCCATTACCCCTTGCCATGGGAGAAGAGATAACATATAAACTGCTAAACTTCATAGAACTGCATGCCTATACTAATCACCTTAAAACAACCTTTGAAGAAGTGAATCATACCATTTTTTATGCGAATGGACAGGTTCAACAAACCGTTGATAATTCGCTATAAAATGCGCAAGTTTCTGTATTGTAATTTCTATTTGGGTATTCATCTACTGCTGATCATGTCTTTAATGTTCTTATTCACCCTATCATTATTTTAACTGTTCTACAAATTTTGCTATGCATTATTATAATTTTCCTGTGTTGTAAAATGAAACATCTTACAGCACATGTACTCAGAGCTGATAATGGGTCAACGGGTCACGGGTCAACAATACTGAACGGGTCATGTGGGTCAAGGGTCAGTGTTTCTGACCCATTGACCCACAATAAAATATTTATTTATTTACCTGCTTTCTTGAGCTTGCCTTGATCTCTGGAGGTTAGTGGCCCTGACAGGATCGCTGTAGTATGTGCATGTGGCTTGGCCCTCTTACAAAGCCCACTTCCTCCTGCCATGGCGACTCCCCCCCCTCTGCAGCAGCAAAATGGCAGGAGGAATGCCTACTTCCTCCTGCCACTAGAAGTCCCCCCGAACCCTTCCACTCACCCTCCAACCCCCCCCCCCGTACCTTTTTAGAGAAGTTAGAATGGGAGGGAAGCTCAGTTTACTCGCTCAAAGGTCTGTCAATTCAAAATGGCGGGCCTTTGACTCCTCCCTCTGTATCCCGAAATACAAGGGGGAGGAGTCTAAGGCCCTGATTGGCTCAGATGCCTAAGGCCCCTCCTAAGGCGTCTGAGCCAGTCAGGGCCTTAGGCTCCTCCCCATGCATCACATGATGCACTGGGGAGGGAAAGGCCCGCCATTTTACATTAGTAGGCCTATGAGCAGGACAAACTAAGCTTCCTTCCCACTTCAATTTTTCTAAAAAGGTACCTGGGGGGAGGGGTTAGGAGTGGGGGGAGCTTGGGGGGCTTCCGGTGGCAGAAGGGGCATCCCTCCTGCCATTTCGCTGCTATTGGACAGGGGTGGTTGCCATGGCAGGAGGGAGTGGGCATCCCTCCTGCCAATTTTCTTTCATGGGGGAGGGGGGAGTGTTGGGTTCGGCATGGCATTTTCTCTGGCGCAGGGTGGTGCTTTTTTTTTTTTCTAATGGAGCAGATATTGTGCATGTGTAACATGCACAGCATCTATGCCCATTAAAATACAAAAAGGTTAGACAAGTAAATGCATGGTCGGATTGGGGAATGACCGATCGTGCAGAAAACCAGGCAGGGATTCAAGACAAAGTAAACAAGTTCCTGCTGAACCAGAACGTACACATGTAAGGCTAGTCGCAGTTAGAGCACTGGTCTTTGGTCTGACCCAGCAGCGGCAATTCTTATGTTCTTATGTGAGTTGTTTTCTGCATTGGATCGGCAAATGCGATCATCGCTAAAGCTGTTAAAACAGGTTTAGCGATGTCTGCTGGCTTTAGCGCATCTGGGTCTGTGTCTGGAGCCTGGAAAATGCACCGCAGGTCATGGGTCAAAGGCTCAGAAAAGACGACCCACTGTCAGCTCTGCACGTACTACTTAATACCATCAGCATTTTAAGGTAGACACACATAATTTTTCCATCATCTAACTCTGAAACCAGGCTAATTTGGTTGATTTGGTTTTTCCTACTGCATTGCACACCAGGGCTAGTCATAGTATATTGTTGCTCTCCACACCCACTATACCCTCACTCCTGGAATCCTTGTACCTTAGGCCTTAACTTCCTCAGAAATTCCTGCATCCCTTATGCACTGTTTATTCTCTATTTGATGAAAACTGAGGTGGCATATTTGGTTCCCCTGTCCAGTAGTGGCTGCCCTACCTAAGACATGAAGTTGCCTGTCTCCATAGCTTTGGACACAATACTGCGCAGGACAGGGGACCTGCTGAAAATAGCAGGATATGCACTACTGAAGGTATGAGAGGCATATAAGAAAGGCAAGCTGGCCACTGCTATATATAACAGTCTTTCTACAGGTTTGCCGCCATCTTTTTCCAAGCACACTTTAAAAAAGTGTGGGAGATGTCAGTATGATATTGGGCTATTCTGGGTCTAATCTGGAAATTCTAACTTAGGCTTCAGAGCCTATCCAAAATAGGGTTACCAGATGTCCAGGTTTCCCTGGATATGTCCACTTTTTGAGAACTGTGTTGGGAGTCCAGGCGGCTTTTTAATTTTACTTTTGTCCAGGAAAACCAGACATCTAATAACCCTAAAGCAGCTCATGCATTTATCCGGAGTCCTCCTCCTCCCCCCTCTCCACCCCCCCTGGTACCTATCCGGAGTCTTCCCTCCACCACCACCCCCTTGCGGGATCCGGTGCTTGCTCATCTGGTGCTGCTGTAACTCCCAGGCCATCAGCTGTGTGAGTAAAGTAAGCATGCTGCCTTCGGCAACCCAAAAGCTTTCTCTCTGCTACTGCTTCCTGTTTCTGCATAGGGGGGAAGCAGTAGCAGAGAGAAAGCTTCCCAGTCATCGAAGATAGCATGTTAACTTTACTCACACTGCCGACAGCCGAAGAGTTACATCACTGCCAAGTGAGCAAGCAGAGGATCCTGCGGGGGTGGGAAGGAGCAGGGGATAGCATGGAGAGGGTAAGAGACATGCTGGACAACAGGGATGGAGAGGCAAAGAAAGGAAATATGCCAGACCTCCAGGGGAAGAAAGGGAAGGGACAGATAGAGATGGCAGACCATGGAAGGGGTAAAGGAGAGAGATATCAGACCACTAGATGGGGAAGAGGGGAGGGGGAACAAGAGAAAGATGCCAGACCAGGGAAAGGGAGAGATTCCAGACTAAGGCAGGGGGAAAGGAAGGAGGAGAGAAAGATGCAGACTGTGGGAAGGCGAGGATAAAGATCCCAGACCATAAGAGGGGTAAAGGAGGAAGACAGATGTCAGTCCATAGGAGAGGGAAAGAGAGGGAGGAGATGGTACTCAGGGATGGAGGGGAAAGGGAGAGAGAGGGAGGCCATGGTTAAGGTGACCGTCAGACCTCCTGTAGCGTTGTCCCCACACACAACTTCGGGATGCCAAAATGTCCCCTTTTCAGGGACAGTGTCCCGAAGCTGTGCTCGGGGACAACGGGACAGGCGATCACTTCCTGTCCCTACCTGCCGCGCGCAAAAAAAAAAAAAAAAAGCCTCCCTCCTTCCTTTCCCCTGGTTCGCTGCTATTTTGCCACCCTGCTGTTGCTGCTAAAGCCGACAGGAAGTCTTCTTTCCGACGTCAATTCTGACATCGGAGAGGACGTTCTGAGCAAGCCAATCGCTGCCTGGCTGGCCCAGAACTTCCTCTCCGACGTCAAAATTGACGTCGGAAAGAAGACTTTATGTCGGCTTTAGCAGTTGCAGCAGCAGGGCGGTAAGACAGCGAACAGGGGGAAAGGAAGGAGAGAGGCTTTTTTTTTTTTTGCGCGGCAGGGAGGGAAGGAGGTAGGCAGGCAAGCAGGCTAACTTTAGGGGTGGGGTGGGACAAAGTGTGGAAGGAAGTGAGAGGGACGTAGGAAGGAGGCACTGAGGGCACTAAGGACATAGGAAGGAGGCACTGAGGGCACTAAGGACACGGGAAGGAGGCACTGAGGGCAATAAGGACACAGGACGGAGGCACTGAGGGCACTAAGGACACAGGACAGAGGCACTGGGGGCACTAAGGACACAGGACAGAGGCACTGGGGGCACTAAGGACACAAGACAGAGGCACTGGGGGCACTAAGGACACAGGACAGGCACTGGGGGCACTAAGGACACAGGACAGGCACTGGGGGCACTAAGGACACAGGACAGGGGTGCTGGTGGCACTAAGGACATGGGAAGGAGGCACTGAGGGCACTAAGGATACAGGACAGAGGCACTGGGGGCACTAAGGACATGGGAAGGAAGGAGGGAGGGAATAGAAAGGGACAATTGTTGGGCCTGAGTGCAGAAAGAAAGAAATGAAAGAAAGGATACACAGACAGAAGGAAACACAACCAGAGACTCATGAAATCACCAGACAGCAAAAGTAGGAAAAATGATTTTATTTTCAATTTGGTGATCAAAACATGTCAGTTTTGAGAATTTATAACTGCTGTCTATATTTTGCACTATATTTGTATATTTTTCTATAGTTACTGAGGTGACATTGCATATTTTAAAGTCATTTGCCTTTACATCTTTGAAACCCCCCCCCAAATATAAATGATAATTAATGTTTTCTCTGCGTATAGTGTGCTTTGTAGTTTTTTTAAAATTTTATGGTTACCATTATGAATTAATAAGATATGTGTACATGAAAAATGAATGGAAGAAATTGGGGCAGGATTGTGCGGGGCTGGGGTGGAACTGACAATTAATAGATGTCCCCTTTTGATGAAAAAAATAAATGGTCACATTAGCCATGGTGCACAAGGATGGGAGGGGTGGGGAAGAGAAGAGAGATGGAAGAAACGCTGTATATGGATAGATGAAATAAGAGAGGAGATGGCACACATGGATAGATGGGAAGGAAAGACATGGAAAAGTAGAGAGATCTGAGGAGGAAGCAGAAAAATGGAAGAAAGTTAATGCCAAAGGTGGATATAAAACAATACACCCCCCCACACGCCTCCGCCCACACACACACATTTATTTTTATTATACCAGGCTATTCTTCAAAAAACATTTAGAAATGCTGTTAATACATTCTTAAATTTTTTTAATGTGCTCATAAATTCTCCAGAGGCGCCACAAAGGCAATATGTTGTTTCTGACACCAAATATAGATTTAAATCTTGTCACATTTGAAAGGAGCAAACGCAGCTTCCACAGTACATTATTGGTGTTAGTATGGCTATATATGATGGAAAAAGTGCCACTTATCTGAACAGATGTTTACACGGCTGCTTGTGAGGTTGAGATACCACAGTAGTAAGGTACTGAACCACGATCGGCTGCTGACTCCCTTGATAAATTAAGGTGTTGTACAAGCCTGATTTTTACCACACCTTGATACCTTCCCCTTAATCATGTAATAATTTTATTCTCATAGGACCCTCTCCCCTCTCATATACACACAATCAATGGGTTACCTTTGCCTAGAAAGCACTGTGATTTAGCATAAGCTGTTGGCTCACAGACCAACTACTGCTGGCCAACCAACCTTTCCCATCCCCCTTCCAGAGCACTTATCCCTTCCTCTTCTGCTGCTGTGGCTCCTGTCTTTGCTCCTTTCTTCATAGATGCTTCTATCTCTTTTCCCTGCCCATTCCTTTATGGAGACTCTTTTCCTTAATGATTGATTTCTAAACCCTGCTTGCCCCTCTATGGAAGTTTCTCACCTCTTTGATCATAAAGGTCCTCTGTGATGATTACAAATCCAAATCCCTCATTTTCTTTTCTCTCCAGCAGGACTTCAGTCAGAGGGAGTGTAGAAGGACCATTCCCAGTCACCTCATCAATGTCCAGGGCTACTGAGGGAGCACTGGGCCCTGACCCTGCTTGAGACCTCTGGCAGCAGTTTGAGATGTCTGTTTCTGAAGATAATGTGCTTGACCTGTGGCCCTGATGAAGACTGGGGTCTCTCTCTTGAGCACCAAATATCATGTTCTGGGGCTGCGGTTCCACAAAACTGGTGGCCCTAAAGGCATCAATGAGAGGTGTCCAGGTCTGGGAGGTATCTGCCAGAGCTCCGGAAGGCAGTACTGGCAACAGATGAAGTGAATTTTTAGGACATGTTTGTCTTGGCTCCTCCATTCTTGCTGTGTTCTGCCTTGGTACAGCAGTGAGAAAACCTGGGGACATAGAAGATATCCCTCTCAGCCCAGAGGAAGAAGGTGGTCCATCATCTCCTGCTGTTTGGTGATTAGAGGAGGAATAGAAAGAGGGAAATTGGGACACCAGTGCCTGAGTATGGATCTGCAGAGGCGAGTTAAGTGCAGGAGGTGACTTCTGCTTGACTTCTGCATTTCTATGGAGCCCTGGCACAGCTGGAACTGTAAAGACAAAGAGAAAAAATTAATGTTACCAATTAATGACACACACAGCATTCAAAAATGGGTCAGATAGGCACATGGAGTTTCTGAGATGACATATGCTTTCTTCCCCCAAAGCTAGTTTAACTCTGTTACCTCTCTTCTTCAGACACCGGTGCCAATAGAAGCAGCAGCAGGAATCAATATCCCACTGGCAGCACTTACATACAGTCAGGAAACTTTAATGACAAGACATTTGTACATGTGTTGCCCAAGTAATACTCCTTCACACTGACTTATTCCCACCAAATAGCCAGGTTCTTTGGAAAAAGAACCCCCCCCCCCCCACACACACTTACAGTTAAGTGAAAAAACTAGGATACCCCATGAAATATTCAGTTCTTTCTTAAGAAATGTTCACATATCGATGTCAAATCTTTTTTTTTATCTCTGAAAAAGAAAGTGATATAATTGCAGGTAAACAACAAATATTTTCCTTGATTTACTCATGAAACAAAAGATATCCACACTAACTGAGGAATGAATTAGGACACCCCCACATATCCTCCCAGTTAAAGTGGCTCAAATTACACACAGGTGTATCACATCAGGTGCACATGATTAGAAAATCATTACTCAGCATTTTGAAGGAGATTTGTCCTACTTAAACCTCAGACATTTAGTTTGGTGTGCTCATAACTGCTGCGGTGAGAGTGAACACCATGGTGAGATCAAAAGAGCTGTGTGAGGCCTTCAGAAAGATTGTAGCAGCTTATATGTAAGTCTTGTAATGGATTTAAAAAGATCTCAAAAGAATTTGATATTAGCCATTCCACGGTCTGGAAAATAGTGTACAAGTGGAGGACATTCCAAACAACTGCCAACATGCGGTCTAACCGTCCAAGCAAGTTGACCCACAGAGCAGACCGCAAGATGCTAAAAGAAGTCTCCAAATATCCTAAAATGTCATCACAGGACCTACAGCAGGCTCTTGCTACTGTTGATGTGAAAATGCATGCCTCTACAATCAGAAAGAGACTGCACAAATTTAACTTGCATGGGAGGTGTGCAAGGAGGAAACCTTTGCTCTCTAAGAGAAACATCAAGGCCAGACTGAAGTTTGCCAGAGAGAATGTAGACAAACACCAGGACTTCTGGAATAATGTTCTATGGATGGATGAGTCTAAACTTGAATTATTTGGACACCAGAAAAGAGGACATGTTTGGTGTACACCAAATACAGCATTCTAGGAAAAGAACATGATACCAACTGTGGAGCATGGAAGTGGAAGTGTCATGGTTTGGGGATGCTTTGCTGCAGCAGGACCTGGTCAGCTCACCATAACAGAATCCACCATGAATTCTACTGTGTATCACAGGGTGCTTGAGGAACATGTGAGACCATCTGTAAGAAAATTAAAGCTGAACTGGAACTGGACCCTGCAACACGACAATGACCCAAAACATACCAGTAAATCCACTAAGGACTGGAAGAAAACTAAGAATTGGAGAGTCCTGGAGTGGCCGAGTCAAAGCCCTGATCTTAATCCCATTGAGATGCTGTGGGATGATTTGAAACGGGCTGTACATGCAAGAATCCCCTCAAACATCTCACAGCTGAAAAAATTCTGCATTGAGGAGTGGGTCAAACTTTCCTCAGACTGATGTCAGAGACTGGTAGATGGCTACAAGAAGCTTTTCACTGCAGTTATTTCAGCCAAAGGTGGTAACACTACCTAGCTATTAGGGTGTCCTAATTTATTCCTCAGTTAGAATATACATTTTTTGTGGATATCTTTTGTTTCATGAGTAAATCAAGGAAAAATTATGTTGTTTACCTGCAATTACATCATTTTCTTTTCCAGAGATAAATAAAAAAAGATTTGACATTAATATGTGAACATTTTTTAAGAAAGAACTGAATATTTCATGGGGCGTCCTAATTTTTTCACATGACTGTATTTAAATCTCTGTACAACCCTGGCAAATCAATATTGGTTTATACTAATCTGTGGTGTTTTATACCATTGTGAAGTTTTATCCTATATCAAAAGTGGCAAAGCAATAATAAGGGTAAATTTCAGTTATTCCAATATCAGGTGGGTAAATGTTTCATCAAGGCACATCAGAAAGGTTACGTTTTTAGTTATCAAAGATGAGATGGGGAATCTGACCCAGAGCCAGTGGAAGGGGAATCTATAATATATCTATTTTTCAGTGGAACATGGGAATTGGTGCCAGCAGTAATGATGGTTAAGTTGCATGGCAACAATGCAATCAATTTGCCATAGTCAACAGATGAACAGAAAGAAAACAACCTCAGTAGTATTTACCATGAAAAAGAACAGCATAGGCGTCAGAACGGGGGAGGCCACAGGGGCTGTGGCCTCCACAAAAATCGCCAATTTTAAGTACCACTTTTATTCCTGGTGGTCCAGAGGTGCAGCGGGCAGAAGCAAACTTTCCGCACTCCTGCCAGCTGCTATCCCAGTCAGTCGCGGCTGGTTTCTTCTGTCGTTGAGCGGCAATGAGCAGGAGTGCAATTTACTCCTGCTTGGCACTCAGAGGCTTCTTTGATTGGCTCCCGCGAATTCTCACGAATCATGAGAGCCAATCAAAGAAACCGCTGAACGCCGAGCATGAGCACCAAAGCGTACTCCTGCTGCAAATATAGTGGCAGAATATATCTGCATGTGTGACCAAGGCCAGGTGTTCTGGTAAGAATGAATGTTGAGAAACAAGTTTGCTTTGCGTAGTTTAATTTTGTGGTTAATAAGATTATATTGTGTGTATAAATGAAAAATGAATGGAAAAAATAGTATTACAATTAGTAGTATTATGGGGGCAGGGTCTGGGGCGGAGCTTGTGGGCCCCCCAAACAAAAAAGCGTTCTGCTGCCTATGAGGAAGAGTATTTTATAATGAAGAAACTAATTAGAAGTACTCTAAAAGGGGCAGTTACAATAAGGTTAAAATTCTGCATTAGCTGTGGAGACTGTTTAAAAATAACTCCTCAAAAGCCCAGATAAAATGTATTCCACAAGCTCAAAAGGCTTGAAAGAAAAACAAATATCTGTCACAATGGCTAAATGATAATGTGAGATCCTACAGTTGCAAAAAAAGCATTGTTAAAAAAATGAAACATGGGACCTTACAGGAGAATTAGAAAGACACATATCTATTGGCAAATTAGAGGTAAAACATTAACAAAGCAGGTTAAGAAAGAATCTAAGGAGAGATTTGTCAAAGAGGCAAACACTAACAAATAATTGTTTCAAGAACAGTGGTACCTCAGAATCCGAACACCCCAGAACTTGAACAACTTGGAATCCAAACTTTTTTTTAATTAAATTTTGCCCTGAAATCCGAACGTTGCTTTGGAATCCGAATGTACGGGAACTGCAGTGCAAGTGTTGCCCAGCCCAAAGCTTCCCCTCTGACGCAGCTTCCTGTTTCCGCCTGGGAAGGAAGCTTTGGGCTGAGCACCGCTTGTAGTTGCTGTTGCCAATCTTGCTGCCTATGCCAGCAGGGGCCCGATCTTGCTGCCTATGCCAGGGGGACCCGATTTTGCTGAGTTTGTGGGGCCAAGGAACAGATTAATCCAGTTTCTATTATTTTCCTTTTTTTTTTTTTTAATTCTTTATTCATTTTATAACTTACATCAAGTGTACAGTAAATATCAAGCAATTATAATATAACATCACTTGAAAAATCTTCAATATCATACACCAAATAAGATTTAACCCCCCACCCCTTCCCAAATTCATATATAACTAATATTTACCACCTGAAAATAATATCCTATGACATTCATATATATATTCTTAATGGAAAATCAAGAAAACCCCCCCCACCCCAAATCCACATGTGTATTAAAATTGGGAAAAGTGTAACTTATTCATTACTATAATTTAATAATGGTCCCCACACATCCTTAAATTTATTATAATAATCTTTTTGTACTGCCAACGCTCTTTCCATTTTATACACATGACAAACTGAATTTCACCAAAAACAATAATTCAGTCTTCTATAGTCCTTCCAATTATATGTTATTTGTTGGCTGGCAACTCCTGTTAATATCATCAAAAACTTGTTATTATTAGCAGATATTTGACATTTAGCTCTCATAGACATGGCAAATAAAATTGTGTCATATGACAATGCAACATGATTCTATTATTTTCAATGGGAAAAACTGTCTTGGAACTCAGACGGGGTTCTGGAATGGATTAAGTTTGGATTCCAAGGTACCACTGTATACCAAAAACTTAGAACCTCGTTGAGGAAGTCAGCTGCGCCATTAATGAAGCAGTTTTCAAAAGGAGACACACCTTTCCTATGACTACCACATAGGGAAAAGTACCTGCAAAGATCTGCAGCTGATTTTTTTTACAGCAAAATAACAGAAAGTAAATTAGAATTTTTTTTTTTATTTGTTCAGGCTTTTATAGATTAGTGTGCTTGGGAAGGAGTGGGATTGGTACCTCTTTTATATAATTACAGCACTGATGTGATATTTTATGAAGGAGGATTGATCTTGAGTGGTTGTGTGTAGAACTTTCCTATTTTATATTGGAGTTTTTGTTTAATATGCTATTTTTATTTATTTTTAAAATTTGAATTCCGCATTTACATACATAATTCCAATTATCACAACATCATAAAACATGCAATTCTTTACAATTATGCAACTATAAGTGACAGGGAAAATTAAAAAAAAGTCTGCCAAAGCTATAGGAATGCTCTAACAAACAGATGAGTTTTCAAAGATTTCAGGTTTTGACACAACCCTAATGTATCATTCAGAGCATTCCATAACCGTGGATCTGCCACAGAAATTGCTGTCATCCATATTTTCTTATATTACAGCAGAAAGGCAAGGGAGATGTCCTTTCAACCAAATGTAAGCCTTTATTATGTCAAGAACACAATCATAAGAAGAACATAAGAAGTTGCCTCCGCTGAGGCAGACCAGAGGTCCATCTCGCCCAGCGGTCCGCTCCCGCGGCAGCCCATCAGGCCCACTGCCTGAACAGTGGTCTCTGACTAATTTTATAAATTACTTCTAATCCTATCCCTATAACCTTACCTCTACTCCTATCTGTACCCCTCAATCCCTTTGTCCTCCAGGTACCTGTCCCAACAAGGATCCTAGTTTCGGCATATATAAACGCCTTCCTCAGGGGACACTGGTTCAAACAACGATAATAGTAAAAGCACTGGGCAGTGGAGGCAGGTAGCTAAGAGAAATCTCTAACGGCCTCTTTTACAAAGCTGCACGGCAACAGCCCTGAAGCCCTTTAAATCTCTATGGGCTTCGGGGCGATTTGCGCAGCGCAGCCGCTAGCGCGGCTTTGTAAAAAAGGCCGTGTCAGTTACTGACAGATTTGCTTGGGGTTTTTTTCTATGGGCACAGATGTTGTGCCCATAAAAAAAAATGCTATGCTGTGCCTCTCCCCCCCCCCCTCCCCTCTCCTCCCTAACAACTCCAGTACCAAAACAGAAGCAGGAGTTACCCGTCGGGTTTTCTAGGTCGATAGTACCAATCCTTCTGGCATGCAAAGTTAGGCCATCGATCAGATGGCTGGTTTTAATATTAATGACCTTATTTGCATGTCAGAATTGGAGAAAGTACAACCGCACAGAAAACCATGTGGTGAGCTGTTTTGAGCATAGGGTCAGCAATCGGAGACTTTAGAGCATCTAGCCCGGAGTGTTAAGAGACTTGCCCAGGATCACCAGGAACAGTGCCGGGCTTGAACCTGCAACCTCAGGATGCTAAGGCTGCAGCCCTAACCACTAGGCCACTCTTAATTATCCATTAGTTTGACCTAGAATGGCATTTCTTATGTTCTTTTTATTACTAGTGGGTCAGATACGAAATTGCTGTGAAAAGAGTAGGTTCAGAAAATTACTAAAGACGCAACTATTCATAGATGCTTTTTTTTAGTTACTTTAGCTAAAATTGATGAATTATCTATGACCACATTATGGCATTTTTCTGAGGATCGTATGTATTTTCATTTTATTACATGTGTATTTTATTATGTTTTTGCTTTTATTTTGTTGTCATTTTAATATTGTGTATGTAAATTATGTAAACCATTTAGTTTTAAACGGTATATAAATTTTTAAAATAAATAAATACTTTCTAGAGCAAAGGTTTTCAACCCAGTCCTCGGGGCATATCCAGCCAGTCAGGCTTTTCAGGATATCCCTATTGAATTCATTGCTCAAATTCTTAAAACCAGCTATTAAATATTTAGTACAAACAAGTAATATCTTAATCAATTCAATTTTAATGTCCCTGCTCGAGTCATGCTTAGTTTATTGGTAGGTGAAAGATTTTTTTAATGATTATGGTGAGGTTTGAGTATGAATGAAAGGGAATGTATGTGAATTATTTTGTATTGTAGGTGAGCCTTGCAAATACAGCTCCTGGAGACACCAGGTGGCAAGACACAGTCTTGTGTTGAGCTGAATGCTTTGTGAATTGAAGAACAGGACCATCGTGAGGACAGAGAGGCCTGCCAGTTGCGTTTAAGAAATTGTGATTTTCATGTGCTAGACTACTGTGCAACATCCGGTTTGAAGCCTCTCTGAATTGACGATTATGGACTACTGGACTAAGATCCAGTTTTGGATAGAAGTAATCACAATGACTGTAGTATGTGTGTGAAAGTTGGAAAGTGAATGCGAGTTGATGGTGATTAAGTTCACTAACTAAATTATTCTGGTATTTATTAATAAATTAAGTATTGGTAATTTGTAAAAGTATTGTAATGAAATGAATTGTAGATAACATTAAAATTGAGCTGATTAAGATAATACTTGTTTGTACTAAATATTACTAATAACTGGAAAGATCATACTAGGTTGAACTTTAATTTTTGGTGGAATTCATTATGCCACATATATAGAATGGAAAGATCAATAGCGATACAAAATGGAAATTATAATAATTTTATTAAAATTTGGGAGCCATTAACGTCTTTTTATCATGATTAAATGCCATTTTTCTATTAGTCATACACCATGTAATATTGGGAGGGGGGAGGGATACAAATATAGGTTTCTTATTATGAATGAAGGGCTTTGAGGGAGGGTGGGGAGAGGGTTACAATTGTATGTTTAGATTATAATGATAAGATATGCAAGTGCTCTGATTAATTGTGTTTATTATGATTGTTGTACACTTGATGAAAGTTTTAAAAATGAATAAAGAATTTTTTTTTTTTTTAAATATTTAATAGCTGGTTTTAAGAATTTGAATAATCCAATAGGCAGCTATTTAATTAACTGAAAAAACCCCAAGCTTAGGCTTTAGGTTATTGAATTCATTGGGGATATCCTGAAAACCTTGACTGGCTGGGTATGCCCTGAGAACTGTGTTGAAAACCACTGTTCTACAGAATAATTGTTAATAAAAGAAATGTTGGCAAAATAACCCCTCCTTTACTAATGCGTAGTGCGGGTTTTAGCGCCGGCAGTGGCGGTAACTGCTCTGAAGCTCATAGAATTCCTATGAACGTCAGAGCAGTTACCACCGCTGCCGGTGCTAAAACCTGCACTATCCGTTAGTAAAGGAGGGGGGTAAATATCCAAATGATTGAAACAATGAAACAACTAACATAAAAATCCTAAGAGACCAGCACCATATTAGACCTTAAAAAAGGGCAGGGGAAAATCCTAGAAAATTAAAAAGATGAAATTATATAAGACAACAAGATTCCTTATGTCAGTGGTCTCCAACTTTTTCATGTAAAGGGCTACAGTGTGAATACAAGAAAGCTCTGAGGGCCACCAAAAGATTTCAAGCTTACACATACTACAGAAACGAAGGCCCGACCCCGGCAAGAGTTGTGAAGGTTGTGCTGACAATGTGTGTGTGAGGGGGGTAACAAAGAAAGTGAGAGGGAGGGAGATAGGTACCCATCAGGAGGGAGGGGAGGAGGAGAGGAATGATGCACCCAATTGGGGGGAAGAAGAGGGAGAGGAGAGAGAGAGAGATGCCAGACCATGGGAAAGGGAGGGAGGGAGGGGGAGGAGAGGAGATGCCAGACCATGGAGGGGAAGGGAAAGATGGACCGGGGGAAAGGAAGGAGAGGAGATGCCAGAGCATGGAGGGGGCGGGATAGATGGAAAGGAAGGAGAGGAGGGAAGGGGACAGAGATGCCAAACATAGGAGGAGGGGGTAGAGACAGAGAGAGAAAGATGCAGATGGGGTGAAGCTGAAATGAATCATGTATAAAGGAGAGAAGGGTAACAGGAAAGACAGTTTATGGAAGATGCCAGATGGAAGGGGGAGAGGGTGGATACTAGATGGAAGGGACAGTGCGGAAAGCGGATGGAAGAGAGAGAAAGAGAGTGAAAAGTGAATGGAAGGGGCAAAGTGAGAGGGTGGACAATGGATGGAAGGAGTAAAGAGACAGGGCAGATGCTGTATGGAAGGGAAAGAAAGGATAGACGCTGGATGGAAAGAAGACAGTGAAGAGAAGATGTTTAAAGCAGAAATGACAAAGAGTAAATAAAAAGATTTTTTTTGTTGCTTTAGAATAAAGTAATATTGTAGCTGTATTGACAAACATTTATACAGAAAATGGAAATATGATAATCTTTTTACTGTACTAAATTTAATACAAGTTTTAATAACTTTGGGAGACCAAAACCCCCTTCCTCAGATCAGGACAGGATACTATAACTGCAGTATTCTATACAGACCTGAGGAAGGAGGTTTGGGCCTCTGAAAGCTAACTGAAATATGTATTAGTCCAATAAAATGATATTTTCTTATTTTACATTTTGTGTTTTATTTGTGTTTGTTAATTTGTAAAGTGATGATTGTTATTTGTCAGTTTATTCAAATTTACATTTGCTTTCTTTATATTATGCACAGTATTAGGGGACATGTATCACTGTTTCTGTTGTGTTGCATTGTATGCAGAGTCTGGCTCCTTGGCGGTTCAGTTTAAATTTTGTTTACATATTTCTATTTTTAATTTGTGATTACTTATTCCATACTAGGTGAGGGTGTATCTGTGTTCTGTGAATATGAAAAGGACATGGTTTTCTGTTAGCATTGACTGTACAGGATCTGCCTTGCTGTTTAGTTTTACAATGAGTGTATTGATGTTCTAGTGCAGGGGTAGGCAATTCCGGTCCTCGAGAGCCACAGGCATGTCAGGTTTTCAGGTTATCCACAATGAATATGTATGAGATGGATCTGTATGCACTGCCTCCTTGAGATGCAAATCTATCTCATGCATTTTTATTGTGGATATCCTGAAACCTGACCTGCCTGTGGCTCTCGAGGACCGGAATTGCCTACCTCTGTTCTAGTGTTCACTGCAGTGACTAAGATGCTCCTTTTCCTAGGTAAACCCTTGCTGTGTGACTCGTGGATTATTACTAAAGATAATTTTTTTGAATACAAGAGGGGGGTGTTAAAAATGATTGGCCCCAGGTGTCAAATATACTAGGTACGCCACTGATTTGAGGACTGCATTGGAGGACTTTAGGGTTCATATACAGCCCTGGGGCCATGCATTGGAAACTACTGGCTTATGTTCTTATTCTAGGTTGTCCCTAGTTCCCATGGATTTGTGCTGGTTTTTATTGATCTACAATATTATAAACACCACTGATCAGGGTTTTACGTTGCTGTATGCTGGTTCACTGTTTTATAGAGAGGTTTTAAGCTGTTGTTAATTTATATCATTTGTAACAATTTATACTCGTTTGTACTACTTTATACAGAACTCTGCTGGTTGATATTAGTTTGATTTGGTTTGTGTTATTTATACTGTTCTATTCTGGTCTATACTAGTTTATTTTGGTGAGTTAGTTTATTATGGAAAGTAAAGGTTTGTAATAGTCTTTGTTGTTTTGTGCTATTATGAAAGGGTCTGTACAAGTGCAGAGATCATTACCTTCTCTCTCTACCAGAAGAATCACGTCTCCATCCTTCACATGATAACACAGAATCTCTTCTATCTGCTCTGGGCTCAGGCTGCATATATCTACCCCATTAATCTTCATGATAATATCGCCTTCAGCCAGCAGGGGGCAGGAGCAGGATTCCCAGATCCGCCCCACCCTGGCTCCTCCCCTTCCTTGCTCTGGCATGGTGATTGAAAAGCCCAGCCCAGTGGCACTCCTCAGCATGGGCACAGGGGTTAATCTGCTCCTGGTTGCCAGGGCAGTAGGGCGTGATGGTATGTAGTTTTCACAGTCCCTCTGAGGCAGTGCGGTGGTGGCGCTCTCCTCCAAGGCCATAGTTCCAATCTGCTGCTGTGTCACAGGATGGTCACCTTCCTCACCCTGTTTCTGAGACCCAGAGCCAGAGTCCGCATGAGGCTCTATGTTGAATATGGGAGTCAGCTCTAGCAGGCTAGTTTGAAGAATATTGATGGATGGGTTGAATTCAGATGGTACGAGTCTTTGCTGAGTGTGTGTGGGCACCTCATTGCCCTTTTCAGACCTCTCAGTCTGTGCAGGCTCTTTGCTCACTTTCTCAAGCCCCTCACTGATCTTCATCAGCTCCTGAGACTGGCCGGGCTCCTTGCTGGCTTTTCCCAGATCCTCAGACTGTAGCACAGAAGGGGACTGGGGACATTCCTGGTGAGACACTGCTTCCACAGCTGGCAACAGTCTCAGTCCCTCACCTCTGCAATAATCCACAATGCAGTTTCCATGGACCACAACCATGACATCTCCTGAGGCAACGGAAAAACACAGAGAAATGTCAGCATATGAACAACTACAGGCTGAGAAAACTTTTTTATGAGTAGGATGGGACATGATTCTCCACCCCCCCAAGAGACCAGAAGAGCCAAACCAGCAGGGCTCTTGCTCCTAGGGTCCTGTGCTGCCAGCGTCTCTCTTGGAATATTATTATTAATCTTTCTCCTCTAGAACAATGTATCTCCCTTCAGACAGTATAGCTCTGCATATGAGGATATTAAAATATCTTAATTCTGTCAGTAGTTCTTCCCAGCTTGGTACCACAGTGCCACCCTGTGACCACACCAAAACATTGCCTCCATTGAAAATTATCTTTGGTGGGATGGAAAGAGCAAAAGGGGGAGGGAGTTGCATATCGTAGGGGGTTATAAGACACATGATCTCTTACTAACTGTATATGTCAAGACATTAGCATCTTGGGGGATAGTGGGAGGACTGTTTGTCTAAAATATGAATAAAGTAATGAGTTAATTTATATTCTTGATTTATTGCTGTTGTTATGCAATCCCTTCAATAAAGAAATTAAACATAAACATCATTATCTTGTGGAGTTTTATACAGGATGTCTTCTTCATATGCCAAGACCTAGGATGGCAACAGTACTTGGAAGGGAAAGAACAATGGACAGTGAATTCGCTGTGAGGAAGGAGTAGTGACCTGGATGCTTGGAATAAGGTCATGACTGAAAGGAAATTGTTGACCCTGATGGTATGAAAGGAGGGCAGCATCATTCTACGGAGGAACTGTTATGTCCTGAGGTGGGGGAAGTGGATTATAATGCTGAGGGCTACAAGGACAAGCTTTGCAGGGAGATGAGGGAGGCTATAAATAAATAAATGTCTTAGGCAGCATGGGTGGTGAGCAGAAGTGACCATGAAAGGTGATCAGGTTTTGGACATTATGCAAGAAGGGATCTAGTGGCCCTGTTCTCCTTGTCTGCTGGATTTGTTTATAAGGTTATGCCTCAACAGGAGCTAAGATTGTTGCTCCTCACCTTTCATCGCTGTCCTGAGATCTGGAGTAGATAATCCAGCGGAGTTTTGTAGAAACTGCAGCAAGCGACCCCTCTGAGCACTAAAATGGAAAGAAGCAGAGATCGCGCTCAGCATCTTTCAAGCTCAAAGGATCCATAAGTTACATTCCAACACAAAACCACCATTAGGCTAATAGAAAATGCAGAGATTGGAAGCATTTCTATCACTCGAAAGAGAGAAGGACAGAAAGGAATATCTCAGACACCTTTGTAGCCCAGAGGGGGTGCAGAGAAGTGGGACAGAGAATTTGAGAGAGAGTATGGAATGGCAGAGTGTATCGTTCTCTGGGTTAGAAGTAGAGAATGAAACGGGGACAAATTTATCCCCGTCCCCGCAGGAACTCAATTTCCCCATCCCGTCCCCACGTGTTTTGTCACTGTCCCTGTCCCATTCCTGTAAGCCCAGCCTTAACCGCACAAGCCTTGAACACTTATCATTTTGAACTGTTTGAGGCTTGTACAGATGAGGATGGAGCTTGCAGGAATGGGGCAGGAACAGGAAAATAACTCACGGGGGTAGGAACGGGAAAATGAGTTCCCGCGGGGATGGGGAAAAATTTGTCCCCCGTGTCATTCTCTAGTTAGAAAGCACAACATACCCCACCTCCATAACTGTGGCTATTCTGTACCACACAAGGGTATTCATCCAGCAGTCACTGGAATTTCCTCACCAGACTCACCTCAGGCTACAGCATTCCTGTTTGTTTACTTCCCAGTTCTGATGCGATGCTCTGGCATGGTCCATCATACTCTGATGGTCCATACAGCCTAATTCCTTTCTCAGTAGACTGAGAGACTCCCTTTGAAAATTGGGTCTTGCTGAGGGCATAGAATCTCCTGTCAGGTAAAGAATAAATAGACTCGGCTGTCAGAGAGTGTTACAGCCTAGCAATGAGAGCCAGGTGGCCACTACAATACCTGACACAAATAATAATAAAAACAGTCCTTAATAGGCTGTGTCAGCCTACTAGAGGCAGTTCAATAACTGGGCACTCCATTTTAAGAACCTAAATGCTACAGGGGAAGCACCTATTCTATAACGGCATCTGGGTGCCCAGATTACATTCTAGAATACTGGCATAAACCTTCATTGGCGCTCCTAAAGTTAGAAGTGCCTGCTTAAGCCAGGTCAGTAGCAGGTGTAAAATGGGTGTGCCTAAGTATTACATGCAGTGCACATAACTTAAAGTATTCTGTAAGTTTTGCACACATGTGGGAGACACTCCCATGCCCCCCATGTACAGTATATGCCGCCACCCCACCCCCCTCTTGCAGTTGTGCGTGCCTTTACAGAATAATATGTAGTGCACTTATGAAGTAAAGTGCATGTAACTGCACAAGCTCATTTCTGGAATTTGCCTTTTTACAATCTATTGAAGACAGATGGAGACCTACTACACCTTACAATTTTAGTCATAGCTTGTCCACATTTAACTTAGTACTTGGTTACCCAGGGGAATTTCAGGACCTAAAACAGACCTGCAAAAAAAAAACAGATCTGCAAAAAAAAAAAAAAACCCTAAACAAATGGGCAGAATGAGGGAGTGCAATTTTGAAAGCTATTTTCAATGGCAATATGCTATTTGGAACATGCATGCTTTTACCCCCCTCCCCCCCAACCCCTCAATTTATCTGGGAATAAAATAAGGGCAGGAACTGAAACAAATCATGTACAATTGTGATCTCAAAAGTATTAATATTGTTTTGGTAAGAAGAAGAGCCTGCAGGTACTTTTTCCTTTAGCAGTTTTCAAAATGAAAGGATATATGTACTGTTCCCTTAAAAGCTGATGCAAAGTTCCCAAAAAGAGATTAGGCTTTTACCTTGCTAATATCTTTTCTAGGAGATAGGTGTTTCATTCTGGACAGACAGGTAATATCCCCAAATTTGTGAGCTGTGCAGAAGGAATCCACTGCAACTTTGGAATTGCTCCTCCTTTACTAGGGGGCTCTGCTGCCCCCTTTGGTTTGTACCAAAGCAGGTAATAGTCTCATATAGAAACACATGTGAAGGAGGGGTACTGGGAAACTCCCCAAACTATAACCCTGTTCTGCTTTGAAATTAAAACAAATATGTTAAACATAGCTGTTGGACAATCAAAACAGTGGACAAATCATGCCAAACAGAAACATTTATGGAGCTCAAATAATACCCCATTGTGCTAAAGCAATAGATTTCTTCCTACCCTTAAGGACTGACTGACATTCAAATTTCAGTTTGGACTCAAGCTTTCTGATTGAGACAGTGGGGAAGCGCAGGAGATAACTGACAGGGCAGGGCTCCAGAAAGACACACCTTTCCACTAGAAAAGATATTAGCAAGGTAAGAACCTATTCTTTTTTTCTAGTGCAATAGGTGTCCTGGGCAGACAGGATGTAGAAAAGAGGTCCCAGAAGTCTAGGGTGGGACCACTATGTCGGCTCATAATACTGAGGACCCAAAGGCAGGGTTCTCCCTGCCACTGTAAAACTTGGAAAATGTACTTAGAATGGAACACGCCACTGCCCTACAAATCTCCTTGGGGGATTCTTCCTGAGCTTCCACCCATAAAGAAGCTACTCATCTAGTGGAATGTGCCTTTATGGAAACTGAAGACTGTTTACCACAAGCAATATATGCAGCTAAAATGACCCTACGGATCCATCGTAGGTATTCATGGCCTTGGAAGCTGGTGCGCCGCATAAGCCTGACTAGTGAGCACAAAAAGATGGTGAGATAGCTTGAACCCAATGGTGACCTCAAGATATCAGAAAAGCACTCTTCTCACATCCAACATTTTTAGAATCCAGTCCTTAGAACCTGTGGATTGAAACGCTGGCAGTCTGACTTCTTGATTGACATGGAAAGCCGAAACAATCTTTGGCAAAAAGGACAGAAATGTGCACAAAGAAACTTCGGCCTCTATGAACTTGAGGAAAGGCTTTGTGCTAGAAAGAACCTGTAGCTCTGAGACCCCAGCAACAAACAATGGAGTGGACGGTTGCTGCAGACAGCGCACTTTTTCCTGGATCCAGAGTCTGTCTGCTGAGAAAATTGGCTTGGGCACTGTCCACCCCCGCAACATGCACCTCTAAGAGCCTGAGGATGAGACTCCACCCACCTGAATAGTAAGCGGGCCTTAGATTCAGCTGTGCACTCTTGGTGCCTACTAGAGAATGACACGGGGAAAAAATCTGTCCCCGTCACTGCACCGTCCCCGGACCACCATCCTCTGCACCGCCCCGTCACCGCCGTTCCCTTCACCGCCACCGCCATCCCTTTCACCGCCCCGTCACCGCCACTGCCATCCCATTCACCACCCCGTCACTGTCCCCGTCTAGCACCCATCTTCTTCCCTCCGCTCCCCCATAGTCTGGCATCTGTCTTCTTCCCTTCCAGCGTCTTCTCCCCACTCTGCCTTCCACATTTCCTTTCAGGGTCTGTTCCTCTCTACCCTCTTTCAGTGTCTTTTCTATTCCTTTCCACCACCACCCTTCCCTCCCTCCTTTACCATCTGTTCCTTTCTACCACCCTTCTTTCATATCTTCTATCAGTCCCCCCCCATCACTAGCAGTCTCTCTTCTCCCTTACCATGAGCAAACAGAACTTCTGAAAATTGTATTGCTGAGGCATTATTTCTAGTACGCCTTTTTGTCCAAATGGATAATGACATCAATTTTATAATTCTTACTGTTTGCTCTGATTTCATTCACAATTTGGTTTGTGTTTTGTACCTGAGGATTCCATGAGGCATTTAACCTTTTCCTGTCTCTTCTGTGATTTCAAGTTGATTCCTTCAATAATGGAGTCTCAAGGCAGTAGCAGTTTTCTATTTTGGGCTCTTTTGACATTGTTTAAGGGATTTCTTGTACATTTGGTGCTGGTCTTCTTTGATGAGGTCACTTCAGAATCTATTTCCAAGGAAGAGAAACTTTTTCCCTTTCACCCCCTCCTTCCTTGTGTGAGCCGGAACACACGGTCCCCGCAAGCAAGTAATTTTATATCATTTTCATTCTATTCATTCATAGAAATTAAAGTCTAGATAATGCCAGTCACATAACAAAACATGATTTTACAAAAATAATTCCCTGCACAGTCAAGCCTGCAAGGATTACTAGATGTCTTTCAGCAGCTCCCCTCCCTCCCTCCCCCTTACCTTTGTGGCCAAGTCAAAATGATCTACCAACAATAAAATTTTAAAAACACAAAGCACGCTGTACGCAGAGAAAATGTTAATTATCATTTATATTCCGCGGATTTTCAAAGAGGTCAAGGCAGATGACTTTATGCAATGTCACCTCAGTAACAACTATACAAAAATAGACAAATATTCCCCCTCCCTTTTTACTAAACTGCGATAGCGGTTTTTAGCACAGAGAGCTGCGCTGAATGCCCCACGCTGCTCTCGACGCTCATAGGCTCCCTGCGCTAAAAACCGCTATTGCGTTTTAGTAAAAGGGGGCCATAGTGCAAAATATAGACAGCAGATATAAATTCTCAAAACGGACACATTTTGATCACTAAGTTGAAAATAAAATCATTTTTCCTACCTTTTTGTCTGGTGATTTCATGAGTCTCTGGTCCTTCTTTCTTCTCCTGCCCTCCCCCCTTCTTTCTTTCTCTCTCCCCCTGGCTCCCCTCTTTATTTCTGCCTTTCTTTCTCTCTCCCTCTGGCCCCCCTCTTTATTTCTGCCTTTCTTTCTATCTTCCCCTGGCCTCCCTCTTTATTTCTCTCTCCCCTTGGCCCTCCTCTTTCTTTCTGCCTTTCTTTCTCTCCCTCTTGACCCCCTCTTTATTTCTGCCTTTCTTTCTCTCTCCCCCTGACCCCTCTTTATTTCTGCCTTTCTTTCTCTCTCCCCCTGGCTCCCCCCTCTTTATTTTTTCCTTTCTTTCTCTCTCCCCCTAGCCCCCACAAAGCCATCATGCCAATTTCTCCACTTCCACGATTATTTCCCTACCCTCACCCCCAAGCCAGCAGCCGATTTCTCCCTGCTCCTTCCCCGATGTCCTGAACTTCATCGGGCAGCAGCAGCATTCACAATTCACTGCTGTTGCCCGCTTCAGGCCTTCCTCTCTGTCGGGTCCTGTCTTCATGAAAACAGGAAGTAGGCAGGACCCGGCAGAGAACAAGGCCTGAAGCCGGCAACAGCAGCGAATTGTAAACGCTGCTGCTGCCCGAAGAAGGTAATGGAGCACGAGGCAGACCGCTTCTCCCCCCTCCCAGCCGAACCCCCGCTGACCCTCCTATCTCCCCCCTCCGTGAACCTTTCCGACCCTCCCAGCGAGAGCAGCAAACCTCCTTCGCGGCTTTCTCCTCCCTATGCCGCGTCACTGATGATGTCATTAGTGATGCGGCAGAGGGAGGAGAAAGCCGACGCTACTGGAGGGAGGTTTGCTGCTTTCGCTGGGAGGGTCGGAAAGGTTCACTTGGGGGGGGAGAGATAGGAGGGTCAGCGGGGGTTCGGCTGGGAGGGGGGAGAAGCGGTCTGCCTCGGTGCTCCAAGGCCTGGCGCCATTACCTTTTTCGCCCCTCCCGCCCCCCCCCCCTCCTTGGTACGCTACTGCTCTCCAGCTCTCCTTAGTTTGCCAGTTTTCTTTTTCGGCGACCAGCACGCTTTCAAAGAGCCGCGCATGCGCGGCTGCTCAAAGTTCAATCTTCTGCTCTGCTGCAACTTCCTGTTTCCGGTTGGGTCAGAGCAGAAGATTGAATACTGAGCAGCCGCGCGTGCGCGGCTCTTTTGAAAGCGTTCCGGTCGCCGAAAAAGAAAGCCAGCAAACTAAGGTGAGGTGGAGAGAGGAAGCTGGTTAAACGATCGAGCCGGCATGCGGGTGGGCGAGTGGGGGCTGCGGGGACCGCACGATCCTTTATGCCTCACTGCGGTGACAAGACCATTCACCGCTCCACGGGGCGGTGATGGCCTTGTCCCCGTCCCCGCAGAGGCTGCCAATTTTCATTCCCCGTTTTTGGCGGGTTACCCGCGGCTAAACGCAGTAGCCGCGGGTAAACCGCCACCGTGTCATTCTCTAGTGCTTACCATATGCCACCGCAGACGCATTGTCTGAGAAGACTTGGATCGCTAGTCCCTATAGACTCTTCTCCAGTCTCTGCAATGCCAATTGAATTGCATAAAGTTCCAATCTGCTGATCAACCACTTCTTTTGGGAGGCCAACCAATGCTCCAGGATCAGGCATCTGTTGCAGTGAGCCCTCCAGCCCAAGAGGCTGGCATCTATTGTCACAATGCTCCTTGATAACACCTGTTGATGGAGCCATCAGCTCATAATGGCCTGGGATTCTGGAGTCCACGGCAGAGACATCTGCATGGAGTCCAATTAAGGAGACCACCTCGATAGTAATGCGATCTGACGAGGACGCATGTAAGCCTTCGGCCATGGGACCACATCTATCGAGGCTGACATAGAGCCTAACACCTTGACATAGTGCCACACGAATGGAGCTGGTTTGGTCAACAAACTTGTTATTTGGGTGCAATGTTTCGCTCTGCATGCCTCTGGAAGATAGATACGACCTTTTGCCATGTTGAAGAAAACTCAGGAACTTTCTGTGTTCCGGAAAGATGGGAATGTGCAGGTAGGCCTCCATGAAATCCAGCGAAGCCAGAAATTTCCCTGGTGCTACCACTTCAAAGACTAATCAAAAAGTCTCCATGCAAAAGCACAGTGTGAGATCTAGAATGGGTCTCCAATCGTCTGATCCTTTCTTGGGGATATGACAAAGTATATGGAGTATCTGCCTGAGCCTGAATATTCGGGCAACACAAACTCTATGGCCTGAATATCTAACAGCCTCTGAACTGCAATTACAACCTTGCTTGCTTTCTCTGGTTACTCCATAGGCGAGTCCACAAACCAGTCCATTTGGGGTTGGGCAAATTCAAGCTTGTAACTGCTCTGAATGATCTCCAGCACCCAATGGTCTGACGATATCTGTACCCAGGCCTCTGAATACTCCAAAAGCCATCGCCCTATCTTCAGGGGAACTTCTTGGGATCTGGCATCATTATGCTTTCTTGGAGGTTGGAGCAAAATGAGAAGTGGCTAGGACCTGGGAATCTCTGTCTGGCTCCCTGGAAGGATCTATGAAAAGAGGCTCCACCTGAGTACTGTCAAAAGCACCTGGAACCATGAAAATTAGACCGCCTGGGGCCTCTAGAGGCTCATGGTCTACTGTCAGGTAGAGATTTCGGATGATGATCTGCCACGCTGGTCATGAAATCGTCCAGACCCTTTCCAAACAACATTTGTCCCTTGAAAGGAAGTCTGATGAGGAACCTTGCAGGAGGAATCTCCAGCCCATTGCCTGATCCAGAGCATTCTGCATGCTGAGATCGAATAAGCCAAAACATTGCTCATGACTTTGAAGATGTCTTAGATATGTAGTCCACTCCTGCTAATAGGAGTTAGGGTAAAGGCTCGTCATCGGCCAGCTCAAGCCCCCGCAACTTGGTATGACAGAAACGGATCACAAAGGAAGCTGCAGCAGCTGCTTTGATTTTCAAGGCTAGCACTTTGAACTGTCTTTTAAGAATCACATCCATTCTATGATCCTGTTGACCCCCCTACAGATGCCTACTGCAACGCAGTAGGCAAGCAATGCTACAAAGGTAATGGACCTTGAGCTCCAAAAAAGTTTCTGCAAGCTGACCAACAGGTACCACAGAGGGATTGGCCTGCCAGCTGCAGACCTCAATCTACTTCTCCTTCACGCAGGCAGAACTGAACTCTTGACTAGGAGAGCTCTGAGCACTGAAAGCCATCAAAAAATCACGAAAAAGACAGAAAAAATAATGAGACAGAGCAGATCAGAAAGACTCCTTCTGGCTCGCAATCAAAAGGAAAAACTGAAGGGAGCAGCAGTGCTCTCTAGTGAAGGAGGAACGATTCAAAAGCTGGAGTGGATTCCTTCTGCACAGCTTGCGAGCATAGAGCTTACTTGTATTTTTGAATTGATTGAATTTGCGTTCAATCCCTGTTCATAACAGGGATGATTATAACGTTGTTTAGACATGTCTATGTTATATGTGGTAATCGCAGGGAAATAAGATTTTATGTATGTGATATGGAAACTGCATAGTTGTATGCGGTATATACATTTTTTAATAAAATAAAATATTACCCGTCCGTCCAGAATGACATACCTTTTGCACTAGAATACCTTTTAAGTATTTAAAGGTCTGTATCATATCTCCCCTGCCCCTCCTCTCCTCTAGAGTATACATATTCAGGTGTTCCAGTCTCTTCTCACTTGTCTTTTGGTGCCATGGAACCCATAGTCACAACCAGTTCAGTACTGACCACAACTTTCGGTTTTATGACCTAAGTAACAGGTAACCTCCCTACCTTTGTCTAAATATTTATTCACCTTGCTGACCTCAGGTTTCCTTTCTCTTCATATATCTCCCACACTTGTCTTTCTGAATTTTTTCCCTCTTCAGTCTACCATCACTTCCCATATCTTTCATCCCTCCATAACCTGCTCCCCATCTTATCATCCATTCCCTACCTTTCACTCTCATATCCCTGTCTTGTCGTCCTCCCACCCTCTCACAGCCCATCTCTTTTCCATCAGTCTTGTTCAGTCCTCATCTATTCTCCAGTGAATCTCTCAACATCTGCCTTCCAATCCTAGGACTCTAGTCTTCTGCTCCCTCTCTTCTGTCACTCTGACTCGGGGCCACTGCATGTGTATTAACCCCCTCTTTTACGAAACTGCGATAGCAGTTTCTAGCGTGGAGAGCCATGCTAAATGGCCCGCGCTGCTCCCGACGCTCATAGGAACTCAATGAGCATTAGGAGCATCGTGGGCCATTCAGCGTGGCTCTCTGCGCTAAAAACTGCTAGCGCAGTTTAATAGAAGAGGCCCTAAGTGTTCTACTCAAACCTTTAGCCCCCAATTAACTTTCAGGTCCTTAGACCCCACTCTGTGATATTTTAATAATTAATTATCATGATCACAAATAACCCCACCTCGCAGAATGATGCTGTAAAAACAGATAATTGTTCATAATATGTTACTATATTAACCTTTGTTTTTCTTGGAGATAAAAATAGCAATGTCCTAATGCTATTTAGCTGGGTAGATTGATTATTTGAAAATTACCTCCCTGCGGATGTTTAAGCAGATAAACGTTCTTTGAATGTGTGTGTGATTGTTAAGATCTATTGCTTTGCTTTGAGAACAGATGTTCTTTGCCACCATCTTCCAAAAGCTACCCCCTAGGCAATTGCCTAGTCTGCCTCCTGCCTCTCCCATGGCCAGCAGGAGAGGAGAACTTCATACCTGCTTCAGCTGCTTTGACCTCATGTTCAGTTTTGTGGCTCAGAACAATATCCTGAACCACACATGGCAGAAACTGTTGGACTGAAGCTTCACTCTCCTTCCAGCTGAGGGGAGAAAAAGAGGTGGAGTGAGAGAGCCTGAATCAACGTGGATGGCAGAGAGGGAAGAAGAGATGTATGATAGGGTTTGGAGAAGCAGAAATTGTCTGGATAGGGAGAGAAGGCGGAAAGCTTTGTTCATCTTCTTTCTTTCCTGCTATGACCCATCCTTCCTAGCTACAGGGCCTGATGCAATCACACTATCCTATACCCCTGCATTTCTGTCCCCAGGGTTTTGCACCCTGGGCAACTGCCCTAAGCTATGGCTCTGAGCCCTACCAGCCCACAGACCCATCTGTTCACCAGAAACTATTTCAATATCCAGGTGTAAGCACAGTTGGTTGCAGCCTGCTGAGGCCTAATGATGAGACCGTTGCTTACCGGGTAGAAGTGCAAGGAACCTCTTCTCTCTCTCTTCTTCCTTCTGTTCCCCCATCTCGCTCTGCTCTGAATTATAGAGGGACCTGTGGAGTGGATCCAGGCTCCAGGTCATAGGTCTCAGCTTCCTCTGTGCCAGTGCCATATCTTCATCGATATGAAGTGGGCAAGGGGTTCCATAATATTGTCCTGAGATCCCCAAATCAGAATTATAGCCCAATACCTTGTTTTATTTTCTCTGTTAGTAACACTCTCTCTCAGTTGCCCTTGCTAGTGTATATTGCCACCCTACTAAGCTCGTAATAGAGAGTTTATTACTGAATGGTGAATTCTATCAGATACTTCCTTCCATTAGAATTCTTGGGATGCTTTTAGACAGAAATTTAACTATGGGAGATCAGGTAGAATCAGCTTAACCTGAATTTATCAATAGACTTTTGGTTCCATACACTTCATCGCGCACCCTTCGATCCTCTGATCAAAATTTACAAGTCATTCCGTCACTGAGCCATAAAAACACTAGGAGAAATACTGTCTTCTCCGTGGTTGCTCCCACACTTTGGAATTCAGCCCCAAACTCGTTAAGAGAGACAACAACACTCGAGAAAATCAAGTCGTCTCTTAAGACGTTCCTATTTAAGAATGCTTTTCAACTTTGACTGTCCTTATAAGGATTTTAAAACTTTTCTTGGTCCATTTCTTTTGGACTTACATGTTGTTACCCTGCCCTCTTGTTTTTCTCCCATCCTCTTCTCTTTCCTTAATATTACATTGTAGTTCTCCCTTTGCCCTTTTGTACCTGTTTGTTTAATCTTTTTAAAAATTGTCCAGATGTTTAGTTTGTTGTTAATTGTTTTGATATACTCTTTGTATTACTCTAATTTTTAATTGTACAACCACCTTGAAATACATGATAAGGTGGTGTATCAAATTTTTAATAAATTTGAAACTTGGTTCGAAAGAGCTTTTTTGTCCTTTGGAAGCTACAATCTATTAGATCATATTTTGAAGAACCAGCTTTTTGAATTCTGGTTCAGTCTTTGATTCTCCCATTGTTAGATTATTGTAATATTATATATCTAAATGGCCAATGTAAACTGTTAACAAAATTAAGACTGATTCAAAATACAGCTATAAGATTGATTTTTAATTTATAAAAGTTTGATCATGTAACATCTTATTATGTTAAAGCCACTAAACATACATTCATATAATATATCCCTTTCCAGAGACTTCAGTAGGGCAGGTACACGGAGAAAAGACCTCAGTGTTCCAGGAGAAAAACTCAGGGAATTTCTATGGTTTTTCTCCTGGAACACTGAGGTCTTTTCTCCGTGTACCTGCCCTGCTGAAGTCTCTGGAAAGGGATATATTATATGAATATATGTTTAGTGGCTTTAGGATATTTTTGGACATTCAGCTTGGGTGGAATTATTGTTTGGCATCTTATTATGTTCAATTTCATTGGTTACACATACAGGCTAGGATCATTTTTAAACTAGGATGTTTTTGTTATAAATTTCTTAATGGTCTTTTGCCTCGTTATTTGGCAGAACATTTTGTTTTTAATTATGCAACCTGGAGTTTGAGAAGGTCTACTTGTTTTGCTTTCACCTCAGTAAAACGTAGTACACACAAGAAATTTTTGAGTTGTATGCTTTCTCATCAAATAGCTCAGTGGGAATCTGTGATTCTCCCTATGGTAAACAATGTGTCTTCTTATTTAAATTTTAGGCGCATGTTAAAAACAATTTTATTTACTAAATTTCTGGGGAATCGGTGATTGTATATTGATGCAATATTGTACTTAATGATGTCAGATTTATATTTTCGCTGTTTTTGTACAGCTTGACTCTTTTGTAAGCCGCTGTGAATTGCAAGACTCAGCGGACTATAAATAAAGTTTTATGTTTATGTTCTGTTCCCAGATCAGTTCAGAACATGTGGGTTGTACCCACAAGTTCTGAACTGATCTATTGAGACTAAAGAAAAAAAAAATTATCAGATAAGTCTAATTTTTCCTTATAATTTAAAGCTCAGCTCGTGCCCTTGGAAAATCAGTAATTGCAGAAATGGTAACACCCTGGTTCCCCCCTACCTTTTTTCCATTCCTTTCATCTTCACATACTTCTGATCCTTTCCTTTAGTTCAATTCCCCATCAGAATCTTCCCTTCCCTTCTGCTTGCTACCTTAACTCTCACAGTCTCTGAACCAACTTCCTCTACCTTTGTATTTCCCACTTTCCAATAGGAGGCCTCTTCTTTTCAATATGAGAAAATCTTGTAGGGAGATGAAGTTATAATCAACACATGGAATCTCCCCTTCTCGTGGCTCCCGTGTGGTACCTGTCACAGAAAACAAAGAGAGAGGATTTATAAGGAAGCAAAGCAGAAAACATGGTGTAGTATGTTTTAAATGTCTCTTGGCTTCTATATGATACTTGCCACATTCAAACCAAGAGAAGACCAATGAGAGGGGGATAGTGTGTTAGCCAGATTATGTTGTGTTAAGCAGTGTACCAAAGGACAGAGGAACATATGAGACATATAATTGCAATGCTGGAGTTTATGCTGTAATCTGCATGTCTGTTTCAATGAAAACTTAATTTTTTAAAAAAGAGAGAAGACCAATGAGGACAGCAAGAAAGAATTCACAATGCCAGTTATCTCGCCATTTTGTGGCTTCCATGTAGCATTTGCCAGACTGCAACAGAGAACACACAGACAGCATCGATGAGAACACACAGACAGCATCGATGAGAACATCAGGAGAAAATTCAAAGTGCCATTTATCTTATTCTTTTTTGTTTGGCTTCCACATAGTACCTGCCACAGAAAAGTCATGAGAGGATTTATGAAAGAATGAAGAAGGATTACACACAGTGGCAAATAAGTCACTGTCTTGAGACTCCCACATGATAACTATAAGAGCAACAAAGAGCATCAAGAGTGATTGCAAAGTTCCATATGCATCCCCAACAAATGGATCCCATGCGGAACCTGCCAAGCAAACCTCACAATAGCATTCAGACGTACTTAGAATGGCCCTAGGTACAAGATTTCTCCCAAGCTGCTTAGACTCACATGGAACAGCCCCCACTGTTAAAGGGGTGACAACTATACAATTTCTCCAAGGTACGAGAGTACTCACTACCAGCTCCTCACTCACATGGAACAGTCCGGAGGTATAGGTTCTCTCTCACTGTCCGCTGCAGGTGGCTCTCAGGAGAGTTGCTACTACAAGTTTTTTGCAAAATTTACTCAGATCCTGGGAAAGGTCAGGTCCTACAAGAAAGAAAATATGCTTGGCTAGAACTAGAATAAAATTACTGGTTACAGATACAAGAATGCATGATAACTAAGAAAGCTGTGATGCTGGAGGGAAATGAAAGATCAGTATTTAGGGGGAGACTATAGGAAATGGTGGAGAATGGGGATTTGTAGGGAATGGAGGAGGAGTGCTGGTTCTGGACAGGGAGTTATAGGGAATGAATGATGGAGGAGTGTTGATTTTGGAGGGGGAATTAGAAGGAATGGTGGATCCCCCATGGACCGCTATAAATGCTGGCTTTTCCTTACTATGACCGGGATAGCCATGCAAATGATTATTTGCAAGTGGAAGAACTGGGATCACCTTAGTTTTCTTTTTTGGTGGGTGAGCTTATGTTTAACTTATAAATATGAGAAAATGAATGCTGACATGCTGGGGCATAATAAGATATTCAAATTAGTTTGGGGACCATTGAAGTCTTTTGTAGATTTGCTATAGTTGTCCTTTATCTTTATTTTCCGTTGGTTTTCACCCACACATCCCAGGGAGTGGGAGGGAGGCATATCTTTTGTTTTGGTATTTTTCCTGATGGTAATGATGGATGGGGAGGGAATTTTTATCTTTTGTATAGATACTGATTGATTATAAGTGCTTGGTTGATTATCATTACAGTATTTGTATATAAATTGTATTGCACTTTTTGTTGGCATTAAAAACGAAATAAAGTAAAAAAAAAAAAAAAAGAGGGAATGGTGGAGAAATACTGACTCTAGAGAAGGAGTTGTAGGGAATTGTGAAGAGGTGTTGATTCTGGATTTGGTGCTGAAGGGAACAGAGGAAGAGTGCTGACTGTGGACAGGGAGTAGTAGGGAATCGTGAAGGAATGCTGACTCTAGAGGGGGAGTTGTAGGGAATGATGAAAAGGGAGCTATAGGGAATGGTGGAGTGCTGATTCAGGGGGAGGCTGAAAGGAATGCTTGAAGACTGTTGACTGTATGAGTTGTAGGGAATGGTGGAAGAGTGCTGACTCTGGAAGGGGAAGCTGTAGGGAATGGTGGAGTAGTAGCCTAACGGTTTGTGCAGCAGCCTGAGAAACAGGTTCGTTTCCCACTACAGATACTGCAAAAATAGTGTTACCTTATTTGTGAAGACATTAAAAAAAAGGACCCATGACCCCGCCTCAAACCCCACCCACCTTTTTTTTTAATCTAACAAGCTCTGCATTAGGAAACTTTGTAAACAATTAGCTTTATTGAACCATTTAATAGTGTAAATACAAATCAGTTTTAAAAATCATAATTTGAATTTATAGACAAATTGGACCTGTATGATCAGATTAACTTTTTCTAATGTCTCCAGGTATCTTTGTCTAGTGCAGTGGTCTCAAACTCGCAGCCTGGGGGCCACATGTGGCCTGCCAGGTACTATTTTGAGGCCATTCTTCTGGAACGTTGCCCGCATCACTGCTGTAACCTCACGCTTTCTTGCATCTGTACGCAATTGTGAGGTGGAGAGGACAATCGAGTACAGACGCAGGAAAGTGCTTGCGTGAGGTTACAGCAGTGATGCGGGCAACGTTCCAGAATGCAAGGTAACCATTGGAGGCAGTGCAGCTTGTGCATGTGTACGTAACCACATGAACTCTCGCAAAATGCGGCACCTCTCCTGGTGGTGACTGCTTGATGTAAGATGGCGGTTCTGTTTCCAAGTTTATTAATAAATTTGATGAATCGCTTATTAGAATTACTAAGTGATGTACAAAATCTAAATAGAGTATAATAAAAAGAAACACACATTTTAACAATATACTTTCATAGAATACAAACATGAGTCGGGAGGGAAAGAATAAAAGTTACAATTTTCAATTTATGGTAGGAAAAATGGAAAAAACAAGAGGGTAAGGGGTGGTTAAACCACAGCATGATTTAAAATCTCACTAAAAATTAAATATTAAAAGCATCTTTAAATAGATAAGATTTTAAAAGTTTTTTGAATATTGTGACGTCTTTTTCGTTTCTAATATATTGTGGCAGGGCGTTCCACCATTGAGGTCCCATCACAGAGAATATGTCAGATCTTCTTGTTCCAATAATTTTCAGAGAGGAGACTGTAAGGAGATTTTGACCAGATGAGCGGAGTGAGCGTTGAGTATTGTGTGGTATTAATAATCTAGATATAAATTGAGGTTCATTGAAGGCTAGAGTTTTAAAGATAAGCAGTATTATTTTAAAGGTGATTCTATGACCTATTGGAAGCCAATGGGCATCTATTAACAATGGTGAGACATGGTCGTATTTCCTAGCATTGGATATTAATTTAATAGCAGTGTTTTGTATCAGCTGAAGTCTCCTTTTTTCTTTCTGTGTAATGTTAAGAAGTGTCCGGTGCAGGAGGAGGTGAGAGCTGAAGGCGGTTGCAGACGCAACCACCAGACACTTAAGGCACAAGTTTTCCAGGCACAAGTCGGATATTGATTCTCCCCTCTACAAAAAAGCCTAGAGGACTACACCAAAATCTTGTCTCTTGCAGTTGATACTTTAGAATCTAAATCACAATTTTGCATGAGGTAAAACTCTTTGTAGTTTATAAATCTTTCCTTAATTGCTTCTGATAATTTCAGCTATGCACAGTCAGGAAAGCAAAGATGCAAATGGAAGAAAAAATAGCTGACATGGTAAAACGAGGAGACAAGACATTTTTTAGATATATTACTGATAGGAAGAAGTGCAAAAGTGGCATTGTGAGACTCAAAGGTGAAGGGGAGGAATATGTAGAAGCTGATAATGAAAAGGCCGAATTGCTTAACAGATATTTCTGTTCTGTGTTCATGGCTGAAGCACAGGGAGCGGGACCACAGAAGACAAACCGTGAATAGGGATGGAGGAATAATAGACCCTGATTAATTTTCAGAGGGTTGTGTTTGTGAGGAGCTAGCTAAAATAAAGGTAGACAAAGCAATTGGGCCGTATGGTGTGCAGAGGGTGCTGAAGGAACTTAGGGAAGTTCTGGTAGCTCCACTGACTGACCTTTTCAATGAGTCTCTAGAGTCAGGAGTGGTACCGGAGGACTGGCGAAGGGCGGATGTGGTCCCTCTCCACAAAAGTGGAAGTAAGGAAGAAGTAGGAAATTACAGGCTGATAAGTCTGACTTCTGTGGCAAGCAAATTAATGGAAACGCTTTTAAAACAGAGAATGGTCAAGTTTCTGGAATCCTGTAGATTACAGGACCGGAGGCAACATGGATTCACTAGAGGTAGGTCTTGTCAGACAAATCTGATCAATTTCTTTGACTGGGTGCCCAGAGAATTAGATAGAGGATGTGCACTAGATGTGGTGTAGTTAGATTTTAGCAAAGCCTTTGACAGTATTCCACACAGGCATCTAATAAATAAACCGAGTGCCCTCGGGATGAGTCCCAAAGTGACGGGCTGGGTCAAGAACTGGTTGGGTGGAAGGCGACAGAGGATAGTGATCAATGGAGATCGTTCTGAGGAAAGGGATGTTACCAGTGGTGTGCCTCAAGGTTCGGTTCTTGGGTCTGCTCTTTTTAACATTTTTATAAACGATATTGCTGAAGGACTGTCAGGTAAGATTTGCCTCTTTGTGGATGATACCAAAATCTGCAATAGA
The DNA here is from genome assembly GCF_902459505.1 of Geotrypetes seraphini. NCBI lineage: Eukaryota > Metazoa > Chordata > Amphibia > Gymnophiona > Dermophiidae > Geotrypetes > Geotrypetes seraphini. The sequence goes on from NC_047084.1 coordinate 456,990,748, forward strand.
GTAGACACGCCGGATGGTGTGAATAACATGAAGAAACACCTGGCAAAGCTTGAAGAATGGTCTGAAATTTGGCAGCTAAAATTTAATGCTAAGAAATGCAAGGTCATACATTTGGGCTTCAAAAACCCGAGGAAACGGTACAGATTAGGGAGTGAAAAGCTTATGTGCACGACAGAAGAGTAGGACTTTGGTGTAATTGTATGTAATGATCTTTAGGTGGCCAAACAGGTTGAAAAGATGACGGCGAAAGCTAGAAGGATGAAAGGTTGCATAGGGAGAGGTATGGCTGGTAGGAAAAAGGAGGTATTGATGCCCCTGTATAAGACTTTGGTGAGACCTCATTTAGAATATTGTGTACAATTCTGAAGGCTGCACCTTCAAAAAGATATAAAAAGGATGGAGTTGGTCCAGAGGAAGGCTACTAAAATGGTGTGTGGTCTTCATCATTGGGTGTATGGGGACAGACTTAAAGATCTCAATCTGTATACTTTGGAGGAAAGGCGGGAGAGGGGAGATATGATAGAGATGTTTAAATACCTACATAATGTAAATGCGCACGAGTCGAGTCTCTTTAATTTGAAAAGAAACTCTGCAATGAGAGGGCATAGGATGAAGTTAAGAGGCAATAGGTTCCGGAGTAACCTGGAAATACTTTTTTACAGAAAGGGAGGTAGATGCATGGAACAGTCTCCCAGTTGAGATGGTGGAAACAGAGACTGTGTCTGAATTCAAAAGGGCCTAGGATAAGCACGTGGAATCTCTCGGAGAGAGAAAAAGATAATGGTTACTGCGGATGGGCCATTTGGCCTTTATCTACCATCATGTTTCTATGTTTAACATGGAGAAAGTGAAAAACTATCTAAACTTCACTTTCTGCATGTTGCACTGCTTTCAGCTATGTATAGCTGAAATTATCGGACGTTTTACCTCATGCAAAGTTGTCATTTCTTTAATAAGACATTAACTCTTTTTTTCTGTGGCCTTCCAAGTACCTACAAATCCAAAATGTGGCCCTGCAAAGGGTTTGAGTTTGAGACCACTGGTCTAATGCATTTTAAAAACATCTTCAATTACCAGAAGCTTCCATTCATCTATTGTCACGAAGTCAATATGGACAAAAATGCTTTGGCCATACAAAGCACAGAACAAAAATCTGTCTCAAACTCTTGAACAAGCACTTCTCCCCTCTTTTACCAACGCATAGTGTGGGTTTTAGCGCTAGCATAAGAACATAAGAAGTTGCCCCCACTGAGTCAGACCAGAGGTCCATCTTGCTCAGCGGTCCGCTCCCACGGCGGCCCATCAGGCCTAGTGCCTGAACAGTGGTCCCTGATTAATTTTGTAACTTACCTCTAATCCAATCCCTATAATCTACCTCTACTCTTATCTGTACCCCTCAATCTCTTTGTCTTCCAAGTACCTATCCAAAGCTTCTTTGAACCCCTGTAGCGTGCTCCTGTTTATCACATCCTCTGGTAGCGCATTCCATCTATCCACCACCCTCTGTGTGAAAAAGAACTTCCTGGCGTTTGTTCTAAACCTCTCTCGCAGCGGCGGTAATTGCTCCAACGCTCATAGAATTCCTATGAGCATCAGAGCAGTTACCACCGCTGCCAGAGCTAAAACCCACGCTATGCATTAGAGAGCAGGCACAAACTCAATATATATTTAAACTCTGTTTTAAAACAAAAGTATGAAAGCACACAGTAGGAGACTAAAGCACATCATAATATATGGACTGATAACACTATAGCCATTTACAATTAAGTTCAATATTAATACCAAAAGCAATCTCCAGTTCTCGATGAAACATTCTTAAAAACTAAATAAGTAGATACTGAAATATTTTTGTTTCAACCTGAGGAATTAAGCATTTCTACCCACATACACAAAACAAAGAGTTAAAAAGAAATCACAGCAGCCCAAGACAAGTTGGTGGATAAGTAAAATGACAAGTGATGTGGTTTTTTTCTTTAAATAAAAGTTCATCCATCGCATTAAGGCCATATAATGCAATCAACCTGAATTCTTAAAGAACATTTATTTATTTAAAACATTTTTAATCCGCCTTTATCCAAGGTGGCTTACAAATTTCCATACACAATAAAATTACAAAATAAAAAGGCATACATCAAATAAAGGACAATACAGAGTTACAATAGTCTGTCTGCATAGCCACAATATGACTGCATTCAAACTGATCCTAAGTACCATCATTCTTCAATTTAATAAACCATTTAGCTGTAAAAACCTAATTCAACCACTCATAACAAAACAGCACCAATAGATATTTCTATTATATGTCCTATGGATATTCCAGATGGGGGATTTTATCTGGATTTAGTCAGCTCTCCTGATTCACCCATTTACTGTACCTCCTCCCCAGTCGCTGCATTGAATCTTTGGGCAGCAATAATTAGCTGAGCCTGCTGCTGTCAACCTGCTCCAGAAGTCGCCTCTCTGCAGTGACTTCCTGTTCCCGTGTAGGCGAGACCCACAGAGAGGCGGCTTCCGGGGCAGGCCGACAGCAGCAGGCTCAGCTCGTTGCCACTGCCGGCTGCCCAAAGATTTCAATGCAGCAGTCAGTGAGGAGGTAGGTGGGGGAGTCAGGAGAGCCAGCTAAACCCGGACAGACTCCTCTGCCTGAACAGTCCTCTAAAAAGAGAGCATGTCTGGGTTTTCCTGGATGTATGTTAACCTTTGGCAAAAAGTCACTTAACCCTCTATTGGTCCAGGTGCAAAATAAGTACCTGTATATAATATATGCCGTTTGATTATAACCACAGAAAGGTAGTACAATATATCAAATCTCATTCCTTTTCACTCTGGAAGGGGAGCTGTGAGGAATGATGGAGGAGTGCTGGCTCTGGACAGGGAGGTGGGCCTAGAGGGAAGCTGTAGGAATTGGTGGAGGAATGTTAATTCTAGAGAAGGAGTTGTAGGGAATGGTGACGGAGTGCTGATTCTGGAGGTGGAGCTATAGGGAATGGTGGAGGAGTGTTGGCTCTTGAATGGGAGCAGTAGGGAATGCTGGAGGAATGCTGGAAGGCTATTGGCAGAAATAAGGCATAGGCAAATTAAGCATATGGCTAGGACCCAATTTTTATGAGGGGCTGTCTCATTTGTTTAATGTAACAGCTCTCAAGGCAGATTATTGCCCGGTAAGGGCTCCTTTTACTAAGGTGTGCTAGTGTTTTTACCGCACGCAGGATATTACCACACGCTACGCAGCTAGAACTAACGCCAGCTCAATACTGGCGTTAGCGTCTAGCGCACACAGCATTGCACTAATCCGCACGTTAAAGCCCTAACGCAGCTTAGTAAAAGGAGCCCTAAATCAGCTGTTAATAGAGATCTCTTTGTTCTCTTTAGCTCCTATGAATTGTCTTTCCTCCAGTGACTTACTAAAGAATGACATGGGGACAAATTTTTTCCCTCCCCACGGGAACTCATTTTCCCATCCCCGTGAGTTCTTTTCCTGTCTCTACAAGCCTCAAACACTTTAAAATCATAAGTGTCTAGAGTCCTCTCAGTTTGCTTCCTGGACTTCTCGTGGACTTATTTACATCAGGTCCTCACCCGAGCAGGTACAATGTGCAACGCTATGGACTCCCAGCTAATGACATTTTAACTTATCTTCAATTCAGTCACTAAATACGCTCTCTGCCTGTGGAAGTTTTAACTGCATGGTCAGACCTGAAGGAAGCCTTTCATTTGGAAGCACAATCTCTGATACCCTCTTCGTTTCCATTGTCAATTCTTCTTGGAATCCTCACCCAGTATTGACTTTGCCTCTTTGGTAGGGTGGTGGTTGGCGGATTTGTCTACTATGATTTTGCCTATGCTACTACAATCAGCCCTTAAAGCTGCGTCTCACCGTTAGATATCAGTTCCTCAGTTTGAAATACAATACGAGTTGATACAGAGCACATCAAGCTAAATTGCGCCTGGATTCGTTGCCCTAAATGCCATCAGATGCAGGCGACATTGGGTCACATGTTTTATTATGGCTCTAAGACAGGGGTCTCAAAGTCCCTCCTTGAGGGCAGCAATTCAGTCGGGTTTTCAGGATTTCCCCAATGAATATACATGAGATCTATATGCATGCATTGCTTTCAATGCATATTCATTGGGGAAATCCTGAAAACCCGACTGGATTGCGGCCCTCAAGGAGGGACTTTGAGATCCCTGCTCTAAGATATTGCGCTTTTGGAAGCTTCTACATGCTCATATTTCCACTTTATGGAAGACTAAGGGCTCCTTTTATCAAGGTGCGCTACGGGGGTTAGCGCGTTGGACATTTCATTATGCGCTAACCCCCACGGCAAGCCAAAATACTAATGCTTTGTCAATGGAGGCGTTAGCGACTAGCACGGCAGGCGGTTGAACGCGCCCTAAGTGTGGTCCTCATCCTCGGCTGCTTTTCTCACTCTCCACATTGACTCATTCTATTCCTAATTGACTGACGATTTTTATGCGCCATGCCCTTTTGTTGGCTAAGAAACTGATTCTGTTACATTGGCTGGACTCTGCTCCTCCATCAGTTTTTGAATGGTGAATGCAGATGCTTCATCAACTGAAAATGGAACACATGGAAGTCACTAATATGGATTCTGCCCAGGGCCTTCAGCTTCAAACCGTCTGGGAACCTTATTGGTCTTCCTTAACTATGTATGCTCGTAGCAATGTCTTGAATCTCTAATGGATTGTTTCTACTTGCCTTTTAGCCTGGTCACCCCTCTTTCATTGGGGGGGAAGGGTTTAGTGTGCATTTTTTTGGGGGGGGATTGGAGTTCATATGTACTCTGTTCAAGCAAAGTACCTTCTTGTTTTGCTTGTATCACTTGTTCAGTCTTCTTTGATCAATAAAAGATATTTGAAATAAAATCATTTAGTGTTCCAGGCTTGTGTGGTTAAAGCTGAGCTTATAGGAATGGGACAGCAACAGCAACAAAACTCACGGGGACGGGATGGGGAAATTGAGTTCCTGTGGGGACGGGGACAACTTTGTCCCTGTGTCATTCTCTGCTTGCTCTGCTATTGGTTTCCCTCTAGTCAAAACTACATGAGGTCTCATTTGTAAAAGTTTTAAAATATATTTGTTTTCCAATGGAGAGCCAAATGCACACGTTTGTCTAAAGTCCACTAAATAATCATGTCAAGTATCACGTTTTTAAATAAACATAAAACATCACATGTACATGTTGTGGTGAGGGAGTGAAGCTGCAGGTAATTAATGAAGCAACTCTAGCCAAGTTGAGGGGGGCAGACAGTGCCTGATTTACATATAAGCTACAGCTTAGGGCCTCACAATCTTGCAGGGGGCTCGCAAAAGTTCAGAATTTTTCAGGGGTTCTGTGGCTTTTTTATCAAACTTATTTAAATGTTTGAGAGGTGGAATTACTTTCATCTGTGCTTTTAAAATGGCTTTATATGTAATGAATTTAGGTAGTATTTTAATAATCAGTTTTTAGGTTTTAGGCTTATCAGTTTTCTGATTTTGTAAACAAGTTCATTATTATTATATTAATAAAAGTGATCCAAATTACTAAGCCCTGCTTTTACTAAACCACGATAGCGGTTATTAGCGCTGGGAGCCGCGCTGTATGCTCTGCACTGCTCCCGACGCTCATAGAGTTCCTATGCGCGGCTCCCTGCGCTAATAACCGCTATTGTGGTTTAGTAAAGGGGTGGGGGGTAATTTTATCAGCAACAATGTACTGTATGCTAAAATTATTTTTAAAAGTTCATTATTGTTTCTAGTATATACAATATGATGTAACTTATTAATAAGGGGTCTCCAAGCTTTAGGCCTCACCAAGTCTATATCCAGCACTGGAGACAGAAGATGCAGGGTTGGGGAGCATTGGCTGTAGAGGGGGAGCTGAAGGGGATTATTGGGGAACTGCTGGTTCTGGGGAAGGGGGAGTTGTAGGGAATGACGAAGGAGAGATGAGCACTTGTTGGAGGAGCTGTAAGGATTGGGAGAGGAGCACTGGTCTTGGAGGGAGGTGGAGAAAATGGTGGAGGATAGCTAGCTGTGGAAGCAGGTCCAGATTTTTTTTCTATTCCAAACCATGTCAACTTCAAAACTGAAAAAAAAGCTGAAAACACATTTATGTTTTCACATGAAACATCCATTACTATTGTCATATTCTTCCTAGTTGATATTAAGAAACAGCTCCCAGCTGGCTCTTTGTATCATTTAAGAATATAACAATATTGGCATTGTGGATTGAAATAGAAAAACTCTGGACTGATGATGGTCGATGGTGTAGTGATCTGAGAAGTGAATGTACTTAATATTCCCCACCTACTGAAGGCACTCAAAAAGTTTCTTTAAAACCCATTTTGAACATTACAGACTGTTTAATCTAAGTTTAGTTTCATCAAAATCACCGGGAAATATTTGGTGTAAAATCTAATGTCATAAGATGGGGAATACTCAAGTAGATTTTTGACCCTTTACTATGCCCAAGTCATGCTCACTTGAAATATTTGCATCCCAGTGATCTCCACATGTAAATAGCAGCTGTTTGAAATCTATGAGATCTACATATGCAAATGCCACTATTTACATGAGGACATGCTTTTGACATACAGGCCCTCTCTTTCTTCTGGCAACTGCAGTACAGCTGAGAGGGAGCAGTCTCAGACATAGGCAGAAACTGGGGTACCTTGTGGACAGGGTCCCCGCTGGTTCTCTGGACACCCAATGTGTCCCCCAGTGTAAGGCCAGCTACAGGGATGCTATTCACTTCGAGGACCAGATCCCCTTCATTCACCGCCCCAGTCAAACAATGCAGCTTGTCATAATGAATTTCTGCCACAAAGGGAAACTGCCCATTGTCTGCTCCACCTTTCAGGGTCACCCCAAGAACTCCTGCCACTTCCCAAGATAGAAGGCATTCGCGGATCTGGCTCCATCAAGGAGACATAGGGCAAGGTGTGTGAGCAGGATAATTTAGAGGCTAGGGCTGAATTGTGCAGGTGCTGATCTTTGAGCTGCTTGGGCAGGGGGTTTGTGATGTACTCACAATGCCTGGATATTGGAACCTGAAGGAGATAGAAAGAGGATGGTAATGAGGCAGTGCTCTAACTTCCTTGTCTAAAGGTTACATTCTTCTCTGCCTCTCCCACCTGTTCCTACTGTTGAGGCTGTTCATTGTGAAAGGGCAGGGCACACCTCACCCTTCTGATTCGTGGGCCAATCCCTTGCACAGGACTGAAGGGATCATCCACAGATAAGGCAGAACTGCTTGACACGTTACTGAGGATTCTCTCTACTCCAAGACCTCCCACACATAGGGTAGAACTGTTTGATGTACTCTTAGGAGCTACATCTGCTCCAGGATCCCTAACACAAGGGATTGATTCTGTCCGACTAGTTCCAAGGAGATGTGCAGCAAGCTCCCTGATGAGTAGCACGGTCTCTCCATCCCTCTTGCATGATGCTGGAGAAGTGTCCCCCCCATCATTTCTCCCCATTTTGGTTCTTGCAATTTCTGTCATAGGCTTATGTGTTGTTCAGAGAAAGATATTTTGTTTAAAAAATGGAAGAAGGGACATACACCCCCCTAAGGTCCTGCTAAAATGCAAATTTTAGGAGTAAATAATGGCCAGTGAAGTGGCCTGGAAACTGAGGGAACCAGGTTTGATTCCCACTGCGGCTCCTATGACTCTGGGCAAGTCATTAACCTTCCATTACCCCAGGTACAAAATCCACTTTGATTGTAATCACAGAAAAGCTATATATCAAATCATATCCCCTTTCCTTTAACTGGTAAATCTCTCCAACCTCCATTCATATTCTCTCTCTTCATCTTTCTCACCTTGCTGCCTATCTCTTTCCCACCTCTCAATCTCTTAGCCAATCTACTTTATATCTTCTCCTCACTCTCCAGTCTCTCCTCTTTCATACCTCCTACTGTGTTTCCATCTCTCTCCTCTGTTCAGGAATTGGATCAGTGAGAGAAGCCCTAGTGCTTCTTTGCCTATCACCCCCCCGATTAGTGGCACACTGTGCCTTACCTCTGGGTAAACTTGTACTAGCTGCTCCCCTGCTGCTGCCTCCTGCGCTCTGCACTCCTGCCTGCAGGTATCCTGCAATAAAATAACTACAGTAATATTCCCTAGCAATAAGGAAATCAGAGGATAGCCATGGCAACAAGCTCACACCCGCCTCTCGACTCCCCGTCCGCGCTGAGTGGTCCGCTGCAGCCATCTGATAGCTGGAGCAGCCAATCTGTGATGAGAAGCTATTCCTGGAAGCCTCACTCGCCCAGCTTCCCCTCCTCCTGAGGGAGGGAGAAGTTGTGTGGTTGCAAGCTACAATTAGAAACGGTAAGAGACTCTAATGAAAGCCGGACGTGGGCAGAGGCTGGCCACGCAGCTGGGATCCATTCGCTAGCAAACGTTATGCCGAGAAAAGCCCTTCTTTTCTGCTCAGCCCCGAACGTTACACTGGGGTAAGATTCCATCAGAACTGTGGACGTCATGACCGTCAGCGCCGCTGGCGTCACTCGAAGAGCGTCGCATTGCAGACTGGGAGTTGTAGTCGCTGGGGCGAGGTACGCGGAGAACATGGCGGAAGCTGCGTGCGGTGAAGTGCCGGCAGCGGAGGGCGCCCCGGCTCCGGTTTCCTTCAGTTTCAGTCGGACAGCGGTGCGGAAGAAACTGCCAGCTGCGGAGGAGAGGAAGAAGGATGATAAGGATTACCTACATGGCGTGGAGGGTAAAGAGCTACAGAGGTGAGAGTGGGGAGGAGATAAGAGCCAGTGCCTGAGCTAGGAGAAGGGGGGACGTGGTAAGGGAGGGGAAAGAGGTGAGGAGAATGGTGACAGAGCTGCCAAGTTACCCAGTTCCGGGAAGGGGGGCGCAAATTTTTGGCCACTTTTAAACTTCCAAATAAGTGTCATCAGTGTTCCAATTCCCATAATGCATCTGGATGAATCTGGGAGAAATCCAGGACTGGCCTAGAATCTCCCTCCTGGACCTGAACAACTTTGGAAGCTCTGTGGTGGGATGAGAGGGCGACCCCCAAGTAGGATTGACACCTGACGAGGGTGCAGACTAATCCAGTCCTAGTTTTACTTTATTGCATGCATGGCAGTTAGGCTAAGGGTAATGGTAGGAGTACCAGTTTTGAACAGCCATACGGACCCCGGACATGTACTGGGAAATCCGGACGTCTGGTAATCTAAGAAGCCAAGCCAGTTCTTGGACATTTGGAGGATGTTCTTAGGCAATGTGACCTCATCTCTGAGGAGTTTTAATTTGTTGAGGGGGGGGGGGGGCTTTTTTGTGATCAGATCCAACCAACTGACTAGTGTAATCAATTTCAGGAGGATTAGGAGTTGCAGATTATTAGAGAGTAAAGAAAGAGAGAAACTGTACATAGTTGGGCTGCCACTGTTCACATGTTCAAGAGTGTGCCTCTTCCTTTTGCAAGAAGATGTAAAGTTTGGAGTTAAAACCTTGGTGTGGTCTGTTTTTCTTTTTTTTTTTTTTTTCTCCCATGAAAATTTATTAATTTTTTCAATAAGTTGAACAATAACAACAAAAAGAAATTAAAATATACAGAGGCATATTGCAATTACAGTAATATTCAACAATTCAAGAAGAAAAATTCAAGGGGAAGTATGAGTTGGGCATATTCATACATTAGAAGTTTGCAAATATGTAGACAAAAGGGACCAACAAGTATTCATATATCTAAGCTGACCTCTACGTTCAGATAATGCTATTTCGAATTTATGATGTTGCAAGACTAGATTCCACCAGTGCTGGACATGAAGTGATTTGGAGGATTTCCAATTGGAAAGAATCAATTTCTGTGCAATGATCAATAATATATCAAAAAGTTTCCTAGTTGAGTCTATTAAACTAATGTGTGGAGATTGCGATTTAAACATTACTATAGAGCAGTGGTTCTCAACCCTGTCCTGGAGGACCACTAGGCTAATCGGGTTTTCAGGCTAGCTCTAATGAATATGCATGAGAGAGATTTACATATAATGGAGGTGACAGGCTTGCAAATCTGTTCCATGCATATTCATTATGGCTATCCTGAAAACCTGATTGGCCTGGTGGTCCTCCAGGACAGGATTGGGAGCCACTGCTATAGAGAATGATAAATTGCAATCTATATGAAATATTTTCTTCATTATAGTCCAGACATCTAACCAGAATGATTGTACAAACGAACAATCAAATATCATATGAATTAGTGAACCTCGATGTGTTTCACAGTTCCAGCAAATGTTAGAGGGTAGAAGGCCAGCAATGTTAAGTTTATGAGGGGTCCATAGTGCTTTGTGATATAGGAAATACATAGATTGTAGTGTATTTGCTGATGATAGAGCATATAATGATTTAGACCAAAGGAGAGCCCATCCTTTATCATCCAACCGATGCTCCCAATCTCTTTCCCAGATATCCTTAAGAGCAGTATTAGATAAAGTGTTCCAGGTTACGGCAATTTTATATAGTTGAGAAGCGACATGTCCTGTTGTCAAGAATGTCGTAGTTTCAAGTTTAATAAAATTTTGATTTGATCGCAAAATCTTACTTCAATGCGATTTACAAAAACTTTTTTTTTTTTAAATTCTTTATTTAAATTTTTTAAATAAACAACAATTGTGCTTAACAGGCAACATACAATATTAGTACATCCAATATTTCTATTAATGAACAAAATAAGTCAAAAAGGTAATACAAAAATAAATCCATTTTCCTATTGGATCAATATAATATAACAAAAAAGAAAAAACCCATACTTATTTTAAACATAGTCCTCAATAATAAAGGAGGGAGGAGACAAAGAAAGAAATTCTTCCAGGAAAGATCACATATTGCAAATTAAAAGGAAATTAAGTGAAAACCGATGGCGAAAATAATAGACTTGAGTTATACCGAAAATCACTATGGTGCAAATGAAACTCCTTTTCCTTCTAAAAAGAAACGTAATTGATGTGAATCATAAAAAATATATCTATTGTTTTGAAATACAACAAAACATTTACAAGGAAATCTTAACTGAAAAGAGGCTCCTAATGATACAACTTTTTCCCGGTATGCAAGGAATTCTTTCCTTCTGGTCTGAGTCCATTTTGAAACATCCGGATATATATATATATTCTTTCTCCCAAAAAAGAAACTTGTTTTAAACCATAATACAATCTCAAAATCATTTCTTTATCCTGATGGAATACAAGGGATACTATCAATGTAGCTCGTCCGGACAATTCAATATTCGATGATTCCAAAAGAGTTGATAAGTCTTGTTCGGTAGTTGTCTCAGTCTCTTTTATTGTCCTTTTTAGATAATAAATCTTCTGCAAAGGTGGTATATTCACTTCCGTAATTTTTAATATAGAAACCAAGAAATCCTTAAAAAATTCCCTAGGAGTTTTAAATTTAGACATAGGAAAATTTAAAATCCTCAAATTTAAACTCCTATTTTGATTTTCCAAATTTTCAATTTTACGAAGAAAAAAAACTTTATCCTTTGCATGCTGGTTATTTAAAGATTTAATCTCAGTTATAGATTTTTCAATATCTCTCATTTGTTTCATTTGGTCATGACAAACAGTTTCCAATTTATTAACTTTAGTAGAAACTTCAGCCATTAAGGAAATAAATCCAGTACATACTGTTTGAAGGTTTTCAATTGCTCCCCACAGTGAGTCCAGTGTAACCACTGCCGGTTTCACAAGCGGCTTGAGTTGAGGTAACCCGGGTTCCCGTTCTCCTTCCCGGGTTTCACCTCCCCCACACTCACCACCGCTTGCCTGCAGTGCTCCTCCTCCTTCTGTTCTTCTCTCCGGGGTAACCTGCAACGGCATTTCCTCCTGAGTCGGCTGCTGCCGAGATCTCTCCACAGGAAGGCCAAGATCCGTTGCCCCACTCGGAGGAGGAGGGTCAGGTCCCAGAGGGTTCAGCGATGCATCGCCGTCCAAGCTGAGCTGCTCCTGGAGCTCAGCTGCGGATCCGCCCAACGCCATCGGGACTGCAAACGATGTAATCGCAGATTGACGAGGAGTCGAAGTCGCGGCCAGAGGTAGAGGGATATCCCTCTGCCGTCCCCTCCTCTTAGGCATTGAAGACAATTTTAGAAAGAGAAAACGCTACCAAAGGTAAATTGTTGCTTCTAGAGCGGGAGCTTAGACTCACACGTCCACTCTAATCGCCATCTTGTCTCCTACAAAAACTATTAAAATTAGGGTAACATAATAAGAATAACACATTACTCAGACAATTGAATTTACACAATTATATACCAGCCAGACACAAGGAAAAAATAAAATGGCTTAAATACAATTTATAAAGTAAATCAAACAGAGCAGGATATTGAAACAGAAGGATGGGTAAAAGATTACCTGCTCAATTTTACTTATGGCTCTTTCTATTACTTTAAAAAAAAAAAAAGTCATGGGGGTATAAAAAATGCATGTAACTTAGTTAAAAGCTTCCTTAAAAAGCCAACTTTTTAGGAGGTTTTTAAATTTACCAAGCAATTTTTCATCCATTATATTAGCTGGGAGGGAATTCCAGATTTGAGGGGCTGTGACAGAAAAGATAGTGTCTCTCCTAGAGTAGATAACTCTTAGTGAAGGGATTAGGAGGAGTGATTTCTCTTCTGATCTTAGCTATATTAGGAAGAGTAGGGAGATGAGAACTAGCATCATCAAGAATGGACAGATTAGATATACAATGGAGAAGTTGCATCCATTTCAAATATGAGGAATCTCTCAGTCCCGCAGCCATTTTGAGGGGTGCCATTTCTGCTTGCTTGCGGTGTGACAGCGCTTGGAGAGAGAGTAATATTGAGTAAACTACATAGTTGTTTTCCCCTGAAGTAGCCTTGATAGGGCTTTCTGTCGGGAAGAGGAATAAGCATTCTGGAATATTAGATGAAGAAACTACTTCTGCTTTGAGAGGAGAGTTTTTCAAGATAAGTTTACCAAAGCCTATAAATATATTTGTACGGAGTTTTTTTTCAGACCAGTGATGATACGGGGGGCTTAGGGTACTGTGTAGGCCCGGCTGCCTGTGTATGAGGTCTGTTTTTCTCCGTTATTTTTTTTTGTACTTATTACTTTTCTGGGTTTTTTTTTTACTTTGATTTGGTATAAATATGGGTTTTCTGCCAAACTAAATATACAGAACGTTTTTTTATTTTTTTGATATATACAACTGTACCCTTGTATTTATTGATTATTATGTTGACCCACTGGTGCTGTCCAAGGGAATCTTTTAGACCATCTTTGTGGCTGAGGCAGATAGCTCACAAAGGGATGAACCTAAGGAGTCATCTCTTTGGGAGTGATCAAGGATTTAGGACTTGTTAGTGGGGGTTACTGTGATGTTGGATGAATTTTGTATAATATTTCTGGTATTTGTTGCTGTTTATTATAATGAAATTGAGAGAGCATGCTATTTAGCTATGTATTTATTAAGTTACGTTATCTTGCTTTTTATATTCCGGCTATACCTATTCAATTCATAGATGGATAACATAAAAAAGAAGCCAGATTGATTTATCTAGGAATTACAATCCAAAACCAAATAACATACCACAAACTTATCAATCAGTTAGCAGGTGAACCAATATTCCAAAACAAAAGCTTTAAAATGTTTCCTGAGTCTGAAATAGTGTGTACAATGATCTTATGCAAAAAGGTAATTCGTTCCATAATTTTCTAACTGATATTGCATATACATTATAGAGAAAGTTGTCAAGTCAGTTTAAGGCTCTTAAATATTGGAATTTCAGCTGTAGGAGATTTCATACAAAATATCAAACCGTGTAGTTTTGAAACAATATAGCAAGATCTAACACGTAGGCTGGTGTACACCTTTCCAGGATTTTGAAGACAGTAATTCCCAACTTAAATTGAAACCTAGTTACCACAGGCAGTCAGTGAAGTTTAATGAAAAATGACTGAAGTTAATCAAATTTTTTATGCCAAAAATGAATCTAATTGCAGAGTTCTGTACCAATTATAAATGATTAATAAGAGATTTAGAACAAATGGCTAAGATGAGGTTACAGTATTAGGGGTTGCTTAAATATTCTATGATGGATTAATATACACAACACTTAGGGTCCCCCTTGTGGGAAATAAGATGTAAATAAGCCTATGAATAGAACTGGAGGATTGGAGAGAAGGGTGGAGGTATCTGAGAAGACGAGGCCATACTTAGCGTATTGAGCTCAACACTCAGAGGAAGAAGGGTGCATCTGGGTTTATGGTACTGCTTCACTCACCATTTGATATTGTTCACTTTTGCTGACCTCCTTTTACTTCAATTTCTAGTGTTAACCCTGTTGAGGCACCCAAAGAACTTGTAATTCCCTTAATCCAAAAGAATCGATGGTATACGCCTCAATCTACTCCCTGTTCTGATAAGGAGAAGGGGGAGAAGCAGCAAAGACCAGAGGATGGTGTATTTTCTCAGGCAGTTCAAGAGTTAATAGAAGGTAAGGGCATGCTGGGAAGGTCTGTAACTTCTGTTTACAATTCAGATTTAGATGACTTGGTTAGGCTTGTGATTTGAGAAGCTTATAGGTTTGGGTTAGGTTATCTTGGTTATGTTTTTTGAATGTTGTGTTTGGGGTTAAGTTGATAACAATGATTTTAATGTGGTGGATTAGGATAGTTGGACTGGGTTGTACTAAATTGTGAAGTGTTGGTTGTGTGTAAGATGTATGCCGTAAGTTTATGATGGGGTGATGCTACTAATGACTCTTAATCTCCCTATCACCTGAGTCAGATGTTGGGAACTTGCAGTTTATTAGACTGGTACCTTAGGATAGCTGTAGTGGGTTGGATTGGGTTAAGTTGATGATGGGTTGATAATAGTGTATATTTGTCTGGGAGTGAATTCAGTTAGGTTGGTGACTTTCAGTGACCATAAGATGTGAGTTAAGATGATGAATTCTTTGTTTCTCTAAGGCTAACTTTTTTTGACCTGCTGTGTTTAGACTCAAAGAGATCCTTGGAGGATTGGGATGATGGTCCTAAGAATGACCCAAACATGGCAATCCCTCTTCTGATGCAAAATCATGTTCCAAATGGCTATGAGGATGGAGATAAGGTGAATGTGAGCCTGCGACCAGAATCGGTAAGATAACTTCTAACATGACCACATCCACATACATCTTGGATGAAGTGATATTATTGCAGGCTTGGCCATGTGAATAGTGAAAGGGAGCAGGTGAATACGCTGAATTGGCTAAGAGTCATATAAATCTGTTGCAAAAACGTAGGATTCTGTATTGTAGCTATTGCTTCCCAGTATTCATGAAGGGTGTCACTCAAAACTCTGAACTCCTCCCCTTCTGCAGTGGAGAACAGCTCCCTCTTCAGTTTTTCCTTCTGCAAGTAAACTCAGAAGGTATGTTCTGATCTGCTGTGCTTTCTTTTTCTTATTTTGGGGTATTTTTGCCATCAGTTTTCTGTTTTCCTGTATGGCTTTGGTTCTTGGAAGTCCCTTCCTCGGGCTGATTCTGCCAAGGAAAGGATGCAATGCTGCATGGGCGGACTGCCCCTCGCAGTACCTGTGGAGCTAGCCAGCTTTGTGTCCCTTCAGGAGCTCGT
This sequence comes from Geotrypetes seraphini, assembly GCF_902459505.1. Taxonomy (NCBI): domain Eukaryota; kingdom Metazoa; phylum Chordata; class Amphibia; order Gymnophiona; family Dermophiidae; genus Geotrypetes; species Geotrypetes seraphini. Next base: position 457,006,353 of record NC_047084.1, read on the forward strand.
GGTCCGTTATTCTAGGAGATTGCTCGCCTGCTGATTTATCAGAGGCTTGAGCGCAGGTAACAACCTTCTGGGTATCATGGAGCCAGCTGCACATTTTCTCCCACTGATGCATTGCATGGATTTTCGGGGGTGGGAATCCGTGGTTGGGGTCCGCCTGACCGGCAGCCAGAAAATCTCCAGTGGTAGACTTATTCCTCATTTTCTGAGGCAGAAATCCTTTCCCTGAAGGCAGGCTGCTGCAAGCTGACAGGCACCAGAAGTCACAGGCCTTCAAAGGGGGAACAGGCCTTCAAAGGGGGAACAGGCCTTCAAAGGGGGAACAGGCCTTCAAAGGGGGAACAGGCCTTCAAAGGGGGAACAGGCCTTCAAGGGGGGGACAGGCCTTTAAGGGGGGACAGGCCTTCAAAGGGGGGACAAGTCAGGGATGGTGGCATAGGCCTTCAGGGGGGACAGGCAGACCTTTGGGGGGGGCAGTCCTTCAGGGAGTAGGACAGGCCTTGGGGGGGTGCAGGCCTTCAAGGGGGAAACAGGCCTTTAAGGGGGGGAAAGGCTAGGGATGGTGGCATAGGCCTTTAAGGGGGGGGAAAGGCCAGGGATGGTGGCATAGGCCTTCAGGGGGGACAGGCAGGCCTTCAAGGGGGGAACAGGCCTTTAAGGGGGGGGACAGGTCAGGGAAGGTGGCATAGGCCTTCGGGGGGCAGTCCTTCAAGGGGGGGGTGCAGGCCTTTAAGGGGTGAACAGGCCTTTAAGGGGGGGCACAAGCCTTCAAAGAGGGGACAGGCCAGGGATGGTGGCATAGGCCTTCAGGGGGAACAGGCAGGCCTTCAAAGGGGGGGACAGGCCTTCAGGGATGGGGGTGCAGGCCTTCAGGGGGGGGCAGACCTTCAGGGGAGGGGGGCCCTGGTGTAGAAGTACACAGAGGGAGGGAAGGGGGGTTCAAAGAGACATGCATATTCCAGACTTGGAGGGGGGAAGAAATAATGGGTCTAAAAATAGAGGAGAGGGAAAGAGATGATGGACAATGGGATTTAGGGAGGGAAGGAACAGAAAGGGAGAGAAGTTGGACACAAGGGATGGTGTTGAGGGGGGATAGAGATACTGGATAGGAGGGTAGTTGGGAAAAGAAAGGGAGAGATGCTGGATGAAAGGGTAGTTAAGAAAAGGTGGATCTGTGGAGGGAGACAAAAAGCAGCGTTCTGCTTTTCGTCTGGGGATAGGTTCCTGAAGAAGGGCTTTTCCCGAAACCAGCGTGGTTGAACCTGCTCTCCTGGTGCATTTTTCCTGTGTTTCAGTTCTGTTATTTTTCAGATAAGTATTTGATTTTTTGTTTTGTACAGTGCAGTTTGATTTTCTGTTGCATTTTTCGGGGGGTTTGGCTGGCAGGGTTCGTTTAGGGGTCGCTCAGGTCACATTGGTTTATTCACTTGTTGATTTATTGGCTTAATTGGTGGAAATTTTCACTTTGATTTTCAGTACACTTAGGGTGCTCTATGATGGTGTGCGGGTGGGGGTTTATCACCTCTACCTTGAAGTAAAGTGTTGGAGCTGGACTCCTATCGCTGGTGGTTCACACTGAGAGCACCTTTTATTCTGATATCTTCCACACTATTGTAGGTGGTTTGTGTGGTTTATACAGCCTATGTTCCTGAGCGTCCCCTTAACGAATCTTGAAGTGACTAGGTCTGCCTTTTTTAGAAAAAAAAGAGGACATGTGACCCCCCCTAGCCCCTTCCCCACACATAAACCTCATTTCTTCTTCTCTGAGTCCTGGTCACATCTAGGGGCATGTGCGGATGCAATGCGATGACATCACACACATGTGAGCTTAGGGCCTTCCAAAACCTGGACAAACTGCCGAGTTTCGGAAATCTGTCCGTACACCCACATAGTCCTCTAAAAAGAGGACATGTTGGTTTCCCTGGATGTCTGGTAACCCTATATATATGTATTATAGTTTATAGGTTTTTTTTAATACTTTATTATTTCTATACCACCTTATATCAAGGCGGATTACAAAACCATACATAATCAAAAAACAAAGCAAACAAAAAAGGAGAAATAATTCCCAAAGTCCTAAACACAAATCGGGAACTACAACATTAGAGAGAGCCTTACCAATACGAAAAAGGAGAAATAGTTCCCAAAGTCCTAAACACAAATCGGGAACTACAACATTAGAGAGAGCCTTACCAATCAGATATTGTAGAAAAAACTAAATCACAGAAGTATCAGAAATGTAACCACCCAGCAAAGGGAGTTAATATGCCCATTGAAACAGTTAGGCTCATGTGTCCAGTGCAGTTAGTCTATATGTAGAATAATCTATTGAGAAAAAAGCATATAAAGGGATCAACCATCACAAATTATGACTATGTCAAAAGTAAAACAAAACATGGATCCAGAGAAGCCCACATCAGCTTATTGAGAGAGGCAGAAACCACCTCAGAAGTCAAGGGTCAGGTGTTTGTTGTGGTAAAGAAGCAAGAAAATCTTGAGCTGCTCCAACCTGTTCAAATATCTGAACATGGCCCTCATGATTCACTAGTAGGTTTATCTTGATAAAGTAGCGCAAATCTGACACATTTAAATAATGCCATGCACACCAGAGCAAAAGCCTTCCATTGTAGATGCACCTGATGAGAATAATCCTGGAAACATTTTTTTTATTCAAATAAATAATTGCCCTCTTCTGATTGCATGAAGAATAATCTGTTTAGGAGCAAAATTGAGAATTTTTAATGTTGCTGTATGAGGTCTGTCTGAGGCTTGATGCGGGCCTTCCAAACTATTGGCCTGTTCAATACACAGGTTAACTAATTGATCCCCCATGTTCAAATAATTAAGCAGGCACGTTTCCAAAGAACCAGGAAGATCTTTGACCAAGACCGGTTCAGAGAGTCCCACGAGTCTCAAATTGGTCCAACATGAACGATTCTCAAGGTTTTCAAGTTTTTGTTCTAAATCAGCAACTTTTTCCTTTAGGTCTACATTTCTTGTAGAAGCGTTGACATCCAGATTAGAGGTACATTGAAGTCCCGTGTTTAATTCCAAACACATATTGTCCAACCTTAGTCTCTTCAGCCCTGACATATATATAACTTGTAGTTTTCTATTCAAAGTGACTTCAACTGCTGCCATAATATCCATGGTTATCTCTGCTGACCAGGCTGAGCTGATCAACAGTTTTGGAGGGCTACGGATTTTCCTTGTCTTTTTCTTTTTGAGATATTTTAGACACCATGACCAATTGTATCTCCTCAAAAATCTCATGATTCAATACTCTCCACTTTCCACTAGATGATATGGTTGTTTTCCATGAGAAGGATTCAAAATAATTGATGATTTGCAGATTTTAGTGGGGAATCAGATGGAGCTCAGCTCTTCAGCTACTGCGTCGGTCCATGGCGACATGTGACCTCATAGCAGGCAACAGCATTTTAAAAGACGCTAACCACCACCGGCTGAATACCAGAGGAATAAATTATAATATTTCATATTCTGTGTATGTCTAACTGTGCACCCCCACCCACGCTCATCCACTTGTCAAAAATAAGCACATACTTACAGGATAGCTTATTGTCAGGTTATTGTTATTTACTGTATATGCATGTTTTCCCAGTATCTGTACTAAGGAAAAGCTGCCGTTACGGGATTTCATGGTGGGGGATTTGTTTGTTTTTTGAGTGGGGCATAGATCACGTGTGTTTGGGCCTGTCTTAACTTCTCTACCAGGGACCCATTTAATCCTAGCTATGTCACAGGTATCAGAAAAACATTGAGATCCTGTAAATGAATTGTAGAGAATGAGACCATCCCAAACCAACTGATAAAAAACTTGATGCAAGAAAGTCGAACATAGCGATAAAGGAGAAAAACACAAGAAAGACATTCTTAGTAGAGATGCTGGTACCAAAACGTGATGCAAGAAAGTCGAACATAGCAAGAAAGGAGAAAAACACAAGAAAGACATTCTTAGTAGAGATGCTGGTACCAAAACGTGATGCAAGAAAGTCGAACATAGCAAGAAAGGAGAAAAACACAAGAAAGACATTCTTAGTAGAGATGCTGGTACCACGTAAGTATGCTGTACAACATATAGAAGGAATGAAGATGCTCAAGTACCCAGAAATGTAATCAGACTAAGACAACGTAGCAAAAAGATACCTCTGGCCTGAAGAAGACTTTGATATTTTGCTTAGATATAATAAGCTCATTTGGCACACTGTATTAATAGTTAATGCTCTCTGTAATAAATTTGAGAAACTTGAGATCACACCCATCATATCCTGCCTTAAGAGTGAGGTTCAGTACTGTGATAGCATGCACAAAACTAACTCATTTGGAGATACTGCCCCAAATGGATTTTGCAGGTTATTTTTGGCTGGTAAGAAGGGAATAATGGCATCATAACACACTTTTCAAGTGCTGCATCTCAGAAACCCCCAACGCAATAAAGCAGGAGCTACTGGAGTTCATTAAATTGCATTCCATCCCTTCTTCAAACACCAGATAAGGGAGCATCCTTGGACATATCACATGACAAGGAGATGATATAGAAGATACTGGAACCTTACTCCAGACTGGTGAGGAGAATTGGTATTAAAAGGAAATTTGACATAACTTGGTCATTTCTATGATGAAACTTATCTACAATGCTCAGAAATTAGATCATGTATCTCTGTTATTATTTCATCAACTTTGTTCATCAGTTTCCTACTGGTTACAGTTGAAAATCTTGTTTTCTATAGAGGCATCTCATTTACCTGTCCACTTCTCTTGTTCCTTATCAACCATCCTGTTCAATTTGTTCTACTAACGCTAATTTACTTATTTCCTTACCACTATACTTCATTTTAGCTGTAGCGCCATCAGTTTGGAATTCCGGCCAAATAATCCTTTGCTTGGAGTCCTCTTTTTGAAAGTTTAACATATCTATAAAACCATGGCTCTTTAGTCAAGCCGCTCCTGATTTTTGATCCTGTACAAACTGTGGTAGTCGGCCCTCTCATCCTTGTATCTTCAGCTTTAGGCAATTTGTAGTGGAGTTACTGTTGTGCTATTCATTACACAAACTGTCTGTGTTCTTCTTTGTCTTTTAGTCTTGTGTGTTGGCTAAAATTGTTTAAATGGGTTGTTCTAAACCACCATGAAGAGTCTTTGCAAATGGCGGTATAACAAATGATGATAGATAAACAAATATAAGCTCCCATGTCAGTTTGCTCACTTTTACCTCAAAATTTTCAGGATGATATGCTAATTATCTGCTTAGTGCTTTTCATTATAACTTTTTGGGAAGCCTTCACTGGCAAGGAGGTCAGGATGTAGTCATTTCTAATACGAACAATGATCAGTCCTATAACTACAGTCATTAATTAGATATATTTCAACATGCCCCCCTACTAATCCAGATCTTCTCCATTGTTTCTATACACCCAATCCTGGAACCCTCAATGATGGATTCTTCATATGATACCATGGTGTCTCTCTGCTCTCCTGGCTTGCCTGTCAAGGGTATGAACTGTGTTCGTTATTTAATGTCATGAACAGTATATTCCAAGGCCCAAAAAACTCATTTCTAGCATCAGTTAATATCTCTTCAATCCAACCTGGTAGAGCTGGGTCTTCCACTATTACAGGATCAGGAAGTTCATTTTTTTCCTGTTGGCAGCAATGTCACAACATGTTGCCAAGAGAGACTTAGCTATTAATTTCCCATGTATCCTGTTATTGCATGTAAAGGAGAACACTCAGAGTTGTATATAATGCATAATTTATCATAAAACAGAGGAAAAAGACCTCAAAATACCCCAGGAATACAATCAATAGATTGAAAACAATTTGGGGTTAAGGTATCATCACTGGTCAAAACCTCTGTTGAATTTTATATGATTTGATTCATTTAAATGTTATTTAATTCAAATACTATGTGTGTAATTAAATCAATTTTGTGATTAAGTATCTATTTCTCTCATGCTTGGATGAGCAATCAAAAACTGGCAACCATGGATTCAAAACCACAACATCTGGCTTCATGTAAACTGTCGTCAAGCACTTATCTTTTGTGACCCGACGGAGGCCCAATCCGTTTCGCACCAACGGGCTTCTTCAAGGGAAGTGATAAAGCTGGTTAGTTAGCCAGTGTGAATTAAATGTTGCCCAAAAATCTTTAAAAGAAAGAGAGAGAAAAAGCCATTGCATTATATCTATATTTTACTAAATAAACTAAACTAAACCTTAAGTTTATATACCGCATCATCTCCACGGAAGTAGAGCTCGGCACGGTTTACAAGAACTTAAAAATGAGAAAGGGTAGGAAAAGGTTTACATAAGTTTATAAATCGAGTGGAAAAGTAAGGGAAAAGAAATTACATGTTAGAGAAGAGCCAGGTTTTTAGTTGCTTGCGGAATAAATCAAGACTCTTATTTAAATAGTTAGATGCTTCAAATTATCATCAAGAAACAAAAGAATTGAACACTACTCGCCTGTTATGGAGCTGCCTTCACTACATTGTGGTGGTTTTTAATCCATGGTTGCCAGTTTTTGATTGCTCATCCAAGCATGAGAGAAATAGATACTTAATCACAGAATTGATTGAATTACACACATAGTATTTGAATTAAATAACATTTAAATGAATCAAATCACATAAAATTCAACAGAGGTTATGACCAGTGATGATACCTTAACTCCAAGTTGGTTTCAATCTATTGATTGTACTCCTGGGGTATTTTGAGGTCTTTTTCTCTGTTTTATGATAAATTATACATTATATACAACTCTGAGTGTTCTACTTTACATGTCAATCTAAGGATTTCTAGGATTTGAACACTCATTAGAATCTACATTTACCGCATTCAGTTTGCACCATGTATCCTGTTACCCATAGTAGGCCCAACAAGCATGCTGTAAGGTCCAACTCTACTTGCACTTGGCACCTCTCCCAGATTGTTGGTACTTCTTGCCAATACTTTCTCGTCTAAGTCCACATCCACCAAATGTGGTAGAAACTCCCCTCTCCAATATACATTTTCTAGAGTTTACTTGGGGTTAAATACCATCTGTAGAACACTTTGGAGTCCTTTTACTAAGCTGCGCCAAGCGGTTTTAGCGCGCACTACATTGCCGCGTGCGCTACATGCTAACGCCTCCATAGAGCTGGCGTTAGTATTTTTTGTGTAGCGCCGGGGTTAGCGCGCGCTAAAAATGCTAGCGCAGCTTAGTAAAAGGAGCCCTTTGTAACTATTTTATGCAAGTAAAATGGCAATTCTGCCATTGCCTGCCCTTTAAAAGATTATTTTTCAGTCATCTTCACTGATCTCTGCACTAGTATCCCTTTCTGAAGTAAAGAGCTGCATGGAAATGGGGATTGCGTAGATCGCATGGAACCCACAGGATTTGCGCAGGCATGGAAGAAGTTTAAATGGTCAATATTCTCAATGGAGAAAGGTAAATAGTGGGGTTCCACCAAAAACCCTTGCTGTATTCCATTATTCATTAAACAATTTTATTTTATTTGCTTTTTTAACTATAGATGCGCTAAAACAGCTAGATTTAGCAGCACAAGCCTGGCACTGATTGCAGCAGCAGAAGTTAAATGGCAAAAGATAACTTTTTTTCCCCACTGAAAATCTGGAAAGCAATAATCGAAACGGAAATACATCTAAAAACTAGCCTAAATCGGCACATGGACGATCAGTAAGACAAGTCGTCCAAGTGCCGATAATCGAACCGGGTTTTAGACATATTTAAAAACGACTTAGGTCTTGTCAGTGCTGCTGTAGGCCCAGAGCTAAAAGGAGGAGTTTTGAGGGCGGGACATGGGCCAACCTAGACTTAGTCGTATTGTAAGTATAACCAAAGGTTTAACGAGACTGCCTAGACGGAACTTATATGTAGTGACTAAGGCCATCTAAAAACAGGTCTAAGTGGCAAAAAGATATCCAAAGTGACCAGATAACCACTGCAGACGCAAAGTACAGACCCCCACACACTCCCCCAGTGATCACTGACCCCCCCTCCTACTGCCAAAAAAATCAGAATAAAAACATACACATCTGCCTCCAGAACATCAGAACCTGGCATAGGAAAGCCTACTAGAGCTGCTCAGAGTGGCTTAAGTCATCTGGGGGGTGGGCTAGTGAGCCATAGAGAGGAGGACCCAGGCCCATAAGCCACTCTAATCACTGCATTCATGGTGAAACATGTGCACCCCCCAAAACTCCCTAAAACCCTTTTGTACTATCATATAGGTGGCACCTGCAGCCATAAGGGCTATTGGGGTGGTAGACAGGTGAGTTTTGGGGGGGCTCACCATGACCTATAAGGGAGTTGTGGTGAGATGTTTTATGTGGCACCGTTTTTGTGAAGTTCACAGCAGTGCCCTGTAAAATGCTCCACTACTGTGTTGCCATGTCTGGGTGTCCAGTCCATCACTTTGCTGACCCCTCCCATGTCCAAAAGGTCTTGTTCTAAGCGTTTTTGACTTGGATGAATTTTTGGACTAGAATGAGGTATAAAGATAGATGATTTAGCAATCTGGACGACCAAACTCCTGGATGAGTAATTAGACTTTCGAAAAACCAAAATATTTTGGATGTATGTTTCGGGAATGGACTTTTGACACTGCCAATTTTGGGTGACTAGCAACTTAGGCCCAAAACGGACTTAGACGTTTCTTTTGATTATACCCCTCCACATGTCATAGTTATTGAATTAACTGGGTTAATTGAACAGAAGTATTAAATCTTAAATCCCAATGAAAGTGTGGGAATTAAACTAAGGGGATTTTTAAGCCAGTGAAGCAACTTCTCTTTCAAGCACGACCACATTTGCTCTAGTGGTGTGCGGGAATCTGAGGCTTTTTCCTCTTGTATCTAAACAGTCCGAGTAAGCATAGCCTATAGTTAAAAAGCAAATAAAATAAAATTGTTTAATGAATAGTGGAATACAGCAAGGGTTATTGGAGGAATAGATTGAAGATTTTTCTTTGCACAGTGACTTTCTTTACTGAGTTATTGTTATAAATAGTGGGTTTCCCCAGGGGTCTGTGCTGGGACCGCTGCTTTTTTACATATTTATCAATGATCTAGAGATGGGAATAACTAGTGAAATAATTAAATTTGCTGATGACACAAAGTTTTCAAAGTTGTTAAATCGCAAGAAAATAGTGAAACATTGCAAAAGGACCTTGTGAAACTGGAAGACTGGGCGTCAAAATGGCAGATGTTTAATGTGAGCAAGTGCAAAGTAATGCATGAAGGAAATAGGAACTAGGTGTCATTGTTGAGGATACGTTAAAACCCTCAGCTCAATGTGCAGCGTCTGCTAAGAAAGCAAATGGAATGTTAGGAATTATCAGGAAAGGAATGGAAAACAAAGATGAAAATGTTATAATGCCCTTGTATCGTTCTATGGTACGTTAGATAGATTGTGAGCCCACCGGGACAGATAGGGAAAATGCTTGAGTACCTGATTGTAAAACCGCTTAGAAAACTTTGATAGGCGGTATATAAAATCCTAATAAACTTAATAATAATAAACTATGGTACCGCCGCACCTCGAATACTATGTGCAGTTCTGGTCGCCATATCTCAAAAAAGATATAGTGGAATTAGAAAAGGTACAGAGAAGGGTGACAAAAATGATAATCGGAATGGGGAAAGGCTAAAGCGGCTAGGGCTCTTCAGCTTGAAGAAGAGAGGGCTCAGTGGTTATATTATAGAGGTCTATAAAACAATGAGTGGAGTGGAAAGGGTAGATGTGACTTGCTTGCTCACTCCTTCCAAAAATACTAGGACTAGGGGACAAGTGATGAAGCTACTAAGTAGTAGATTTAAAACCCTGTTGAAAGCTGACCTGCTATTGTTTGTTCATGTTTTCCTGGAATTTTGTGATACAGTGCGGGGAGGATGAATTCAAGAACATGTTAAAAAAGCATCTGACTATGAATGCCTTCCTATGTTACTCGTTTTACTATTGTTTGTAAATGGAGCCTAAGTTGATTTGTATGTAATTTGTAAACCGCAGAGTCAATATGCGGTATATAAATTTTTCTTCATACAATGTGTAATTAAACTCTGGAATTCATTGTCAGAGAATGTGGTGAAATAAGTTAGCGCAGAGGGGTTTAAAAAAGGTTTGGCTAATTTCCTAAAAGAGAAGTCCATAGGCCATTATTGAGATGGCTTGGGGTAATCCACTGCTTATTCCTAGGATAAGTAGCAAAGAATCTGTTTTGCTACTTGGGATCTAGCTAAATACTTAGGACCTGGGTTGGCCACTGTTAGAAACAGGATACTGGGCTTGATGGACCTTTGGTCTATCTCTGGTGGTCCAGAGGTGTAGCAGGCAGGAGCAAGCTTTCCGCGCTACTGCCTCACTGTAACCCAGTTGCTTGCTACTGTGAGTTCTGGCTTCAGCCGCTGAGCAATACCGAGCAGCAGCAAGCTTTGGCACCGCAACTGGTGCTTGGTGCTAAACAGCTTTCTGAATAGCTCCCATGAATTCTCTGGACCACCAGGAATTCCAGCAGCAGATGAAGTTCAATAGACAGGACAGGGAGGGGGGGTTCAGGGTGTAGAGCCTGACGCCCCGGTGAAGGCCTGCAGTAAGTCTGTGAGGGGATTGGGTGGGCGCTGGGCTGAATATAAACCGGGATCCCCATTTTTGGGCCAATGTTTTGGCCCAAAAATCCCAGTTTATATTCGAGTATATACGGTAATTGGATTTTAGTGGGTGCAGGTGGGAATGGATTACATTCCATTGGGGATGGGTGAAATTTCTGTCCCCGTGCAAAAACTCTGTTCTGAAGGCCTTGTAAAATTAATTTGACACCATCATCCTAAGCCCGTTACAGAAACGTGTAATCTCTCCCTTTGAATTCTGCTGCATCTTCCACACTTTCTCAAAAAAAGGTGGGGGGGGGAGTTTCTCTTTCACTATTCCCACCAGCTTTCCCTTCTTCAGAGAGTATACCTGGAAAGCCTGAATGAAATCCCTTTCAGCTATATGAAATTTCTTCTGCTATTTATGTAAGCAAAGGAGATTGCCCTCCCCTCAAATTTGGTTAAAATTAACTGATCATAACTGTTCCTGGCTCCGATAAGTTCCTATATCTAATCCCGGGAGAGAAATTCCTGGTTATACCAAATTAGCACTAACAACTATGATTTCCTCATTACTGTTCCCCTTTTTCATACCTTCACTCAAACTGACAGCAAATGCTTGGTAAGGAGTGATTACATGACATTAGTGATTTCTATTCCGCCATTACCTTGCAGTTCAAGGCGGATTACATAAGGAGTTAACTGGTCATTTAGGAATACATAAGGAGTTATCTGAACATTTTTGGTGGCAATACAGAATAGAGGGTTGCAATTGGGGATTGAGATGATTCATGCTGTGTTAGTTTGTTTTTAAGGATTTCTTGAATAGTAGGGTTTTTATTTCTTTTCTGAAGGTTTTGTAATCTGAGGTCGTGATTAGTAAATTGGAGAGTTGGTAGTCTAGTTTTGCTGCTTGAGTGGCCATCGTACATTTTTTTTTTCGTTTGACGTTTCTGATTGGAGGTTGCGTGAATGGTGTGTGGGTTCTCCTATGTCTGGTTGTGGTTGTTTGGATTAGTCAGTTGTTTAAGTAGGCTGGGCTGTCTCTGTTTATGGTTTTAAATAGCAGACAGTAAAATTTGAAACGTATTCTTGCTTGTATTGGGAGCCAGTGTGAATCGAGGTAAGCCACTGTGATGTGGTCGTGTTTCCTCAGTGAGTAGATAAGGTTCAGCGCTGTGTTTTGTACTGTTTGTAGTTGTTTTATCATGGTTGCGGGGCAGGGGAGATAGAGGATGTTGCAGTAGTCTAGAAGACCTAGGACTAGGGACTAGACCACGTCAAATTCCTAATCCAGAGCTTTCTGAACTCCTGACTCACATGGGATTGTGAAGCCTGTTATTGGGGGTCGCAACCTGGGTAGGCATTGACCCATGCCATTGAAACTAAACTAAACCTTAGGTTTGTATACCGCGCGATCTTCACAAGCATAGAGCTCGGCACGATTTACAGTTTACCAGTTAGCCCCAGACAGGCATGTAAATTGCTTTGAATACTGAACACTTTATGAAACTCTCTACCTCAGGAGTGAGCCCTCTTTTGCAAGATTCAAATCCCAGTCAAAAGCATATTATTTTTCTCTAGCTTTCAAGGACTAGCTTTTTGTTACCTTTTTGGAGGCATAAATTTCTCCCTACCAGAGTTATTTTTCCCTTACTCCTACTTGTTTATTTTCTTTGTTAATATTGTAACCTTTCCTTCCCTTTTTTGTTTCTGTAAGTCCTATATTGTTTTTTGTTATGTCCTCAGTGTTCATGAGTAACCCTTTCCCCTTTTTTTCTATTTTGTAAACCGCTTAGGTGTTTGTTTATACAGTATTTTTTTCATATTAAATAAACTGAACTGCCAGTCCTATATTTGTCTCTTTATCTCAGCTCAGTTTCTCATGCCTTCCTTTCAGGCTACAGAAGCAGATTATGAGGCAATTCCAGTGGAGGCCTTTGGAATGGCAATGTTGAGAGGGATGGGCTGGAAGGAGGGGGAAGGCATTGGACGCACCTTTAAGCAGTGAGTACAAGAAACTGGTGATAGTGAGATTCAGAGGGCAGAGCCATGCTCTGGAGGTTGGGAGGGGGAGAGATACAGGAGAAATTTGCATTTGAATTTTGTCTTTCTGCCCGTAAAAGGTTGTAAACTTTAAAAAAATCACCACCATCTTTTGTCTTACCAGGCGGCTTTATGGGGCAAGGATTTGGATCGTTTGATCATGTCCTCCAGTTCTTACTTGGAATTTAGGAGGCATTTAAAAACATACTTATTTGTCAAATATTTGGGTAACTAATTTTTCCATCTAATTGTACGTTTTTCTTTTTGTAAACCGCATAGAACTTTACGGTCCTGCGGTATATAAGCTGATTGTTATGTTATGAATGTTTTTCCATGCTGCCTATGTTTATATTTCTGATACTGTATCATGTTGATTCTGTGACTAGGATTCAATTTTTCATCTCCTAGTTTACCTCATTGATTGTATTTATGCTTATAGTTGGTCAGTTTACCATTGTTATGTTAACAAAATTGTAAGTTGTGTGTTAAATTGTTCCTGCTGAATACTGCTTTGGGTGAATCTCTTCATAAAAGTAGTTCATAAATCCCAATAAATAAGTAATTGAGGTAGACTATGTGTGTAATTAAGAACTTGCTTCTGGTTAAGGCCCCCGGCCTCTAAAGCTATACAAATTTTACAAATGTTTTCAGAACTATTTAGCACCTATGTTAACTAGAGTGTTTAACTGGCTGGATAGGAAAACAGAATTACAGTGCTCCCCCACGAATTCGTGGTCCGCGGTCCCGGTCATTTGTGGTATTTTCCAACCGCGAAGGGGGAGAGCAGCCGGAGAGGGCAGCCGGAGTGCCGGTGAGTGAAGGCAATCACTCGCGATATGCTCCGACTGCCTCTTCCTGTACTAAAGTCGGGCCTCGCCAATCAGGAGCTGGCCCAATTTTTGAATGGCTGTCTAGTTGGGGTGGGGAATGGGGAAAGAATGTTAGAAATTTATTTTGAAAGAGGTTTTGGGACATAATGTTCCTGGTGAGGATAGGAGATGGGTTTTAGGGGGTAGGAGGACACAGGGTGTAACTCTACAGATGGGGTTTATTGTATTGCATGTGAGTGAGGAATGGGATTGGTGTGTGCATGATTTATAATGTGACCAAAGAGGCAAGTATGTGTCTCAGTTAATGTGCGGGGGCTTAATTCACCCCAGAAGCAACAATTGCTTTTTAATGAGGCTGATCACTTACATTTATCTATAGACTTTACACAAGAGACACATTTATTACCCAGAAGTTGTTGCAGAGATTAAAAGATCTTGAGCTGGGTGGTACTACCTTTAAATGGCTAAATTCATACTTGATAGATCGCAGTTTACAAGTAAGAAATGGGACTAAGATTTCGAGTAATTTTCAGGTGAGAAGTGGAGTTCTTCAAGGTTCAGCACTTTCAGCACTTCTATTTAATATCTATATGGCTACCATCGGCCAGTTGTTCCAATCTTTAGGAGTCGAATACCACTTATAAGTATATATGGGGAGATGAGTTGGAAAAATTTTTGAGTAGTTATATGAGTGAAATTACTGGATGGATAGAGAAACAGGGTTTAAGATTGAATGTAGACAAGACGGAGGTAATGCTTGTGGGAAAACCAGACCATGATAATTGGCCAAAAACACTAAAAGCATTAGATGAGGTATTACTGGTGAAGGAGTCCATGACAGTCCTGGGAGTAAAATTGGATCCAGGGCTTACTATGAACTATCAAGTTGCAAAAACAGTGCAAATATGTTTTGCTCAGATGCATCTACTGTACCGTGTGAAACCCATGCTGTCATCACCTGACTTCCGTGCTGTTGTGCAGTCAATGGTCTTGTCATGGCTGGACTACTGCAATGTCCTGTACCTGGGAATAACTAAGGCTAGGTGTAGGGCATTGCAGGTGGTCCAGAATTCCGCGGCCAGATTGATAACTGGAACATCAAAATATGAGCATGTTACTCCATATCTTCGAGAACTGCATTGGCTGCCAGTTGTTTCGAATTCAGTACAAAGCAATCATGTTATGTCATCAATTTTTATATGGTACGATGCCTCAAATTTTTAAGAACATGATGTCTCGTTACCAACCACAAAGATCCTTATGTTCTGTAGGTGCGGCATTGTTGAAAACAAAGGCCAACCCTAAACATGTAGATACGAATGCCATGACTTGTTGGCCAGATTAGACAATGTGGAGAGAGGAATTCCTGTAGGAAAATGTTGAAGACCCAACTATTCGTTGAAGCATTTTTCTGAGCAAATGACTTTGTTAGACTGAATATAATATATAATAATAACAGTTTATATACCACAGGACCGTGAAGTTCTATGTGGTTTACAAAGATTAAAAGATGGTACAAATTGATTGAACTTAACAGAGAACCGTTATTGAAGAGAAAGAGTTGTACGGGTCAGTTGTCTAGATACTTCAGGAACAGATATGTTTTTAGGCATTTCCTGAATTCCTCATAAGTAGTGGGTGAAAGCAATTGTTCTAGATCTTTACCCTATAATGCTGCCTGATGTGAGAAAAGGTGTTGATATGTCTATTTGATGATATTGATGCATTTTCTGGGCAATTGATTTTATGTCAGACTAAATATGTCTGTTTTATCTTCTTATTTTTGTATGGATTCTTAACTTTTTATGTATGTAACTCCTTGTAAACCGTTTTGGATAAAAACGGTATAGAAATTTAAAAAATAAAATAAATAAATTTTACACGTAACGCCGACACATATACTGTGCATCCAATAGAACCAATCTAAGACCAACGGTGTAGCAATAATTTTTGATAATGAGCTGGTCCTTACACGGTATTCGCTATGCAGGCAAACTGGGAAAATCCCTTCTCTTCAGAATCACAGGTCTTTGGATGACCTTACTACCCCGCTGCAGAACCTGGGCTCCCTCCAATTATTCCGCAAGCAACTGAAAACCTGGCTTTTCACTAAAATTTAATTCTATCCCCCTTTGCTCTTCTATATATAAGTTCGTGTAAACCTTTTTTTTCCTTCTCTTCCTATATTTTAAGTTCTTGTAAACCATGCCGAGCTCCACAACATCCGTGGAGATGATGCGGTATATAAACTTAAGGTTTAGTTTAGTTAAGGATAGTGTAAAAGATAAAGCTGGGAGATATTTGTTTTTGAAAGTGATCCTAGGCAATCGGCTGTTTTTCCTTTTGAACATGTACACTCCCAATTCTGATTAAGGTCAGTTTTTTCAGAACCCAAGCCAGGTTCTTTAAGATAAAGCAGAAGGGAAACTTCTTATTGGAGGTGACTTTAATATGACATTAAACACCAAATTAGATAATTCTGCTCGAGCAGTGAGCTATGGTAATGTTGATAGACAAAAGCTTAAAATATTACTCAGGAATTGGGACTTGATAGATGTTTGGCGACTGGCGTATTGAGCAGGACTATACTTGCTTCTCACATGTCCATTGTCCATTCTGCTCATTTGAGGATTGATATGTGGCTCGTAAGTAAGGACTGCCTGCATATGATTAGTAGTTCTAATTTAGAAGTGTAGGTATGGTCTGATCATGCCCCTATCACCATTACGATGTCCTTCATGCAACTACCTACTGGACAAAGATATTAGTTTCAAGTTTATTTAATTTTTGATGAATCGCCTATTACAATTTCTAGGCGATGTACATATTATAATTAAGATAGAAGAAACTTACAAAATAAATTCAAATAACAAATTTAAAACAATTCAGACATGAGTTTGAGGAATGGGGTTAAAAGTTACAATATTTGGGATTGGTTAGAAAAAGAGGAAAAAACAAAAGGAAGGGATTCATATTAGAGACATTCTATTGGTTACTCAAAATATGCATCAAATTGAAAATTATGTTAGAGTACTTTGAGATCAATGATGCTCCAGAGGTTTCCCCTTCTTCCCTGTTAGAGGGTTTTAAAGCTGTACTTAGAGGGAAATGAATAACTTTGGGGTCTCACAAACATAAGAAGAAAGCTCAAATACAGGCATCTTTGAGAATGCTATTACCAGCTGGAGCACACTTCCAATACAGGGACCCCTTTATAAGTTAGAGATGAGCTTATTGGTAAATTACAAACAAAATTATAAGAATTAGATTTGGAAGATATTGATGCTAAATTACAGGCGCTCAAACAAGAATTTGTAGATTGGGAACTGAACAGGGAGACTGTTGACTCGTAAATTAAAAAAGAAGTAGGATAGAAATTCTATTCTGAAAATAGTAGAGGAGCAAGGAAAGATATGTACCTCCCATACTCAGATACATGAAGCTTTTCATTAACTATTATCACTCATTGTAAAAGCCATCTGAAGTTTTGCAATCCGTTCTGACTTCCCTTGACCTGCTAAAATTGTCTTGATTAGAGGCAGGGCAACTGTCGCAGCCTATAGAGGAAGAGGAAATTGCCTGGGCTATTAAATATATGTCATATGTGAAGGCTCCTGGCCTAGATGGCTTTACAGCTAGGTTCTGTAAGGTTTTTTAGACATATTTAGCAAATCCATTGACTAGATTGCTTAATCCTTTTGCAGAAGGAGCTGGACTACTGCACTCATGGCGATTGGGGGGTATAACTGTTATATTAAAGCCAGGCAAGGACTCTACACATTGTGCCTCCTTTTTTTTTTTTTAAATATGTTTATTAAAGGATCAAGGCACAAGAGAAAATACATAATGCAACCAAGCGAAAAAACAGCAAAGTACATAATACAAAGGTTCATACAAATTGCAAACAGAAAATAAGCAAATTAACAGCAAAGCATCTCCCATGCAAATCCAGTTTTTGAATGAAAAAGCAACCCCCCTCCCCCACCCTGCGCACCCCGGGACTCCAACCAGCACTAAAAGGAACTCCAACAATCCAGATAGGTTACAGCTTTCCAGCTCACAGCCCCCCGGTGATGTTGCTTCTCCCAGCCAGCCATCAGAGACATATTAGCTCGCCACTGTTGGACTGTAGGTCGCGTGGTGCCAATCCAATGTCGAAGAATTAATTTTTTTTTGTGATTCCCAAGGCCACTAGAAGAAAGCCCCTCCCAGGTTCGCTAATACCCGCCTCCACCAGGGGACTCGTGACACCCAACAGCAACGTCTTGTAAGACCAGTCCAGAGATTGCCCAATAACGTTCTCCAACTCCCGAATCACTGATATCCACAAGGGCCCCACATTAGAACATTCTAAAAAATGATGTACCAAAGTATCCAGACGAGCCGGGCAACGGGGGCAACAGTCATCGGGCCATAGCCCCATCTGGTGCCCCTTACATCGCGTCAAATAAGATTGGTGCAGGATCTGAAGATGTACTTCATGTAAACTCACATTAGGAGAGGCGGATGCACATTTCTGAAAGCACAGAGCCAATTCCCCAGAAAAAACCTGCTCTCCCAAGGCTAGAGTCCAAGCTTCCGCCATAACATCAAGAATCCTTCCAGACCGCCACTCCTTCCCCACTTTGTACCACTCCGAGAGCGTGTTAAATGCCGAAGGGGCGGACAGAAACTGGTGATCCAGGGAAGAGAAAGTGGGCAGGCTACCTGCTGATGAACGGAGCAAAACAGTAGCTACGAAGCTGTAAATAGGCGAACATAGACCCTTCAGTCCAACCCCAACGGTCCCGACACGCCAGAAAAGAGGGAGCTTCTCCCGACCCCAATTCAGCAACCTGCCCCACAAAACGGCACCCAGACCTCCGAGCTGAGGCAAAAAATGCGTGCAACGAGCCAGCAGGAAACTTAGGATTACCCACAAATTCCTTAAAAGGCGAAGGACCCACCGTTCTCCCCAGAGAAGATCGCCACCAACACCAGGCCATGCGCAGGGGTCGAAGCATAGAAGGGCAGGGTCCCGCCCCATGCCACAGGAGGTTAAAGACCGACACCGGGGCTGACAAAAGGTACCAGAACCCCACCGGAGCAAACTTATCAACACCCGTAGAAAGTTCATGTACCCACCTCATCAAAGCGGCGGCATTATAGAGACGCAAATCGGGCAAATTCACACCACCTTGCTCACGCCCCCGAACCAACTTATTATAACCAATTTTCGCCCGGCGAGAACACCACATAAAAGACAAAACAACCCCTTTTATAAGCCTGCACATCCTTCTGTGTAATCCAAAGGGGCACCATTTGGAGAGGGTAAAGGAGCTTCGGCAAGAGGACCATTTTAATAAGGGC
Organism: Geotrypetes seraphini; assembly: GCF_902459505.1. Classification (NCBI taxonomy): domain Eukaryota; kingdom Metazoa; phylum Chordata; class Amphibia; order Gymnophiona; family Dermophiidae; genus Geotrypetes; species Geotrypetes seraphini. Next base: position 457,025,183 of record NC_047084.1, read on the forward strand.
AATGCGCCCCAGGAATTAAAGGGGAAATTCCATCCACCTCGTACACAGAGCTCAGACACCATCCAATTTATCAAGTATGTTCTTCCGATAAACCACCCCCGGGTCTGCATGTAAATAAACCCCCAGATACTTAAGCGTACCTTTAGACCATTGCAACGGAAAGGAAGGATCTTGCCACAGAACACACTGAGGGCGGACCGCCAGAGCTTCCGATTTATCAAAATTAATCCGCAACCCAGAAAATGCTCCAAATTGATGAATAAGATCTATTAACCGAGGAACCCCCTCTTCAGCATCTCCCAAAAAGATGAGCATATCATCCGCAAACAAGTTAATTTTAAATTCCTGGGATCCCATCCTAATTCCGCGCACAACGGGGCTCTGGCGGAGTTTAGCCACGAGAGGCTCCAGGGCCAAAACAAAGAGCATCGGGGAGAGGGGGCAGCCTTTGCGTGTCCCTCTCTCCAGCTCGAAAGAAGAAGTAAGCTCCCCATTAATCAAGATCTGGGCAGTAGGATGAGCATATATCGAGCGAATTCCAGCCAAAAAGCTCCCCATAATGCCGAACTGAAGCAGAACCCAAAAGAGATAATCCCACAGCACTTTGTAAAACGCTTTTTCAGCGTCTAGACTAACTATGAGAGCGTTCTGCTGGCCCGGATGTTGCCCCACAAGTCCAGGATTCTGCAGCACTGAAAGCGCACGCAGCACATTAGCAGATGAATATCGGCCCGGCACAAAACCAGCCTGATCCGGATGAACCAGTCTGGGCAAGACCCGACCCAGACGAGCTGCCATAATAGCAGCAAACAGCTTAATATCTTGATTGAGCAAGGAAATAGGTCAGTAGGACCCCAACTGATCCTCCGCCCGACCCGGTTTCGGGAGAACCACAATATGAGCATGAGTAAGCCTAGGCGGAGGCATCTCACCCCGACAAAGGGCCCCGCACAAAGCTTGAAAAGGACCTACCACTCGTTCCCCCAGCAACTTATAATATTCAGAGCCCAGCCCATCAGGCCCAGGAGCTTTAGCCAATTTCAAGGCCCTAATAGCTTGTTGTATTTCCAACCCACGCACCGGGGCATTCAACACCTCTTGCTGGTCCTGCCCCAGAGACGGAAGCTGAAAGTCTTGAAAGAAAGTCGTCCTCCGTTCGGTGTCACAAGTCCCCCCATCGTACAGAGCCTTGTAAAAGTCAACAAAGCTCTGTTGTATCCTGGCCAGGGCGGTCACCTCACCCCCAACAGGCATCCGAATCCGAGAAATAATGCGCTTCGAAGCCCGTGCAGTAACCAGGGAGGCCAACAGTTTACCTGCTTTATTGCCCCACCGGTGGAGGCGGTATTTGTACATCTGGATATCTCTAAGGGCTCTATCCACCAATAAGTCGTTAATTTGTCGTCTTAAAGTGAAATATTGGGACCGAGCGGCAGTGGCACCATGAGTATGTAGATCCCCTCAGACCACGCCCAAACGCTGAGCCAAGTCCAACAGTGTCTTATCCTGAGCTCTGCGCTTGCGAGTAGTATACTCAAGGATCTTACCAAGCAAGACCGTTTTGCTGGCCTCCCAAAACACCACCTCCGATACATCGGAAGCAGGGTTTTCGGCAATAAAGTAATCCCACTGCTGCTCGAGAAAAGCCCGAAATTCAGCATCCTCGTACAGCGTGGGATTCATGCGCCAACCAGTGGTCGACTTCTGGAACCCCTGCTTTATCAATGAGCTCCAGCCAAACCAAGTGATGATCCGACAAAACACCATCCTCAATCATCACTCGGGATATGCACGCCAGCAAGGGAGGAGCCACCAGCAGATAATCCAAGTGACTGTGAACATCATGGGCTAGAGAGTGAAAGTTGAAGTCAGATTCAGTAGGATGGTGTGTTCGCCACAGATCAACTAGACCCAGCTGTCGCATCACAAAGTTCACTCCTTTTTGATCGCCCCCTTTCAACCTAGGCTTAGGAGGCTTACAATCAATAAGGGGGTCAGCAGTAATATTAAAATCCCCTTCCAAGACCAACTGGTATTCAGAGAAAGGCGCCAGAGCCGCCACTAATACAGAGAAAAATCTATGAGAGTATACATTAGGAGCATAAAGGGAACAAAACACATATCTTTTCCCCAAGAAGACCCCCAGCCCAAATCACATATCGGCCCTCATTCTATGTAAAGTACAGGGATGTTTTTTGTGGAAGAGGATAGCAACACCCCGTTGCCTGTTATTGTAGGAAGCATAGGCCGCTTCTCCTACCCAATCCCGCTTCAGCTTAACGTGCTCAGATGCGCTAAGATGAGTCTCCTGGAGCATTAAGACATCCACTTTTAATTTCTTACAGTACTGAAACATTTTGCTATGTTTCACCGGAGAATGCAAGCCATCAATGTTAAAACTGGCAATCTTAACAGAACTCATAAGAGCAGCTGACATGAGCAAACTCCAAAAAAACCCCCAACATTATTCCTTCAGGGCAGCAGCGCCGGTCTCCCAGCCATACCAACTTGCCACCCACTGGCATGGAATAGCAGTACCAATCAGAGTCCCCAGGTTCATCCCACCCCCACTCCCCATCCCTCCAGAACCCCACTCTATCCCCAAGCCCACCCTTTCCCCTTCCCGCAGCACTTCCCCCAGTTTCCCCATTCAACCCAAGCACTCTCCAGCTAATCAGACCCCACACACACATCCAAAACCCCAACACAACCTCCATCCACTTATTTCCCACACACACGAACACTCTCGCCACCCCTCCCACCACCAAACCCACAGGAAGAAAAACTAAAGTAAGAACCCCCTCAAGGAACTAAAGGTCGAAGGAGCCCAGGAATAGGGCAAACACACAGAACAAGTGCAAAGAGAACAGCAGTAACATCAAACTGGCAAAACTCTAGGGTATGCACTCAACAAAGTCTCAAGCCAAGTGTCCAGAGGTCAGAATACCTCGTGATGCAGGCCCTCCTCACCGACAGGGAATCAAGGCGGTTTGGCATCCACAAAGGCGTTGAGGATGGACAGACTCGGGACACTCCAGTGCAGGCAGAACAAATACAGGGAGACAAGACAGAGGCCCCCGTCAACCCCGTGCAGCAAAGAAGCAGCACCAAACTCCCATAAGACCAAGAAATCCTGATGGTAGAAAACAACCAAAGAGGCCAAGGCAGGAGCCCATCAGCAACCCTATGGCGCCGGCAGCTTCTCAAGGAACTTCTTCAGGTCTTCCGCCGTGCTCAGGGTAAGGGTCCGGTTTTTATGAGTGAGCCTCACCTTGGCAGGATAGAGAAAAGCAAATCTTATCCCCCTCGTGACCAGCTAAGAACAATATGGTGTAAGGGCCCTATGCTGCTCCGCAACTTTGGTAGAGAAATCTTGAAACAGCATAAGCTTAGCCCCTTCGTAGGACAAAGATCTAGATTTCTTGAACAAGTCCAAAAGGCGCGCTTTGATTGCATAATTGTGAAATCTGGCCAGCACAGGTCTCGGGCGGCCCGGCCCAGCTCCATCTCGGCGCTGACCAACACGATGGACCCGTTCTACCACCACAAGGTGAGCAAGGGACATCGACGCCTTTGTGAAAGCTTAGGTTTGAAAATAATAACACATGCAAAATGACACCAGCGCAAGGTTTTCAAAATTATAATTAAAATTTATTGAATTATTGTTTCTATTTTTCCATTATGAGATCAAAAGAATCAAGCATAATTGCTTAACAGTTGCGCTAATGGGAGATCGCCATAGTTGCCAAATGCTGGCCCTCTCATAACGATCTCGTCTTACTATCACATTTCATTCTATTATATACTTTTGGCTCAATGACATCATCAGGTTGACAACCAATAAAGTAATATGGGTGGTCTTAAAAGTTTAGACAAAGTAAAATTCCTCCACGTTTCCAAGTTAGACAGTTTTAGAAAATTACTTTTGATTTCTGAATTAACATTATAACATATTCAAGAGAATCTACAATTATTAACAGGGTGCTGAGAAGTTCTCAACTCTTCCTAAATTGACAGGTTCACATTACATAGCCTTACACAGAAACCTTACTCTGGAGGAGGAGGAGGAGGGGCTGCCTGAGCTGACAGTCTCACACACAAAGAGCAGGAGTCTCTGACTTAATTACTCCCAGCTGTTGTTTTAGGATTTCTTTAGGTTGCAAAGATATATAAATATGTTTTTTCAAAACAACACAGTCATACACTTCACTCCAATCATATTTGTTCATTCACTCTTTGCTTGGCCAAGCTTTTCCATATATTCATTCATTCAAAACTATATTTAATTCAGTTTGGGATACGTTATCTTTCTTTACCAGTCTAAAGCACAGCTGGTGTTAATTAACACCATGCTGCTGGGAGCGGGAAAACTCAGAGAGGACAAAGAAGACAGAAAACTAGTCACTGGCACAAAATGGTGTCCAAAGACAGAACAGATATAGTACAAACAGAGAACCCAAAATGGATTCCATGTAACCCCCATGATTTCCTCCATGATCTAGCCTAGCATCAAAGTGCATAAAAAGAACACCATTCTTTCCCTTATTTTAATCTGTAGTGTGTTTTTCTGGCTCTAGTTACATATTATTCAGATTTTTATTCACCCATTTTTCGTACGCTTCTATTTGGGCGTGGCCCTAACTAACACATGTTTGTATCTAACTAGAATTACCCAGAATTATACGAAAAACAGGCGCTTTTGTAGAAAAGCTCCACAAAAAATACTGCACTTATCATGTTCTGACATCCATTCCATTACCGTCTCATAACCATCACGAGCCACTACTCCTCAAGGGCCAATTTGCTCAGACAGGCCCAGCTCCCTCGGCAGCCATCTTTCCACCACGTGGAGAAGCTCAGAGTCAGGCACAGATTCTGGGAGCCCTATGAGACGGAGATTCTTCCTACGGGCCCTGTTCTCCTGGTCCTCAACTCGGTCTAGCAATTGGCACACTCGGGTCTCCAAAGAGTCAAGTCGACCATCCGCAATTGTCGCTCGATCTTCCTGCGCCGAGACACGCTCCTCCACCTGCTGAATTTGAGCTGCGTGGCCAGCCAACGCATCCTTAAGGTCATCCATGGAAGCGTGCAGCTTGGCCAGCTTGTCGTCCAGCAGTTGGGATAAATTCCTCATGGACACCTGCAACACCTCATCCGAAGTGCGCTCCACCGCCACCTCCGTTTGGGTCCCCGCCATCTTGAATACCTGGACCGCGCTGTTCTTTGGGGCCTTCAGCGATCTAGTCGGTATCCCTCTCGCCGCCACAGTTATAAGCACGCTGGACAATCCGCAGCCCAGCGGTAGTGTACCAGCAGAAGCCAGAAGAGTGAGAAAGTTACCGCCGGCGACCCGAGAAAAGGGAACTGAATGGGGGAGGGAGAGCGGAGCTCCGTGCTCAGACGTCCGTTCAGGTTCCAGCCATCACATGACCTCGTGGCTCCTTTTATCCTATTTCACTCTTAGACATCAGTTACAAAATCTTCACAAAGATATTGGCCAACAGACTTCAGCAATTTATGTCGAAAATGGTGAGAGATGTTTCATCAGGGGTCACCAAATGTTTGATGATAATCGTAGAATTTGTCATCTTATTTGGTGAGCCAATAGAGGTAAAGATTTGCATTAGTCCTGGGTATTGATTCTGAGAGAGCTTTTGTTAGGGTCTCTTGGCCCCATCAGTTTTCTAGAAAGGATTCACACGATATATGCAGACCCACTCATGTGTATTAGGATAAATGGGTTTTATACTCCCAGCTTTCAACTGAGATGGGGGAACAGACAGGGTTGTACGCTCTTGCCCATATTATTTTCATTGGCCATGGAACCTCTGGCTCAAATGGTGTGGCATAATGAAATATTATTCACTTTAACAGCTCTACCTCTTTGCCAAAAGTGCTAAAGGTTTTGGTAGGATATGGGGAAATCTCTGGATTCAAAATAAATATGACCAAATCAGAGATGTTAGACCTGATTCGGTGTAGGTTCTTTTAAGTGATCAAAATCTTCCCTGAGATATTTGGGGGTCAACTTAATAAGAGAGATTAGCTCCTTATACGCAACTAATTACCCACCTTTGTTAAAGCAACTCTGGGAATTCTTAGAGAGTTGGCAGCACTTAAACCTTTCATAGATAGGTAGAATCCATGCGATAAAGTTGGTATTGCTGCCAAAGCTATTATATCTGTTTACTGCTCTACCAGCATCTCTCCCAGATTTTTTCTTTCACCAACTAGAGAGAAGGGTTTCTAAATAACTTCCTGTTCCCACAAACAGGAAGTTACATTAGAGGGAGGGCTTGAGGCTGGCGGAAGCAGTAGGTAGGAGTCTCTGCTTGCTGATGATGAATAGAAGGATTTAAGAAGTACCGGTGTGGGAGTGCAGTTAAGAGACCTCCATCACCTGAAGGGGGAAGAGGAGCTTGGGGATCCTTGCCAGCCACATGCTGCTGGGTGATGCCCCCTGTTAAGTCGGCACACGGAGCATGCCATTCCCTTACTAAGCCATTGCTCTGGCAGCAATGACAGGATTTTTCTTTCAATATGAAAACCTTATCAAGCTATCAATTCTGGGACTAAATGACTCAACTTTAGTTTCCTGTTTAGGGGGGCTGATACAAAAGAGTTTGAGGGCCTTCTCTTCTTAACTAGAGAATGACACGGGGACATATTTGTCCTCATCCCCGCAGGAACTCAATTTCCCCGTCCCATCCCCATGAGTTTTGTCACTGTCCCTGTCTCTGCCCCATTCCTTAACCGCACAAGCCTCAAACACTTATGATTTTAAAGTGTTTGAGGCTTCTGCAGATGAGGACGGAGCTTGCAGGAATGAGACGGAGACAGGACAGGAAAATGAGTTCCTGCGGGAACAAGGAAAATTTTGTCCCCGTGTCATTCTCTATTCTTAACCTCTCTCTTCATGTTGGTTATTAGTCTAGTTGCTATAGAGGGCAGGTAGTTGAAGTTAGTGTTTATGCAGTGTACTGAAGGAACTCGATATGTCAGTTTAATGTTATGATTTCTTTACAATAAAAATAAATAAATAATCATGCTCTAAGGTTTTGGGACAGTTAATACCCTGCATTTGTTTCTGTGTGTGTAACAGGATGGTGACTGTGCTCAGTAACACTCGCTGCTGTCTTTTTAGGTATGTGAAGCCACTGGAGCCTCAGTTACGTCCAAAGGGTCTGGGTCTTGGAGCAGACAGGTCTGCCCTGAAGGATCTTGAACCTGTTAAACCAAAACGGCCCCGGAAGCCAGGCGAGGAGAAGCCAGAAGATGAGCCACAAGGGCTAGTGACAGGGGGATTGGTGCAGGTCGAGAGTGGACCACATAAGGCGCTCTATGGAACAGTAAGCCACCATGTTGGAAGCATATGAAAGAGCTTTCAGTAGGATGTAACATTTCTGATCCACCTGCACTATCCAAAAAACTGTACATTTGAAAAGACTTGATAATACTAAGATTAATGTGGAGGATGGAAGGTAGAAAATTCAATAAGGTGCACTCTCTTCCCACTCACTCTTTTATTCTTGCCCACACATGTCTTCTCTCTCATTCTGTAGCCCGGTATCAAGCATAAGCCCCATTCTGACCAAGCCAGTGAAAGAAATGCAAGTTAGTTTTGTAGATACTGTTGATTATCAGTAAAGTCTGAGAGGTGATGGGCTAAGTAGTGTTTGAGAGAAATGCCTTCCTCTGAACCTGAACACCAACTCACTGGCACAGTTATTGCTCATATGAAATTTTCAGTCAACAGTGGCAACCTCACCTTTGACTTGGGTCTCAAGTAATATCATCCCCTCTATGCTGGGGATATACAGAGGAGCTTCAGTCTCCAACACTGTCCGTCTATCACCTGTCACTGTCCCCTCACCTCTGAGTCAATGTGCTGCTAACGGTGAGTTTTTGGAATCATGAAGAGAATGTTTGTGAAATCCAGCAAAATTTCCTCTCCCTCCACAAGTTTCCTCAACTGCGCCCCCTCAGATGGAGTTCAATATTCCCATCTTCACCTACTCTCTCTGATTCATAAAGGGTCTTGTAAAAGTAAATGAAACGAGTTCCATCCCTTATATCAAGCTGCTGTTTCAATCTATGGGTCATTAATTTTCTCACTTTATTATTAAACTCAGAGTATTTTTGTTTCAGTAGGTATAAATTGTTTAATAATCTCCACCACCCTGTCTCTCAGATGTCTCCTGGCTTCAATTAAGCAAATCTGAACAGACCTATCCTGCATACCTCTCTTAATTTGCATTTCTAAAGAAGAAATTAAGTGCCACAATGCAAACTCTCCTTCCCTATGCTGCTTGCATCTCTAAGACACAATAGCTATAGATGCTCCCTCATAGTAGCCTTCAAACCTTCCCAGACTGCCTCTGGGATGATCCCCTCCACCTCATTAAAGTTCAAGTATTCTTCATGATATTGTTCTATCTTCTTTACCACTGCAGGATCATCAAGTAAATTATCGTTAGGCGCCAGAATCGCCTCCCTGTAGGTCTATTTGTATCATAAATTTCTACCCAGATTGGGGCATGATCGGACCATGTGATCGATTCAATGTGCGCTTTGGACAGTTGTGAAAATGGGGATTTATCCAAGAAGAGAAAATAAATTCTAGAATGTCCCATGTGCCAATGAATAGCATGTATAGTTGCTCTCACCTACATGTGTTTCCCACCATGTGTCCACCAAGCTAAGGAACAGAATGTCCAACAATATTTCCACTTTGCTTGGGCCATTGCTCTGGTAGTATCCCGGAACTCTCTTCGCTTCTGTAGTGTACTCAAAGCCAGATCCTGAAATATCTCTAAACACATCCCCCTTCCATTGTAAACTACCAGCTTCTCTCGCCTTCCGCAACAGTCTCTCCTCCTCTGTAAAGAACTGAAAGCAGACTACAACGTCTCTAGGCTTATTCTGAAGCCGGGGTCCTAGCAGCCTGTGAGCACGCTCTATAACTGGTTCCAACAAGTGAGACTGGGTAGGTTCCTCATTTCCCAGGGCCTACTGATAGAGCTCATGTACCATCTCCATTGCATCAAGAAACTCGGGCCCCTCTAGGATCCCCCAGATTCTTGTATTATTGCATTGAGCACGATTCTCGAGATCTTTAACTTTAGATAAGTGCCCTGTGCTCTTCCTGTAAAGCTTCCAATCCAGTCTGAACAGCAGACACCCCATCCTCACAAGCGTCTACTTTTGCCCCCTGAGATCTGCAAGGTCCTATTTAATTTCATGGATGGCCTCTTTAATCAGGTGTTTGACAAAATATCCTCCTTTAGAGCTCCCATCCAGCGCTCAAAATCCGCACTGGTAAGAGCCTCCGATTCAACAGAATCCTCCACCACAGACTGTATGGCGTTTAGACTCCCAGCCATGATTACTGCCATGATTGTCCCATGATTACTGCCTCCTCTTCACGCGGCTGTGTGCCATGTGGTGTCTGGGTCAACAATTGGTCTGCCACATGGGAGCCCAGGTTTACTACTTCTGGTTTTTTTCTTGCTGGCCATCTTGCTCCCAGGGTCTCTGCTATCTCTTGCTGGTGAGTATTCCACTATTGTGGTGTTGTAGGGCAGATTATCACGAACCCTCAGCAGAGCATCTCGGTTAGGCGGCCATCATGTCCGATGATACCACTTTCTCTCTCCTATTTCTTTCAATGAAGTTCTTATGTGTATCTCCAGCAAATATGTTACTATCAAAAATGTAATAAAATAAAATAGTATCTTCTTTAACGATGTTCTATGCACGTATTTTTCCAATAACAGATATGCATAAAGAGAAAACAAAAACAGACTAGAGATGTAGTAAACTGGTCCCTTAGAATATGCTGGAAGCTCATTAGGGAGAGAAAAAAAGGTTCAAAAGCTTTACATGGTTAAACAAAACCAATGAGATGGCAGAACAAATTATCTCTCTTGTTTCTTGTCTCTCAGGTAGAGGGGTTTGACCCTGACAATGCCCGTGTGATGGTAAAGCTGGCCATTAGTGGGAAGGTAGTGACAGTCACTCAGTACTCCCTGAGGTTGGTCAACAGGAAAGAATTTGAAAAGTATGGCAGAGATTTGAGTAAGTACCTCCTGAGAAGTAACAGGCATCATTCCAGGCCTTTTTTTCTCTCCCAGGCTCTTGCAATTTTCTCAGCATCTCATTTTGCCTCTGGTTTGTACAGGTCGACTGAGTAAAGCTCACAGAGAACAGAAGGAAGAAGGAAGGAGCAAGCTCAACAGCAAGGACATAGAGACAAGAGAGCAGAAGAGAAAACATCAGGATGGTGCTGACAGGTAAAAAAGAGCTTTGGTGCGAGAACAATGAGTCAAGCAGAGCAAAACAATCAAGTCAAAATTTTTTGATCTCTTGTTCTTGATTTGTTTTTTTAATTTATTTAAAATCCAGTCTATCAGGTTTGTTCTGGATTAATCTGTGTTAATAGTTTATAATTGCTAGAGCCCAACCAAAAACAGGATCTGCAGTTTTGCCAAAACCAAATCTGTACCTACAGCCACCAGCTCTTTGGGTGCCTGAGCACCCCCAATATTTTTGGGACCTCAACCGGGAATATCTTCCCCTTCTGACCTGTGCACCACCCTCCCCCCCCATCTTCCCACAGCGGCTATCAAGGGGGTGTGCTGAGGGCTCCGTCAACAAACTTCTTCCAGCAGCAGCAGCATTCACAATTCACTGCTCTTGTTGGCTTCGGGCTTCCTTTCTACTGAGTCCCACCTACTTCCTGTTTCCACGCAGACAAAATCTGGCAGAGAGGAAGGCCCGAAGCTAACAAGAGCAGCAAATTGTGGATGCTGTGCTGCCAACCAGGGAGGATGTGAGAGGGAGAGGAGTTGAGGGGGAGAGAACCACTGCACCCGAATAGGGAGAAGGAAGGAGAAGGAATACCAGGGAAGGGAGAGCAAAGGAAGGGAGGGAGAGGAAGGAAGGAAAGGAGATGCCAGGGCATGGAAGAAATTGAAAGATATAGAGATGCCAAGGGGACAGGAAGGAGAGGAGATGCCAGAGGGGGAGGGGGAGATGTCATTGCCGGGGCATGGACAGAGAGAAGGGAAGGAAGGAAGGAAAGGAGAAGAGAGAAAAGGAAGGAAAGGAGATGGAGCAAAATGGAGAGCGAGTGAAGCTGAAATGAATCATGTACCAAAGAGAGAAGGGGCACAGGATAGACAGTTTATGGAAAGGACATAGAAAGAGGGAAGATGCCATATGGAAGGGGAAGAGGATGGACAGTGGGTAGAAGAGAGAAAGAGAGTGTACAGTGGATGGAAGGGGTAGAGAAAGAGGGCAGACTGGATGTAAGGAGCAGAGAAAAAGGGTGGATAGTGGATGGAAGGAGCAAAGAAAGAGGGCAGAGGCTGCTTGGAAGGGAGAGAGAGGACAGACGCTGGATAGAAAGAAGAGAGTGAAGAGAAGATGATTACAACTGAAATGACAAAAGGTAGAAAAAATATTTTGTTGCTTTAGAGCAGTGTATCACAAACTGTGTACTGCGTCAATATTTTGGGTGTGCTGCGAGATGCTAGCAAGGAGGAAGGGCATCAGTGCTGGCTGACTGCTTACAGAACGTGCCTCTTGCAGCGAGAGGCATGTCTTGTAGGCAATCATTTGGCAAAAATAACCACCCTGCTAAGATCTAAGAAGCAATCAACTTTGGCAGCCTCTAAGAAGGCTTTGAAAATGTTTCCAGAACTGATGGAGTCTGAGACACACAGATCCGACTGAGGCTCCAATTGCCATGGTCTTAGCCTTTTTCAGGAGGGGCTCGATAAAGGCCTTACAGTGGGTTCACGCAAGGTTCATATAGTAGGTCTTTCCTGTTTTAGTGGGCAGATCAAATACTGAACCTTGGCTTCTCATCCAGACGTGTCCAGATTTGTAAGTTTTGTTTTCACATGTGTTGATATTATTTTGAAAAATAGAAACATAGAAATTGACGGCAGAAAAGGGCCGCGGCCCATCAAGTCTGCCCATACCAATGACCCACTCCCTGACTTTTACTCCCCTAGAGATCCCACGTGGATATCCCATTTTCTCTTAAAATCTGACACGTTGTTGGCCTCAATTACTTGCTGAGGTAGCTCGTTCCAATGATCGACCACCCTTTCGGTGAAGAAGTATTTCCTGGCATCACCATGAAATTTCCCTCCCTTGACTTTCAGCGAGTGCCCTCTGGTGACCGAGGACCCTGTAAGACAGAAGATATCATCCTTCACCTCTATACGTCCCGTAATATACTTAAAGGTCTCAATCATGTCTCCCCCCTCTCTTCGTTCCTCCAGTGAGTACATCCGCAGTTTTTTAGCCTTTCTTCATACGTGAGATCCCTGAGCCCCAAGACCATCTTGGTAGCCGTTCGCTGAACCGACTCAATTCTCAGCACATCTTTCCGGTAGTGTGGTCTCCAGAATTGAACACAATACTCCAGATGAGGTCTTACCATGGATCTGTACAGCGGCATTATGACTTCAGGTTTTCTGCTGACAAAACCCCTACGGATGCAGCCCAACATTTGTCTTGCCTTGGACGAAGCCTTCTCCACTTGATTGGCAGCCTTCATATCATCACTGATGATAACTCCTAGATCACGTTCCACCATGGAGGACCATGGTGGAACGTGATCTAGGAGTTATCATCAGTGATGATATGAAGGCTGCCAATCAAGTGGAGAAGGCTTCGTCCAAGGCAAGACAAATGTTGGGCTGCATCCGTAGGGGTTTTGTCAGCAGAAAACCTGAAGTCATAATGCCGCTGTACAGTCAAGGTTTCACCATTTAGTGGTCAAGGTTTCACCATTTAGTGTATAAGTTCTGTGTGGATTTTTTTTCCCTAGGTGCATCACTTTACATTTTTTAGCATTGAAGCTTAACTGCCAAGTTGACGACCACTGTTCCAGCTGTCGTAGGTCTTGTGTCATATTGTCAGGCACACTGCTTTTACCTACTATGTTGCATAGTTTGGCGTCATCGGCAAACAGTGATACTTTTCCTCTGAGCCCTTGGGTCATATCTCCTATGAATAAATTGAATAGAATCGGCCCTAAGACGGAGCCCTGTGGTACTCCACTCGTCACGGCTGACGTTTTGGAGGGGGTACCGTTTACCATCACCCTTTGAAGTCTACCGCTTAGCCAATCCTTAACCCATGTAGTGAGTGTATCCCCTAATCCCATTGATTTTAGTTTGTTCAACAGCCTACGGTGTGGGACGCTATCAAAAGCTTTGCTGAAGTCCAAATATATCACATCCAGGGACTCCCCGGCATCCAGATGACTAGTCAGCCAGTCAAAGAAGTCAATCAGATTTGATTGGCAGGACCTTCCCCTGGTAAATCCGTGTTGGTGTGGATCACGTAGATTTTCTTCGTCTAGAATTTTGTCGAGTTTCTGTTTGATCAGTGTTTCCATGAGTTTGCACACTATGGATGTGAGATTCACCGGTCTGTAATTTTCTGTTTCTGTTTTGCAGCCTTTTTTGTGTAGTGGAATTACGTTAGCCGTTTTCCAGTCCAGGGGTACTCTTCCCGTGCGCATGGAAAGATTGAAGAGTACTGATAGTGGTTCAGCCAGAACATCACACAGCTCTCTGAGCACCCTGGGGTGTAGATTGTCTGGTCCCATGGCTTTGTCTACTTTGAGTCTTGAAAGTTCGTAGTAGACGCTACTGGGCGTAAACTCGAAATCCTGAAACAGGTCATTTTGGCTGTCTTTTTGTCTGTAGTTGTGGACCAGCTCCCGGCGCTTCACAGGTGAATACTGAGCAGAAGTATTCGTTTAGTAGTTCTGCCTTGGTAGAATCAGATTCTGCAAAGTTTCCGTCTGATTGCCTGAGGCGTTCTATCCCATCTTTGTTTCTCTTCCTGTCGCTAATGTACCTGAAAAAGGATTTATCCCCTTTTTTAATGTTCCATGCTAGATCTTCTTCTGTTTGGAGTTTAGCCTCTCTGACTGCTTTTTTGACAGCTTTAGATTTGAACAGATAGTCTTCTTTTGCCTCCCTCTTCCCAAGATGTTTGTAGGTGATAAATGCTTCTTTTTTCTTTTTAATGAGTTCCGAAATTTCCTTGTTGAACCATTGTGGTCTTTTGTTTATCCCAGGACAAGCAGGCAGGTATTCTCACTAGTGGGTGATGTCATCAGACAGAGCCCCGGTACGGACGTCTCACAAGCACGTGTTGCTTGTAGAAACTTAAAAGTTTCTAGATGCCCGCACCGCGCATGCGCCGGTGCCTTCCCGCCCGGAGGTCCGGGCGTGTCTCCTCAGTTCTTTTCTTTCCGCGGAGCTGAGAAGTTCAACTTCATCATGCGCTAGCTGAATTCAGTTAAATTTGCCTTCCTTGTCCGCGTTTTCGCTTTCTTTTAATTACATTTAACAGTACTTTTCTTTTTCAGTAAAAAAAAAAAAAAAAGAAGATTATTTCCATAGCAAAGCAGCAGATGAATCCAGACTAGTGGGTATAGCTCACATCGACCAGCAGGTGGAGATAGAGAACTGATTAACAGTTGGCCTTAAAGCCTGGTGTTCCTTCTGTTGCTTCAGTTTTGCTCTATCTCCCAGCAGGGACTGAGCTAGCCCTCTAGCTCTTGGATTCTGGATACTGCCGGAGATATTGGTGTTCGGTGGACTTCCTCTGTCGAGACTCTGTCTCTTCAGTAGGACAGGGGTGCCTGGCTGATTGGTGCCGGCTTCAGGAGTTACACCTGGGCCCCCCCAGGTCCCTGCTCCACCCTCCCCTCCGGGTGATTGAGGGGTTTGTTGGTCCTGCAGGAGTCTTCTTTCTTCATTCCAGTAAAAAAAAAAAAAAAAAAAAGTCGACTTCCTGTTAGTGCTGAGCTTTGCAATCTTTGCATTTGCTTGCAGTACACTTACCAGCTGTGTCCTGGCGTCTGAGATCGCGGGAGCAAAGTGGTGAGTGTTTTCCCTGCCTCGGGGCTTGGGTGTCGCGTTGCCGAGTGGAGGGGTGGTTGGGGGCGGAGTCGGCCGTCGGCGGCGTTCGCCGCGTGTGTAAAAAAAAAAAAAAAAACGAAACGCGGCATGGCAACGGAGGCCGGTCAGCGGTGTTCGCGCTGTGGAACGCGCAGAACACCGTCGGGCCTTTGCTCGGCCGAGTGTGAGGCTGCACCAGCTGAAGATGCCTTTTTGCAGGCTTGTGAGCTGGCTATTGCCCGGGTCAGAGAGGCAAGGGAAATTTCCCCGGCACACGAGGGTGAGTCAGAGCTGCGGGGCTCTTCCTTGGCAGGGGGGAGTTCGGCGGCGGTGGGGGAGGCGGGAGCGCCAGCGGAAGTCGCGGCCCCGCTCCCCGGCACGGATCAGGGCGCTTCAGCGGCCCTTCCGTTTGGTTCATTTTCGCCGGAATTTGTGATGCTGCTGCACCGGGCATATTTGTTACAGGGTGCGCAGCCCGCCCCGCCGGTGCCGGTGGTCAATGTGTCCCGGCCGGTGCCCTCGACGTCGGCGGTGGTGACTGGTGAGACAGGCAGACCGGCTGAGGGCACGGTGGGGTCGCCGGCGAGGTCACTGGTAGCAAAGAAGCGTAGGCTCGCGACCGCGGAGGCAGAGGACATTCTGCCTAGATCCCCTTTTTCTCTTCCGGAATCGTTGGAGGAGGGGGAGGTCCTGGATTGGGATGCAGTGGATCCCCCGGGTCAAGAACTGGATGCCCGTCCGCTTTGCGGTTATTTCATAGAGAAGAACTTTCTTCCTTAATTTCGAAGGCTTTACAGGGGCTGAATATTTCTCAGGCAGATACTGCGGTATCAGGTAATCCCCTGATGGCAGGCACACGTAGGCCACCTAAGTCTTTTCCGGTGCATGAAGCCATGCAGGAGCTGATCTCGGCGCAATGGGATACGCCAGAGGCCAGTTTAAGGGTGGCAAAAGCCATGCGGCTCTTGTATCCGGTTGACCCGACTGAACTGGACAGGTTTAAATTACCCAGGGTGGATGCTTTGGTGGCGGCGGTAACCAAAAAGACTACCTTACCGGTGGAGGGGGGAGTGACGTTGAAGGATGCGCAGGATAGGAAGATTGAAGCTTCCTTAAAAATGTCCTTTGATGTAGCAGCGGTTACCTTGCAGGCCGCAATCTGCAGCTCTTATGCGGCCCGAGCATGTTTGCAGTGGTCGCAAGTAATGTCAGATAATTTAATGGAGTCTGGGGGTTCTGGCCCTTCGGAGCTGGCAGATTTAGAATCCGGATTGGCTTATTTGGCAGACTCCTTATATGATATGATTAGGGCGTCTGCGAAACAGATGTCTCTTTCAGTGGTATCTCGCAGATCCTTATGGCTCAGGCATTGGGCGGCCGATGCTGCTTCTAAGCTTCGGCTGGTGAGGCTCCCTTTTAAAGGGGGTTTGTTGTTTGGAGAAGATTTAGATAAACTGGTGAAAGATTTTGGGGATACCAAAACTCAACGTTTACCGGAGGATAGGGCTAGGCCCCAGGTGAGGCCCTCCTCGTCTAGACCGCGCTTCAGGGATGTGCGGAGATCCAGGTCTAGTAAGCCCTTCTTCAGATCGGCATCTGGTTCGTCCTCTGCTTCGAGACCGAGGTTTCAGCAGAGGGGTTCCTTTCGTACGACGAGACCCTCTGCAGGGCAGCCAACTCGTACCCCAGCCTCTCGCACTCCACAATGACGGGGGCTTGGCTCCCTCCGCCTTTCCCTTAGGGGGCCGGCTTTCGGAGTTCCGGGCGGAGTGGGCCACGATCACGTCAGATCAGTGGGTGTTGGACATTGTTCAAGAAGGGTACAAGTTAGAGTTCGCCTCTCCCGTCGTAGATTCTTTCTTGGTGTCCCCGTGCAATGGGGTGGCCAAGGGAGACGCGGTCAGGATGACTCTTCAGGGGCTGCTCGAGCTAGGGGCGGTGGTGCCGGTGCCCCCGGAAGAGGTAGGCAGCGGTATATATTCCCTTTACTTCATTGTGCCAAAGAAGGGGGGGTCCTTCAGGCCGGTGCTGGATCTCAAAAGAGTCAACAGATTTCTCAGTGTTCGCCATTTCCGCATGGAGACGGTGCGCTCGGTTATTGTGGCTGTAAGACCAGGAGAGTTCCTCACGTCCCTCGATCTCAAGGAGGCGTACCTCCATATTCCGATCTGGCCTCCGCATCAGCGATATCTGCGGTTTGCGATTCTAGGTCAGCATTATCAGTTTCGGGCAATGCCCTTTGGTTTGGCAACGGCTCCCCGCACCTTTTCCAAGGTCATGGTGGTGGTAGCCGCCTTCCTACGCAAGGAAGGGATTCGGGTACACCCTTACTTAGACGACTGGTTAATCCGCGCCTCGTCCAGGCAGGAGAGTGTGGCGGTTACTCAGCGAGTGATCTCTCTCCTCCAGTCGTTGGGGTGGATTGTCAACTTTCCCAAGAGTTTTCTGTCCCCATCGCAGTCGTTGGTGCATCTGGGGGTGCGGTTCGACACGGCGCTGGGGAAAGTATTTCTACCCCGAGACCGGGGGGAGAAATTGCAGGCTCAGATTCGCCTACTTCTCGGGTCGGCCAGACCTCGAGTTTGGGATTATGTACAGGTGCTGGGCTCCATGGTGGCGACTCTGGAGGTGGTCCCCTGGGCGCGGAGCCACATGAGACCCTTACAGCACTCTCTGCTCTCTCGCTGGTCCCCAGCTTCGCTGAACTACAATGTGCGTCTCCAATGGAGTCGTCGAGCAGCTCGCAGCATGCAGTGGTGGCTCCACGAGTTGCATCTTTGGAGGGGCATGCCGTTGGCCACGCCGGACTGGGTGGTGGTCACAACGGATGCCAGTCTGCGGGGATGGGGGGCCCAGTGCCTGCAGGCGTCAGTGCAGGGGATGTGGTCCTTCCAGGAGGCCCAGTGGCCCATCAATTTGTTGGAATTAAGAGCGGTCAGACTGGCGCTGCAGGCTTTTCAGTCGCTGATTCAGGACAAGCCGACCAGAATCTTTTCGGACAGTGTCACGGCGGTCGCCTATGTCAATCGGCAGGGGGGCACCCGGAGTCCGCGGTTGGCAGAAGAGGCAAGAACTTTGTTTCAATGGGCAGAAGGACATGTTCCGCTTCTGTCGGCGGCACACATTGCAGGTCACGAAAACGTGCAAGCGGACTTTCTCAGCAGGAATCTTCTGGATCCGGGCGAGTGGGAGTTGTCTGCTCCAGCGTTCAGCCTGATAGTCCGTCGGTGGGGGTTGCCGGAGATGGATCTCATGGCCTTGTCCCGCAATACGAAGTTGCCTCGGTTCTTCAGCAGACGCAAGGAAATGGGATCGGAGGGGGTGAACGCGTTAGCTCTCCCATGGCCTCCGAATTCCCTGCTGTATGTGTTCCCACCTTGGCCCATGATAGGTCGAGTGTTACAGCGCATCTCTCGCTTTCACGGCCGAGTCATCCTGGTGGCTCCGGATTGGCCGCGTCGGCCGTGGTACGCAGATCTGATTCAGCTGGCGGTAGGCGAGCGACTGATGTTCCAGGTAACTCCCGACTTACTAACTCAGGGTCCAATTTGGATGGAAGATCCGGCCCGCTTTGGTCTTACGGCCTGGCTATTGAGCGGTCAAGGCTAAAAAAGAAGGGCTATTCAGAGCGGGTGATCACCACCCTGCTTAAAGCCAAGAAACTTTCGACATCAGCCTCCTATGCAAGAGTCTGGAGGATTTTTGAGGGATGGTGCGGTCGCCAAGGATTGGAGCCCTTCAAGGCTTCTCTCCCGGCTATTCTGGCTTTCCTGCAGGAGGGCGTAGAGAAAGGGTTAGCCTATAACTCTTTAAAGGTTCAGGTGGCGGCCATTGCCTGTTACAGGGGCCGGGTGGATCGCTCGGCTCTCGCGTCGCAGCCGGACATGGTCCGTTTCCTCAAAGGAGTTCACCATATCCGCCCGCCGGTAAAGCGAATTTGTCCATCATGGAATCTTAAACTCGTCCTTGGGAAGTTGCAGGGGGCACCTTTTGAGCCCCTGGCAGCGGCCACGTTGAAAGATGTCACCCTGAAAACAGTTTTTTTGGTGGCGATAGCTTCAGCAAGGCGAGTATCGGAGCTGCAAGCGCTTTCTTGCAGAGAACCCTTTTTGCGTTTTTCGGAAACTGGGGTGTCGGTGCGTACGGTGCCGTCCTTCCTGCCGAAGGTTATTTCGTCCTTTCATGTGAACCAGAGTTTGTTCCTGCCATCCTTCCGGAAGGAGGATTGTGGGAAACAATTTTGGTCTTTACGGCTTCTGGATGTAAGACGTATGCTTCTCCATTATTTGGGAGTGACGAATGATTTTCGTCGGTCGGACCATCTCTTTGTCGCGTTCGCGGGTAAAAACAAAGGGATGGCGGCGTCTAAAGCGTCCATTGCGCGTTGGGTCAAGGACACGATTGCTTCGGCGTATGTGTTGTCAGGGAAGAAGGTACCGGAGCACCTTCATGCTCATTCCACTCGGGCTTTGGCTACATCTTGGGCGGAGTCCGGGGGGATGTCTTTGGAGGAGATTTGCCGGGCGGCCACTTGGTCGTCGGGAAATACTTTTTCAAAGCATTATCGGTTAGATGTAGCGGCCCGTGCAGAGGCAAGTTTTGGCGCTGCAGTGCTGACAGAGGCAGCATTGGCGTCCCACCCAGTTTGAGTTTGCTTTGCTACATCCCACTAGTCTGGATTCATCTGCTGCTTTGCTATGGAAGGTAAAATTATGGTCTTACCTGTTAATTTTCTTTCCTTTAGAAGCAGCAGATGAATCCAGAGCCCCTCCCCATAGGCACTGGATGTGTGAAGGGTGTTTAGTTGATTGGGTTAGTTGGGGCTATGGTTGGTAAGTGTATTATTTCATTGCTGAAAAAAACAAAACAAAAAAAAAAACAAATGAAAAACAAAGGATAATATTATGAAGAGATAGACACATTTTCTACTGGAATGGAGTTTTGTTGCGGCTCATTCTCCTTTCGGGATGCTTGGGCAAAAGTGCATAACTGAAGCAACAGAAGGAACACCAGGCTTTAAGGCCAACTGTTAATCAGTTCTCTATCTCCACCTGCTGGTCGATGTGAGCTATACCCACTAGTCTGGATTCATCTGCTGCTTCTAAAGGAAAGAAAATTAACAGGTAAGACCATAATTTTACCTTCCTCCGGCGGGTCGAACGGGCCGGCCACGTGGCTCAGGCCCACTGGCTTCGACCTCGCGGCGGAGATTTTCCGGCCTATGTCCCGGCCAATCACCGGGTTTAAAAAGTGCAGCAAGTGCCAACGCGCGATTTCACTTACGGACCCTCACCTGCGCTGTTTGCAGTGTTTGGGCCCTGACCACATCCCGAAATCGTGCAGGCCTTGCTCTACCCTTACGGCACGCTCATTCAAACGGCGTTGCCTATTGTGGGAATCGATGTTCAAGATGGACGCAGCTAAGGATCCCTCAGCCTCCACTTCATCTGATACCTCCCCGGTTCGGGCGAAACCGGTATCGACCCCTCCTGCATCGAGTGTGGTGAAACCGGCATCGTTCATCCCGACACCATCCACGAGCTCGACGTCGGTGCCTGCCCCGGTCTCCTCGGTTCAGGTACCTCTTCCTTCCACAGTGCCACCAGTGGTCATCAAAGTGCCGAAAGCTACTAAGCAGAAGCACTCGACCTCGAAGGAGCGCGATGACCGTGCAGGAAGACCCCCTTTCGGTGCGGATCCCTCCTTATCGGCTTCGCTACGGTCCATGCTGGAAGCTCAATTCGTTGAGCTCATGCAGACCATCGGACCCGGGCTCATCGCTGCCATACAGGGTGACCTCCCGGTACCGGTCCAAAGGGGCGGTCCGCCCCTCCCCCTCCCCCACGCCGTTCGACCTCGAAATCCGATGAGGACGAACGGGGGAGGGCGGCGATGCCCATGCGGCAAGCCTCGCCTACCGATATGCCGCCATTAGAGCCCATTACGCCTCCGCGCCAACATGGGACCAGACCTCCGATCGATACTCAAAGCCCTGGGCATAGTCAGGAAGAGTTCTTCCGTACTCCTTACCAGACTTGGGTAGCATCGCAAGAATCCGCATCGCAACCCCAGTTGCGATCCACCGCTTCCAGCCCTATCCACCACTTGGGGGCCTCGGGAGACCATGCGATGCACAGACGACCCCGATCTCCGTCCCGCCACCGAGACGGGCACCGATCAAGACACTCATCCTGGCACTCTTCACGCCATTCGGAGGTGTCACCGCAGAAAAAACTGCAACGTATGGGATACTCCTCATCAGAGGTGTCCCCTCCGGAGGGACCGGAATACGAGGAGACACCCGTACCCGATTCTCCTTGCCACTCCCCGATGTCCATGGACCCGGAGGCCTCTTCCTCCTCCAGCCCGTCCCACAGACCGACGCTGGCGGATCAATTGTCTTTCTCATCATTCCTCCGACAAATGGCGGATGATCTGGATGTGACCCTTGACACGGGCTCCCGATACTCCAAAGAGTATCTGGACACCATGCATTTACCTAACCCTCCGACGGAGTCGCTTCGGCTCCCCCTGCATAAATTGCTGGATCAGACCTTCATGCAGTGTTTCGAAACACCGTACTCTATACCGGCGATTCCCAGCAAACTCGATGCTCGATACCGCATCGTGCACCATAAAGGGTTTGAGGGCCCTCAACTCTCCCACCAATCCCTACTGGTCGAGTCCTCTCTTAAACGCTCTCATCCCTCTCAGGTCTATGCCTCTGTACCGCCGGGCCGAGAGGGGAGAACGATGGACAAATTTGGTAGAAAATTCTATCAAAACTCCATGATGGCGTCACGGGTGCTGAACTACAATTTCTTTTTCTCTTCCTATCTGGAGTTCTTCTTGCCGGTGCTCCGCAAGTTCACTCCATTCATAGACACCCAAGCTCAATTCGAGTTCGAGGAAGTGGTAGCCTCCCTCTCCCAATTACGCCTCCAGCTGATGCAATCCTCCTTCGATGCATTCGAACTCTCGGCACGTGCTGCCGCAAGCGCGGTAGCCATGCGTCGCCTGGCATGGCTCCGTACAATCGATATGGATCCCAACCTCCAGGACAGACTCGCCAACGTACCATGTGCGGGAGCTGACCTGTTCGATGAGTCTATCGAAACTGTTACCAAGAAGCTGTCGGATCACGAAAAATCTTTTCAATCCATCCTGCGGCCCAAACCCAAACCTCAACAGTCTCGACCTTCCAGGCCACCCCTGATTTACCAGCGGCGTTACATGCCCAGACAAACGCCTGCTGCGAGACAACCTGCGAAGAGACAACCTCCCCAGAAGTCTCAGCAAAAACCTCAGCCACCGGCTGCACCTAAGGCTCCCCAGCCCTTTTGACTCCCCTCCTGGGAGCATAACCGACACCGTTCTGCACTCAGCCTCTCCCATAGGGGGCCGCCTCCATCTTTTTTACCATCGATGGGAGGCCATAACCACGGACCTATGGGTCCTTACCATCATAAGAGAAGGATACTCTCTTCAATTCCATCGGGTCCCCCCGGACCATCCTCCAAGAGAGTATCCTTCAAGCTCGACACAGACCGCCCTTCTTCTTCAGGAAGTCCAAACCTTACTTCAGCTTCGGGCTGTCGAGCCGGTCCCGTCAGACCAACTGAACCGAGGGTTCTACTCCCGGTACTTCCTCGTCCCGAAGAAAGCGGGCGACCTGCGACCCATTTTAGACCTTCGGGCCCTCAACAAGTTTCTGGTCAAAGAGAAGTTTCGCATGTTGACTTTGGCTTCTCTATACCCCCTCCTCGAGCAGAACGACTGGTTATGCTCCCTGGATCTCAAGGAGGCCTACACTCACATCCCCATTCACCCGGCCTCCCGAAAGTTCCTCAGATTTCGGGTGGGAAATCTGCACCTACAGTATCGAGTGCTACCATTCGGCCTCTCTTCGTCCCCCAGAGTCTTCACAAAGTGCCTGGTGGTAGTGGCCGCGGCACTCCGAGACAGGGGTCTACAGGTGTTCCCATACCTCGACGACTGGCTCATCAAGGCCCCGTCAGCCCCAGAGGTCACTTCGGCGGTCTTGGCTACAACCTACTTCCTCCAGAATTTGGGCTTCGAGATCAACTTTTCCAAGTCTCATCTACAACCCACCCAGTCCCTCCCCTTCATCGGAGCGGTCCTGGACACCACTCGACTCCGAGCATTCCTGCCTCTGCAACGCATGGAGTCTCTTCTTCATCTCTGCCAGTCGGTGTCTACTCGCCAAACCCTACCGGCGAGACAACTGATGGTGCTCCTGGGCCATATGGCCTCCACAGTACATGTGACACCCTTTGCCAGACTCCATCTCAGGATCCCCCAGTGGACCCTGGCATCACAGTGGAATCAGACGTCCGATCCACTATCCAAACACATCTTAGTCACACCTGCTCTTCGGCAGTCTCTACTTTGGTGGATGACCTCTTCGAATCTATCCAGAGGTTTGCTGATGCACTCTCCCCCCCATCAGAAAGTTCTCACAACCGATTCATCGAATTATGCATGGGGGGCCCACCTGGATGGTCTCCGCACCCAAGGATTCTGGACCAGTGCGGAAAGACTACACCAAATCAATCTACTGGAGCTCAGAGCCATCTTCAATGCGCTCCAAGCTTTCCAACACCTACTTCACGACATGGTGATCCTCATTCGCACAGACAATCAGGCCGCCATGTATTATATCAACAAGCAAGGAGGCACGGGCTCGGCCCTCCTTTGCCAGGAAGCTCTACGAGTCTGGGACTGGGCGGTGCGCCACAACGCCTTCCTCAGAGCAGTCTACATTCAGGGGGAGAACAACGTCTTAGCAGACAAACTAAGTCGTCTACTACAACCGCACGAATGGACTCTCCATTCCAGCCCCCTTCACCAAATCTTCACACAGTGGGGGACGCCTCAGATAGACCTCTTTGCGGCTCCCCACAACTCCAAACTGCCTCAGTTTTGCTCCAGGATCTACACTCCTCATCGCCTCGAGGCAGATGCTTTTCTACTGAACTGGGGGAAACGATTTCTATATGCGTTCCCACCATTCCCGCTGATCCAGAAGACTCTGGTCAAGCTGAAACTCGAACAGGCCACCATGATTCTAATAGCTCCTCGGTGGCCCAGACAACCTTGGTTCTCCCTCCTACTTCAACTCAGCAGCAGGGAACCTGTACCACTTCCAGTGTTTCCTTCACTACTTACTCAACATCAAGGATCACTGCTTCATCCCAACCTGCAGTCTCTCCACCTGACAGCTTGGTTCCTCTCAACGTAGCCCCTCACCAATTCTCACAAGAAGTGAGGGAGGTCTTGGAAGCTTCCAGGAAGCCCGCCACTCGACAATGCTACTCCCAGAAATGGACTAGATTCTCCTCATGGTGTGTTTCTAAATCAAAGGAACCTCAGCGAGCTTCCTTATCCTCCGTGCTGGACTATCTCCTACACCTATCTCAATCTGGGCTCAAGTCTACATCCATACGAGTCCACCTGAGCGCTATTGCGGCGTTCCACCAGCCCCTACAAGGGAAACCCCTCTCGGCCCATCCGGTGGTCGCCAGATTTATGAAAGGACTCTTCCATGTTAACCCTCCTCTCAAACCACCCCCAGTAGTTTGGGACCTCAATGTCGTCCTTTCACGTCTCATGAAGCCCCCGTTTGAACCACTCAACAGGGCCCCTCTTAAGTATCTCACCTGGAAAGTGCTTTTCCTTGTAGCCCTTACGTCCGCTCGCAGAGTCAGCGAACTCCAGGCATTGATGGCGGATCCACCATTCACAGTATTCCATCATGACAAGGTGGTCCTCCGCACTCACCCGAAATTCCTGCCTAAGGTGGTCTCCGAATTTCATCTCAACCAATCCATTGTACTTCCAGTATTCTTCCCTAAGCCCCATTCTCACCACGGAGAATCGGCCCTTCACACTCTAGACTGTAAACGTGCTTTGGCTTTCTACCTGGATCGCACCAAGCCACACAGAACCACTCCTCAACTTTTTGTCTCCTTCGACCCTAATAAGTTGGGAAGACCCGTATCAAAGCGCACCATCTCTAATTGGATGGCGGCTTGTATCTCTTTCTGCTATGCCCAGGCTGGATTATCACTTCCTTGTAAGGTCACAGCCCATAAGGTCAGAGCAATGGCAGCCTCAGTAGCATTCCTCAGATCAACACCAATCGAGGAAATTTGTAAGGCTGCCACCTGGTCCTCGGTTCACACATTCACCTCACATTATTGTCTGGATACTCTCTCCAGACGGGATGGACAGTTTGGCCAAACAGTATTGAAAAATTTATTCTCTTAAGTCGCCAACTCCCCCTCCATCCCACTGAGGTTAGCTTGGAGGTCACCCACTAGTGAGAATACCTGCCTGCTTGTCCTGGGATAAAGCAATGTTACTTACCGTAACAGTTGTTATCCAGGGACAGCAGGCAGCTATTCTCACGTCCCACCCACCTCCCCTGGGTTGGCTTCTCAGGCTAGCTACCTGAACTGAGGAGACACGCCCGGACCTCCGGGCGGGAAGGCACCGGCGCATGCGCGGTGCGGGCATCTAGAAACTTTTAAGTTTCTACAAGCAACACGTGCTTGTGAGACGTCCGTACCGGGGCTCTGTCTGATGACATCACCCACTAGTGAGAATAGCTGCCTGCTGTCCCTGGATAACAACTGTTACGGTAAGTAACATTGCTTTCTCTGGCGTTTGCTTACTGTATTTATGTAGCGGTTAGTTGCCTCGTTCAGTATGGATTTCAGATTTGACCACATAGTTTCCGGATTGTCGGTTTCTGCATGGTTATGCAGCTCTCGATGGACAAAGTCTCCCATATTGTCGAAGTCTGCGCCCCTAAAGTTGAGGACCCTCGTCGCTGTGTTTGATTTAGAGAAGCCTTTCCTGAGGTTGAGCCATACCATGTTATGGTCACTGGTGGCCAGCGTGTCCCCTACTAATACCTCCGAGACACTGTCTCCGTTGGTGAGTACCAGGTCCAGTATTGCCTGTTCCCTTGTGGGTTCTAATACCATTTGTTTTAGTTGCGCACCCTTGATGGAGGTTAATATTCTTCTGCTACCACACGTAGTTGCTGAGAGTGTGTTCCAATCTGCATCTGGCATGTTGAAGTCCCCCAACAGTACTGTGTCGCCACGCAAAGTGATGTTCTCTATGTCTTCTATCAATTCCTTGTCTTTGTCTTCCTTTTGTCTTGGAGGCCTGTATACCACACCGAGGTAAAGGCATTTTTCATTCCCTCTGGCCAGGTTCACCCAGAGTGATTCCCCTGTGTATCTAACCTCTGTGATTCTGGTGGTTATGATATTATCCTTAGTGTATAGTGCTACCCCCCTCCTAACTTGCCCTCTCTGTCCCGACGAAGTAGATTGTAGCCTGGTATAACCATATCCCATCCATGCGAGTCTGTGAACCAGGTCTCGGATATTGCTACTACGTCAAGGTCAGCATTCCTTATCTCTGTTTCTAGTTCCAGGATTTTGTTGCCCAAGCTGTGTGCGTTAACATACATAGCTCTCCAAACTCCTGTCCCTGTTAGTATGGCTCCTATTTTTTTGTGTATACTATGGGTACTTACCCTAGGCTCAGAAGTGTGGGTGCTACTTGCTTCCTCAGGGTGGATCCTTGCTTTTCTGGAATGTGTGTATGTACCCTCCCCCAACTTACCTAGTTTAAAGCCTTCCGAAGTAGTCGTGCTAGTCGATGTCCAAATACTTTCTTGCCTTTCTTGGTCAGGTGTAGTCCGTCAGATCCCTGTAGTCCTTGTAGCGCCTCTCCGTGGTCTAGGAATCCAAAGTTCATCTCCAAACACCATTTGCGAAGCCACTCGTTGGTCCAATGGATACGCTCTTCCCTGTCTCTGCCTTTGCCTCTTACTGGGAGAATTGATGAGAAGACCACCTGTGCTCCTGTCTGCTTCAGCTTCTTTCCCAGGGCTTCGAAGTCTTTAGGGATGCTGTCTGATGTGCTCCTGGCAGTATCGTTGGTACCTACATGAATAAGAAACATAGGGAAATGGTCAGTAGGTTTCAGAAGTTTGTCTAGACTGGTGGTGATGTCTCTGATCCTGGCTCCAGGGAGACAGCAGACCTCCCTTGATTGCAAATCTGGTCTGCAAATTGGCCCTTCGGTGCCTCTTAGCATGGAGTCCCCGATGACCACCACTCTACGCTCCTTCCTAGGGGGTTGATCAGCGATTACTATAGCCGATGTTCTTTGTTTGGAGTTCTCCTGAGCCCCTTCTGTTTCATCCTCGACAGTTCCTTCTTGAAGGACATGAAATCTGTTCTTCAGGGAGAGTTGTGGGGTTGGTTTAGAATTGCCCTGTTTGAGAGAAAAAGAAGAAGAAAGTGAGAATGGGGGGGGGTTTCTTCGCCTGCCAGTAGAGGAGGTTACCAGTTGCCAGGGACCGGCATCTCCAATCATTTCCTGTATTCCAATCGTAGAATTTAGAGCCGTAGGTTTGGGAGTGCCAAGAATGGACTTGTCGTGGGTTCGTTCTGTGATGTGAGACAGTTCCTGGATGGCATCGTCGATGAAGGCCTCGTCCTCCCTGATGCACCTCAAGCGTTTCACCTCCTCCCTGAGGCTCCGCAGTTCCTGCATGATATCCTCGTCTACTTCTACCTGTCTCATCTCCTCTGTCTGCGTAGAGACTGTAGCATACCGTGGGAGGGGGATGGCCTCGGTCAGCACTGAGACATCTGTCCTCCGCTCAGTGGCACTTTCTTCCTTCTGTGTAGAGTCCTTGGCCATCCCCTGGGTCTCTCCAGATACTGGAGTGTTGAACTTGATAGTAGTCTTGGCGCTCCGTGTTCTCCCTGCCATTTCCAAGTGTGAAAGTTTAAATGTTAAAAATAGAAATTTAAGGGATAAAAGTTGTGAGTATGTGAGAAAAGTGTCTGAGATTAAGACGGTGTCTGAATGTGATAAGAGGAAAGAGAAGAGTGTGCTTGCCTGAGTGCTTGCTTGAGTGTGTTTGCCTGAGTGCGTGCTTGAGTGTAATAAAGGAGAGTATCTGTTTTAATGTGAGAGAAGAGAGGAGAGTATCTGGTTTAAAGTGGAAAGGCTCTGTTTAAAGGCCCTTCTTGAGGCCCTTCGCCTACTGCTGATGCGTTGGGGGTGGGCGGAGCTACTCTCGCCGCTTCCCCGAGGTAAAATCTAAGGCTTTTGCCGCTCGCCTTGCCTTGCCCTGCTCACCACGCTGTGCTGAGACTCCCAATCGCCTCCCTCAGCCCTTGCCTGGCTTCCGCAGCGGCTGCGCACCGTCGGCCCGCCTCCTTTTATGGAGGGGCCCGGGCGCCTACTGCTGATGCGTTGGGGGTGGGCGGAGCTACTCTCGCCGCTTCCCCGAGGTAAAATCTAAGGCTTTTGCCGCTCGCCTTGCCTTGCCCTGCTCACCACGCTGTGCTGAGACTCCCAATCGCCTCCCTCAGCCCTCGCCTGGCTTCCGCAGGTTTATATTATTTTGGTTTATATTATTTTTGTTTTTGATCTATGCATGTTTATTTGGAAACCACTGTGACTCCAGGCGGTATATTAAGTTTTTTAAATAAATAAAGGGAGTATTGGGTCTTTGCCACCCTTGTGCGCTAGCCCTTTTTGTCCTGGAATCTTAACCTCATCCTATATGAGGTTCTATATGAGCCCTAGGAGGAGGCCTCACTTATGGACTTAATCGTTAAGACTGTGTTTTCAGTTGCCGTAACTTCGGCCAGAAGGGTATCAGAATTGTAGGCTATGTCCTGCAAGGAACCCTCTGGGTGTGCCGGGTAGTGTCTCGTTTCAAACTATACCTTCCTTCCTTACTGAAAGTAGTTTCCAGTTTTCATGTAAACCAGGAAGTGCATCTCCTGACCTTTTTGCCCTCTGGGGCAAAGAAGGAGGAGAAGATCCTGAAATACCTGGACATCTGAAGAATTATTTTTTTGTTATTTAGAGTTGACGAACGAGTTTCGCCTGTTGGATCATCTCTTTGTGCTCCTGGGGCAGCACAACAGAGACAGTCAGCATCAAAGGAGATCATTTCAAGATGTTTTCGACTGGCAATTTCTTTGTCCTATATTGGGAGCGGAAAACAGTTTCCCGTGGGAATAAAGGCACACTCCACCAGAGGGGTGGCATCATCTTGGGCGGAGTCTAGAGCTGTTTCACCTGAAGAGATCTGTAGGGCTGCTACGTGGTCTTGCCTCCACACTTTTACCAAGTTTTACAGGGTTGATGCAGAGTTCGGTTCTGTGGTACTAGCGGCAGGCTCACTTGTCCCTCCCTAGGCACTAGGTTCTGCTTTGGTACATCCCGTTGGTCTAGACTGATATTCCTGTTGCGCTAGAATGGAAGATTAGGTTCTTACCTTTCCTAATCTTCTTTCTTGTAAACAGGAATATCAGCCTTGATTCCTGCCCTGTTAGTTTGTTAGCCTGCTTTCTGTCTCAGACATGTCTGGAGGGTCAGACTCTTGTTCACTTCCACTGTCTCTTTTGATTAGGGAAGAAAAAAATTTGCAAATTGAGCAACTTTAGAATTGTTGATGCAGGTTGCACACAAGTTTAATTTCACCTAGTTATGCATTGCATAATGTTTGAATTAATGCTCTTTTTGTTGAGCAGAACAGACTTGTGTTTCCTCTGGGAGAATCCTTGCGCTCCTCTCTCTCTTGTATACACACTAGGACTGACTGACTGCTTTGATACAGGCTGAAGAAATCCAGCACAGCCCAGAATGAGAGAAGGAGAATAATATGTAAATTAGGCTGTATACAGACTTCATAATAAAGAAGGGTAAATACCCGTTGGTCAAGACTGATATTCCTGTTTAAAAGAAAGAAAGAAGATTAGCAAAGATAAGAACCTAATCTTCTATTAGGAGCATACTTCAATATATGTGGGAAACAGAGAATCTTCAAATTCAAGTGTTTTATGTAATTTTCAAAATTCTTAACTTTACATTGAAAAAAAGGTGCTGAATAGAAGAAACCTGTAGTTGCTTTGATTGTTGTAATTATGTAGTTACTGTTTCCAGTTTATTAGCCTGTGTCCCAACAGTTTTCCTTCTTCCTCTATTTTTCTTTTATTACATTGTATTTCTTTCCTTTAGCTCTTCTGTTTCGTATCAGTCCATCATTACCCTACCTGTAACTGATACTGGGTTTGTTTGTTTTTTTAATTAAACTGTAAACCGTTTAGAAGTTTCTGACAGAAGGTATATAAAAAATCAAATAAACTTGAATATCAACAGATGACAACAGGACTATATAAATTGTATCACTGTTAATAGAACACAAGACACAGGAGGATTGCGAAGATCTGCAATGCGACATAATAAAGTTCGGGGAATGGGCATCGACGTGGCAGATGAGGTTCAATGTGGATAAGTGTAAAGTGATGCATGCAGGTAACAAAAATCTCTTGCACGAATACAGGATGTCCGGGGCAGTACTTTGAGAGACCTCCCAGAAAAGAGACTGGGGAGTTCTGATTGACAAGTCGATGAAGCCATCCGCGCAATGTGTGGTGGCGGCTAAAAGGGCGAACACAATGCTAGGAATGATAAAGAAGGGGATCACGAACAGATCGGAGAGGGTTATTATGCCACTGTACCAGGCCATGTTGCGCCCTCACCTGGAGTACTGCGTCCAGCACTGGTTGCCGTACATGAAGAAGGACACGGTACTTCTCGAAAGGGTCCAGAGAAGAGCGACTAAGATGGTTAAGGGGCTGGAGGAGTTGCCGTACAGCGAAAGATTAGAGAAACTGGGCCTCTTCTCCCTCGAACACAGGAGATTGAGAGGGGACATGATCGAAACATTCAAGGTACTGAAGGGAATAGACTTAGTAGATAAGGACAGGTTGTTCACCCTCTCCAAGATAGGGAGAACGAGAGGGCACTCTCTAAAATTGAAACGGGATAGATTCCGTACGAACTTAAGGAAGTTCTTCTTCACCCAGAGAGTGGTAGAGAACTGGAATGCTCTTCTGGAGTCTGTCACAGGGGAAAACACCCTCCAGGGATTCAAGACAAAGTTAGACAAGTTCCTGCTGAACCAGAATGTACGCATGTAGGGCTACTCTCAGGGCGCTGGTCTTTGACCAGAGGGCCGCCGCGTGAGCGGACTGCTGGGCACGATGGACCACTGGTCTGACCCAGCAGCGGCACTTCTTATGTTCTTATTAACAATGCCTGCTGGCCTTTCTTGTGAATGACACTGCTTTTCAACCCCTCCTAACTTAGGCAAATGTTTATGCAAATTAGTCCCCACAGTGTGTCCTTGTACATTGTCCCACGTCCCTCCCCCAGGCTGTCTCTGCCACAACATCTCTGAGATATGTTGCACAGTATACCTACCGAGGATTGTCTCTTTTTTTTCTCCCTCCCTCTATTAGAGAGAGTCGTGCTAGGAAAGAGCCAAAGAAACATGCTAACGCTGGTGCCAAAGGCAGTGATTCTTCCTCTGGAGGATCCCATTGGCTGCAAAGGGATCTGCGTGTGAGATTCATTGACAAATTCTACAAAGGAGGCAGATACTACAATGTTAAGGTAGCCATCCCTGCTATAGCAGGTCTTCTGATAATACCCCATCCAGGGGTGCCCATTCTTAACCCTGTGCCCTGCAGCACCGCTGCTCCTTGCTGTTTAGTTTAATGTTTGATTATTTTGTTTTCTTCTTTAGATGACCATTGAAGATGTTTTAACCCCAGACACCTGTATATGCCGGACAGAGGATGGGCAAATTCTAGATGGTAAGGATACGATAATCTTTCTCTCCTTTGCTGTATAATATTTAGGTTACTGTGGAAGTTCACTTGAAAGTATATTAAAGGATTAACAAACAAGTGATGATAACTTTGTATATCAGACCACAAAGAATTTGCACCTTCTCCAGATAGTTCAGTAGTGAATTCATAGGATTCTGTACAGTAGCTGTACTTCCCTTTAGTTGTGAATCTGCAGAAGGGTGCCATTCAAAGTCTCTGAACTCCTCCCCTTCTGCTCTAAACTAACCTATACCCTAATTTTCAGCTCATAAAATATTCACACCTTTATATCCCCAACTCTATCTAGAACATCTTTTCTTTTCTTGTATTACCGCTTCAGATACATAAATAGTGGTATTTTAAAATTAGTATTTACACATGTATGCTATTTACATGCTTTTTAGCTGTAATAAAATTACCTCAATTCTTAACTTTTACCCCCCCCCCCCAAAAAAAAAAAACAAAAACAAAAACTTCCAAAATCTCTCACCCACTAGAATCAGTGGATGGACCCAAAAACCTTGAAGGGGTTCTATTCCAGCTTTTTTTTCATTCTCTATGAACACGCAAGGTCTTCAGCCAATCTTTGATCTTCGTCCTTTAAATAAATTTCTCACACCAGAAACATTCCGGATGATTTCTCTTCCCAGCAATCCTTCGCCTTCTCAGCCACATCAATTGGTTAGCCGCCTTGGATCTCAAAGATGCATACAGTCACATCCCAATTCATCCTGCCCACCGGAAATTCCTCAGATTCATGTGTCTCACAAAGATTACTAATTCAAAGTTCTACCTTTCGGCCTATCATCAGCCCCATGTGTGTTCACAAAGTGTTTGACAGTGGTAGCAGTCGACCTCAGGGTAACACATCACATGATATTTTCCTTACCTGATCGACTGGCTCCTGGTAGCTCATTCCAAGGAGTAGCTATTGCTTACCATTCAAGCCACAGTGCACTCCTTCCAAGCACTTGGCTTTTTAATCAGTTCCGACAAATCCAACCTGCAGCCTGTACATTACCTCACGTATGTAGGCACAAGTTTAGACACTGTCACTACAAGGGCTTATCTACCAGAAGAACTGGCAATTATTGCTCTGGCGAATCGGATACAACATTCTTCTTCTCTTCTGGCACGCAGAGTGTTGCGCCTTCCTCTAGTGCCGCATGCCAGACTACACATGTGTCCTCTGTAACGGCATCTCAAGCTAAATTGAAATCAGTATTTTCCAGTCTCTGGCCACTTTGATTCCTTTTTCAGCAAAAGTCAAAGTTTTGGCGATTCATTCTCTGGCCCTCAAACAAGGATGCTCGCTGCAGCCTCCACCTTCTCTTCTCACCATGACTACAGATGCCTCCAACAAAAGTTGGGGAGCGCATCTCAAGCACCTTCAAACTCAAGGTATGTGGTCAGAAAAAGAACTCCACTTCCACATCAATCTGCTAGAGCTTCGTGCAATTTATTATGCCCTCAGAGCGTTCAGCAGGTATGGGTGCAACACACGACTTCTAATTCAAACAGACAACCAGGTAGCAATGTTCTATCAGAACAAACAGGGGGGGTTCAGGATCCTTACCCCTGTACAAAGAGGCTCATCATCTGGATTTTTTCTCTCTCACTTTCCACAGATATACAAGCAGTGTACATTCCAGTTAAATTGAATGTCATTGCAGATTCCTTCAGTCAAAGCTCGACCCTCACAAGTAGACCTTAAACACGGAAGTACTACAATCCATTTTTCACCAATGGGGCACTACTGTTATGGATCTCTTTGCTTCAGCAAACAATGCTCAGTGTACTCATTATTGCTCCTTACGACCAGCTCATCATGCAGTCGCCAGGGACACTTTCTCGATTCCATGGACTTCCAGTCTGTTGTACGCATTTCCGCCGATTCCTCTCAACTACAAGGTTCTTCAAAAGACCATCAGAGACAAAGCTCGACTGATTCTTATAGTGTCTTGTTGGCCCAGACAGATCTGGTATCCCATCCTTCTGGGCCTGCTGGATGCACATCCAATTCCATTAGGTGATCATCCGTCTCTTTTGTTCCAGCGGAATATTCACCTATTACATCTCAATCTTCACAGCTGCATCTTACAGCTTGGAGATTGAACGGGCAGTCTTTGCTGATGTTCCAGTCTCGTCAGCAGTAAAAACCATACTTCTTGCAGCCAGAAAGCCATCTACCAGGAAGTCTTATCAGTTAATATGGAAACGGTTTTCGATCTGGGCAGGCTCACAAGATCAAGACCCATTCCACTGCCCTATGGATCACATTTTAACTTATTTACTGCATTTATCAAATTCAGGTCTTAAGTTCAACGCCTTCACCTTTCAGCTATATCAGCCTACCACCATTTTTTAGATGGAAACCTCTTTCTCAAAATCCTCTGGTCTCCCAATTTTTGAGAGGTCTTAACAATGTCCGACCTCCACTTCATACGCCACCTTCAGCCTGGGATCTCAACATTTTTTTGGGACCAGTTGATGAAGGATCCCTTTGAGCCCTTGGGATCTGCTACACTACAGTTCCTAACATGGAAAACAGCCTTTTTAGTGGCCCTTACTTTGGCCAGAAGAGTTAGCCAACTGCAAGCACTGGTTTATCTATGAACCATTATCTTCAATTTTTTCCCGATAAGGTGCTTCTTTGTATTCATCCAAAGTTTCTTCCAATCAGTTATTCGTTTCCTTCAATGCAACTACTCAAGGACATGCAGTTTCTAAACGAACTGTATTGTCCGGGATCGCTAATTGCCTCTCTCTTGCTTATAAGAAAGCTTCCGTGTCTCTTCCAGGTCACATTGGAGCACATCAAATATGAGCGACAGCTTCATCAGTTGCAAGCTTGAGAGTAGTTCCCATACAAGATATCCGCAAAGCAGCAACTTGGTCTTTAGTTCATATGTTTGCTAAGCATTATTGTTTAGGTTGAAACAATTTTTATTGATGGCAAAACATGGGAAACAACCAAAACAGAGTAATACAGCAGTACAAATCATGAAGCAAAGAAAAAGAAAAGGATCAAACAGTCATCAAGTTTCCACCCAGCCCTCCCCCAACTATCCCAAAACAAACAACAACCCATTCTCAGGAAAAAGGAGAAAAGAAGCCATAAGACACGTATACTCTTAGTGTCCCATGGCAAACCAAGCCCAAAAACCACCCCTCCACTGAAGCCCTCTACCCCAACCCAAAACTAACCCACCCCAAAGCATTATTGTTTAGACCAAAGTTCAGCACAAGACGTTCAATTTGGACACTCTGTTCTTTGCAATTTGTTTCCATTATCGAAAAAAAAAAAAAAAACCCCACAAACTTTTGATTTGCCTCCTCCCATTTTCTTGTTAAGGCTAGTGACTCACCATCAAGTGGGGCTGTATTACCCTGCTTGTCTACCGGAGAAAGTGAAGTTGCTTACCAGTAACAGGAGCTCTCCGTAGACAGCAAGGGAATGCAGCCACACTTGCCTGACCTCCATCCCCACATATCAGCTTAATTAATGAGCAGGCTATGGGGGGTGGAGCTCCACAGACAAGGTGGCTGCACATGCCCAGTAGATGAAAAAAAAAATTTGTTGTAGCTAGGGGAGAGTTCCACGAGACGGCTCAGTCCAGGGACTTCACCATCAAGTGTGACCTGCATTCCCCTGCTGTCTACGGAGAACACCTGTTACAGGTAAGCAACTTTGATTTTTCTCATAGTGATGTACATGAAAAGGGCATTGAATATCCGCTTGTATTTCACTCCCTTGGAGGTGGGGATGATCAGTTGGTGGGTGATGTTTATTCCGTTATTTGAATGTTCTACTGTGCTGTTTTGTTTTTTAAATCCTGTTACTAGGATTTAATTTACTTATCTCCAATTTTACCTTATTGATCTGTGTACTACATTGACTATTGCTCATTTTACTATTGTTATGCTGTTAATACGATCGTAAGTTGTTTGTTCCAAGATATGCTGGTTGTACACCACCTTGAGTAAATATCTTCATAAAGGCAAACAAATACAAATTCAATTAAAAGAACTTTGTATACCTGTGATTAGCTTTCAAGATCTGTGCTCCCTTCTGAAGCTAGTCATAGATGTATTAAACTACTACAATAATGAAATCACTTACAGGTTATTTGTTGGCCCTTCTTTCTGCTGTATAACTGAACGCTCACCATGCTTCCTCCTCCCCAGGTATCAGAGAGTCAATGTTGGAGACTGTAATTCCCAAAGCAGAGGATAGCTGGATTATGGTAGTGCTGGGACCACACCGGGGTCAGGTGAGCACCAAGATTGGCTATTCAGCTGCTACCAGTAATCCCTTTATTTGTCCTGATTGATTAGATTGTAAGCACTGTCAAGTAGGGACTGTCTCTTATGTGATTATTCTGTTACATCCCTTCCGGATTCCATACGCTAGGTGTTCAGTTCCAACCTGCAATCTGGGAGTTGCAGAAATCCAACACTTTTCTTAGCACATTCTCCTCCCCCTTAGACTGAGAGCTAGAAACATATCCAGTTTCAATTTCTGCAAACAATCCGTGCAGAAGTCTTTTGCGGTTGCTCTGTTTCTTTTCTTATTTTTTTCACTTAAAGTTTGTTCGGTGACTTCAGTGCCTTGAGACACGCTCCGTTGGCCACAGTCAGACAGGATGCTGTTCCACGAAGCCAGACTGCTGCTTCACAGAGAAACTCTGGTAGATCTGTGGAGCCAGCCTGCTGTGTGCTACTCTTCTTAGGCACCCTTCTTAGACTCGGAGTTTCTTCCCCTGGGAGTTTATCTACCCGCTGACCTTGAAATGGGTTGTAAGCGCAGATTGTGTGCATCTGGAGCAAAATCCCCAGGTTTCAAGACAAAGACTGATTTTCCCGCCCACAACCATGTGGACGAGGATCTGTGGGGGCGGTGTCCGGCTAACTGGCAGTCCGAAGATTTCAAGTCTGGTCCATTTGGAGCTGTTTCTGAGGCAGAAAATCCTTTTCCTCCTTTCTAATACTGTTTAAAGCTGCTGAGAGTCTAGCACTGCATAGCTATGAATAAACCTCCATTATTTCCTATAGGAACTTAGGGGGTAGCTTGTAAAACAATTTTAAATCATTTTTCAGTTTCTGAGGGTAGGGTTAAGGTTCCCCATCTCCCCAGACCCCAAATCACTATTTTTTATTTTCAGATTTTATGGGGGGAGGGTTGCCATTTTAGTGTAAATTCGCTTGCAGAAGCCATCTTGGATTATAAACGATCCTTTTATTCAAAGTTTTATTTTTGCCTTAATACCCCTCGATTTGCTTAAAAATCGTTTGGGATGGACTTCCCAGTCCCTAATCTATTTAATGTGTGCATTGATTGCGTTGGGTTGACGCCAGATCAGCAATCGCGTGCCATAGCAGGGGGTGGGAGCTTTGGACTTTGCCTCCTCCAGGTACTTTAGGGCTGGGGAGCCGGCGTGGGTCCGTGACTTCGGAAAAATTCTCACCCAGAGGCCGTTCTGGAGTCTGGCGCAAAACACCAGCATTCCGAGTCTGGGGAGTTGTTTGGCGAAGGATATGTGCCTCAACAAAGCCCTGCCATGGTTGCTGGGTGTGACTTTTCGCAGGATTTTATTCGACTTCTCTGGAAAGAGTATTCTTCAGACCTTGCTCGTTTGACACAGCCAGCTGGCGCATCGGGTCTTTCTCAGCCTGTTGTGCTGGTAGCGGAGTTTCCTGTTTGGGAGCCCTCTCGTCCAACTGTGGCTGACCTCGATTGCAGTGGTTGCCATTCAAATATTATGCTTCTTCTGTCTCCTGACTTCTTCTATTGCATAGGGATGATACCCTTGCCAGGACTAGTCACCTTGGCTACCTTGAGAGTCCAGATTTGGGTGCTGATCCTTCTATTTGCTGATCCTTCTATTTGCAGCCCTTTTTATTTATTTATTTATTTATTTATTTATAATTATACAATCAAATTTTACAAAAATAATTCTTATTCCATTAAATACAGGGAAGAAAATTACAAACCAAAAAATAAGCTCTTTCAATTCATCATACAAATTAACCCATTCTTAGACCACTATAATAGGGGGTGATCAATCATTAATTTAGAGAGAAATTTAGAGGTATTAATTAAACCAAAAAAAAGGCATAATGTATCAAGCGCCCATTACTTCCATTGTCCCTCAATCCTTGATGATCTTCTTAACATCTAGAAATTCCTTCAGATGGTTAGGAGAGAAAAAAGTATATTTAACACCCAAGTACCTAACCAAGCATTTGCAGGGATATGCCAAACGAAACGTTGCTCCCAAGTTTATAGTCTGTTGTCGCATAGAAAGAAATTCTTTCCTCCGTTCTTGTGTAGTCTTAGCAACATCAGGATATATCCATATTTTCCGTCCCCCCAAATAATTTTGGGAATTTTTGAAGAACAATTTCATGATCAAATTCACATCTTGCTCAAAAACAAATGATACTAATAACGTTGCTCTATTCGTCTCAGATGTTATTGTTTGTTCAAGTAAAGTTGCAGCCCTTTTAAGCGTGGTTCTAGCCACCCTTTTATTTCTGATGTTTAGAAAGAGCTCAATTTGGATTCTCCACCTTCCGCTTCTTGGGTGTTGTTAGGGACCATTCTCATGTGCCTTTTTCCATCCCATCCATAGCTCCTTGGTCTGGTTACAGAACATGCTACTGTATGTCTAAGCTTTATCCCCTGGCTCCTGAGTTTCAGCAGGTTTTTGAACAACCTAAGATAGATTCCGCCTTGGCGCAGGCTATCTGGTGCACAGCTCTCCCTAGTGATGGGGGAGTGATGCTTAAGGACTCTCAGGATCGCAGAGTGGATATTATGTTGGGGGGAGGAGCTTTTGTATTAACACACCTATGACAAATCTTTATCAAAATGAGCCTCAGAACAACAGGCAGGAACTTAATCCAAGCCAAACAATCAAGCCAGCCGGCTAGAGTCCAATAATCATAGGCTCCTCTTGTGTCCGGCTGCAATGAGAGCAAAAAAACTCTGAAATATACGAGAAAAAAACTGTCATTCACCAGGGGTCAGTGCTTGGACCGCTGCTATTCAATATATTTATAAATGATGCACTGCTTGGAACAGTCCATTTCCCCAACGGTGGGCGGAATTGGAGTTAACGTATTTGGGGGTCCGGATTCCCTTGGACCTTTCTTGCCTCTACTCAT
This sequence comes from Geotrypetes seraphini, assembly GCF_902459505.1. Classification (NCBI taxonomy): domain Eukaryota; kingdom Metazoa; phylum Chordata; class Amphibia; order Gymnophiona; family Dermophiidae; genus Geotrypetes; species Geotrypetes seraphini. The sequence goes on from NC_047084.1 coordinate 457,064,040, forward strand.
TGAATGTGGATCCACTCTTCCGTGCACTTGGGAACCAACTGCAGTTGTAGCAGGGTCTTCCTCTTTCGCTTTTGGGCCGAGTGAGTCTACAATATGCTTGTTGTTCCCCGCTGGTTATACCTTTTCCAGGTTCTTCCTCTTTTTCTGTCTCCTCAAGATGAGAAGCGGCTTGAACGACTAGTGCAAAGGTTTCTTTGGGTGGACAAACGTGCACAGATCCCGTTTCGGCAAGCGGCTTCCCCGTGGTATAAAGGGGGTTTGGGATTGTTAAATCTCCGTTTCCTGATGGTTGGATGTGGTAGCGCCATATTAATGATCTCTTTTGTGGTACCTCTACTTTTACTAATACCTCTTTAGAGCTTTCCTGTTTCACTACTACACACTTCAGTGCTTTTCTCCATTCTCCTTTGCGCTCTCCCTGGGGACCTCTTCCTAGTGCCTTGTTACATGGGCCCCTGCGCCGGATCTGGCATTGGGTCTGTAAATTTCATTCGCTTGATCCTACTCCCTTTCTGCCTCTACGACTTAATGGGAATTTTCAGCCTGGGGTGGATGGGGCCAGTTTTGTGGGGTGGGAAGCAGGAGAGATTCATTACTTGTTTCATTTGGTGGATGATGAGGGACAGATTAAGTCCTTTGCCCGCTTATGTGAAGAATATTCCCTGCCCCCTACCGATGGGCTTGCTTACATGCAGGTCGATCACTATATTTCCTCTTTACCACATTGCAGCCTCACAGCTTCCTGTCAGGAGCTGTTGACTACTGCTTTTACTTTTGGCTCGCAACTGCCTGTGCCTCTGAAATTCCACCATAGACATCTGAAAGACGAGTCCCCCCTGCTTGACACTGTCCACTTACGTACTGCTTGGGCTTGTGATCTTGCTGTAGATCTGCCCGATTATGTGATCTTGACAGCGATTAAAAAGCTGCCTGTCTTTGGTAGATACACTGTATTTTGGGAACAGCATTATAAACTGATACTCCGCTTGTATATCTCACCCAGGAGAGCCCATTTGGCGGGGCTTCGTCCTTCAGCTTCTTGTCATCGCTGCAACGCACCGGAAGCTACCTTAGGACACATGTTTTGAACTTGCCCTTCTATCCAATCCTTCTGGGATTCTGTTTTTCTTTTTGTTGATTGTACCTGGAACATTACTGTGCAGTGTTCTCCTCTTCTACTGTTTGGCACATCTTCCCATTTTCGCCCTCGTCGGCCTGGAGCGGCAGCTTTTCTCCGTTGGACTGTTCTGACGGCTATCAAGTGCATCTTGCTTAAGTGGATGGACGTGGAGGCTCTTTGGCGTTGTAAAATGATCGTGCTTCTGTCCTGGGAGCGCAGAGGGGTACTGGATATTTCTTCAGTGATTGGTTGGACCTTTCAACAGACATGGGAACCCTTTTGGAATATGCTGACTCCAGTGGCCCGGAGCCACCTCTTGAATTGCTAGTCTTGATTGTGCTGTTGATTTTCTTTGGTTTTCTTTCTTTGGACATTTTCTGTTCCGCTTGTTTAGAGGACTTTGGATGGACAGGGGGGGTGTGGGGGGGGTTCTTTTGGGGTGGGTTCGGCTCCATTTGTGTAAAGTTGAGCGGATATTCCTGTGTTTGCTGTGCTGGTTTCTTGCTAGTTTTCTTGTGCTCAATAAAATATATTGAATCATAAATGATATAGAAACAGGAACGAAGTGAAAAATAATAAAAATTACAGACGACACTAAACTATTTAGTGGTGCTCGGACTAAAGAGGACTGCGAAAAATTACAAAGGGACCTGAACAAACTAGGGGAGTGGGCGACGAGATGGCAGATGAAGTTCAATGTAGAGAAATGTAAAGTATTGCATGTAGGAAGCAGAAACCCGAGGTACAGCTATACGATGGGAGGGATGTTATTGAGTGAGAGTAACCAAGAAAGGGACTCGGAGGTAATTGTGGACAAAACAATGAAGCCAACGGCACAGTGCGCAGCGGCTGCTAAGAGAGTGAATAGAATGCTAGGTATAATCAAGAAGGGTATTACAACCAGAACGAAAGAAGTTATCCTGCTGTTGTATTGGGCAATGGTACGTCCGCATCTGGAGTACTGCGTCCAATATTGGTCACCGTACCTTAAGAAGGATATGGCGATACTCAAGAGGGTTCAGAGGAGAACGACACGTTTGATAAAGGGTATGGAAAACCTTTCATACACTGAGAGACGGGAGAAACTGGGGTTCTTTTCCCTGGAGAAGAGGAAAATTAGAGGGGCTATGATAGAGACTTACAAGATCATGAAGGGCATAGAGAAAGTAGAGAGGGACAGATTCTTCAAACTTTTGAAAATTACAAGAACGAGAGGGCATTCATAAAAATTGAAAGGGGACAGATTCAAAACCAATGCTAGGAAGTTTTTCTTCACCCAACAGGTGGTGGACACCTGGAATGCGCTTCCAGAGGGCGTGATAGGACAGAGTACGGTATTAGGGTTCAAGAAGGGATTGGACAATTTTCTGAAGGAAAAGGGGATAGAGGGGTATAGATAGAGGACTACTACACAGGTCCTGGACCTGTTGGGCCGCCGCGCATTTGGACTGCTGGGCACGATGGACCTCTGGTCTGACCCATCAGAGGCACTTCTTATGTTCTTATGTAGATCACAGAGATATACTCTGTATAGCACAGTGCTACAGAACAAAACAGTGTTTAATAATTTATGTGGTGAAAAACAAAAGCAAAATAACAAGGCCCTTGTTTCACACCCATGCACTGCTTCAGGGCAAAGGGCTCCACAAAAACCAAAAAAAACCAACAAAATAAAAAAGAACATATCATCTTTTAGCACCATGGTGAACCTAACATACCAGAATGCGCAGTGCATCCCTGTGAAGGTTCATGCTGGTCCTCTGCTGGTGATGAATGGCGTGGATTATGTGGTGGACGCTCTTTATGATCTCATTCGAGTTCTTAGTAAAGTCTTTGCTTATGCGATGTCTGCATACTGGACTCTTTGGATCCATCTTTGGGCTGGGGATGGTGCCTCAAAAGCCTCTTTAAGCAGACTTCCTTTCAAGGGCCAGCTACTTTTTGGTAAAGGTTTAGATGACCTCATCACCGGTATTGCTGAGTGCCACCCTAAGTCTCTCCCTGTGAGCAAGTTTCGCCGGCGTTGGGAGGAGATCATAGTGCTTTTTGTTCCTCCCACAGAAGTCATCAGGGATCCGCAGGTTCCTCCCAGTGGTATTCCCAGGGCTACCACCCCTGTTACAACAGTTCCAATTCCAGGCATCCTCAGACCTCAGGATCCCATGCAGCGGCTGCACCTACAATTCCCCGATGACGCCAGGGGTCAGGCGTATCGGAGGCCGATTCTTCAGTTTTATCAGGAGTGGACTCGACTTTTCTCGGATCAGTGGGATGCTGGACATCATTCAGGAGGGGCACAAATTAGACCTATTTTGCCTGCCTCTGGATTTGTTTCTGGACTCGGGCAGGTTGGCCAGAAAAGGAGTCGAGGGTCCCCAATACTCTGCAACATCTCTTAGACATCAGAGCGATGGAACCCGTTCCAGAACATGAATCGGGCTTAGGTAAATTCTACATATACTTCATCATGCCTCAGAAAGGCTCGGAGGATTGGAGACCCATTCTGGATCCGAAGTCAATCAACTGCTTCTTGCGGATTCCTCATTTCTGCATGGAAACAGAGCGTACAGTGATAGCTGCTGTCTCTCCTGGAGAGTTTCTGGCATCCTTGGATTTCTCGGAGGCTTACCTCCATATTCCAATCTACCTGGAGCATCACAGGTTTCTGCGTTTTACATGTTCTGCAACAGCATTTCCAATTCACAGCTCTGCCCATTGACCTTGCAACAGCACCCTGTACTTTCACCAAGGTGATGGTAGTGTGGCGGCTTTTCTCCGCTGGTAGGGGTCCAGGTTCATCCTTTCTTGGACAACTGGTTGATCCGGGATCTATCTAGTCAGGAGTGTGTTGTCATCTTCAGGAGGAGCCGCTTGATGCCCTCCTAGCTCCTGGAATAGCTAGGCCTTCTCTTTGACACCAGTCTTGTGTTTCTCCTCAAGGCACACAGACAGAAACTTCAGCAACAGATCAGAGATCTCCTTGATCATCCGGCTCCCACAGCCTGGCTTTATTTGCAGATTCTGGGGTCAATAGCAGTCTTGGAGGTGGTCCCCTAGGCCACAGCGCTCATGCTCCCTTTACAGGAGCCCCTCCTCTCTTGGTGGTCTCCATAGCTTCATCCCTGTCAGATGCCATGGACGGTACCAGCTTGCAGCAGCTTGAGCTGGTGGCTTCAAGGAGAGGCTGTCTGCCAGGGCTGGCTTCTTTGAATTTCTGAGTGAATGACCCTTATGACGGATGGCAGCCTGTTGGGTTGGGGTGCTCACTGTGGGGACTGCTCTATTCAGAGGCAGTGGACTCCTCATCTGAAATGTTGGTCGATCAATTGTCTGGAGCTTTGGGCGATCTGTCTGGCGCTACTTGCTCTCCAGTCTCTTCTGGAAGGAAAAGCAGTG